>NC_091380.1:11489980-11819980 GCF_038502225.1 Cherax quadricarinatus
ATCTCCTCAGATCAAATTTTTGGATCCCCTATGGGTTTTCGAAATTCTCCATCTCCTTGGATCAAATTTTTGGGTACCCCTCTCACTTTCCACCCCCTTTCCCACCCCAAAATTTCGATAATACCAAGACTCCATCTCCTTGGATCAAGGTTTTTGGATTCCCCCCTCTGGGGGTAAGCATTCAAATGAACTCCTCCTATGGGGCATGCTTACTACAGGTCTAAACATCTTCCCCTTATTATTTTAAAATGAACTAAAACCTTCCTCTCATTATTTTAAAATGAACTAAAAATTTCCTCTCATTAAGTTAAATGAACTAAGAAGGGTGTTTACTCGGCGGTCAGTGACGTCACACATACAAGCTAAATCTTGTCGGCTTACCCCTATGTCAGTGACGTCAGTATTCCTCTCATTAAGTTAAATGAACTAAAAAGGACCACGCGCACACAGGTTGAATCTTGTCTACCCTTTTACCCACCCTCCCAAACCCTCACACTCCAACCAACACCTCACAATTTTTCTCCATAACCCCAATTTTTCTCGTTTTAACCCTTTTAGTTCATTAAAGTTAATAAGGGGACACATGCATCAGAAAGTCACCACATCGCTTACATCCACTTTTCGTTAAATTCACTACTCACAATTTTACATATTACGAAGTTAAATACGCACTTTTACTTTGAACATCTTCAAAACACTCATAAATCATTTGAATACTCACAAAAACATAATTCGAACACCCCCAAATCACCTCTGAATACTCCCAGAACACCTTCATAAATACTCTTGCACATCATTTGAACACCTTCATAAGTACTCTCATAATCATTTGTACACCTTCAAAAAACACCTTTGAATACTCACATAAACACCCTTGAACACCTTCAAAACACCTTTGAATAACCTCAAAACACCTTTGAACACCTTCAAAACACCCTTGAACACCTTCAAAACACCCTTGAACACCTTCAAAAACAACATTTGAACACACTCAAAACACCTTTGAACATTTCCAAAACACTATTTGAGTACTCCCAAATAAGATTTTACATCTCTAATTTATCTGCACTTTCATTAAATTACAACTCATCCCTCAGTCTCCAGACTAGGCATTTTCTCGTTTTTACCCTTTTAGTTCATTAAAGTTATTAAGGGGACACAATACATCAGAAAAAAAAAGTCACAAAAACTAACTCAAACACTTTACTTTGAACACCCCCAAAAACACTCTCATAATCATTTGTACACCTTCAAAAAACACCTTTGAATATCGTTTTTAAACTAATTTCATCACAACCCACTTATATCATCTTTTCTCGGTAACTCTAATTCGACTACACTACCCTCATCAATTACCAACAAATTTTACTCGTTTTAACTAATGTCATCACTGTAACCAAGATTTTCACAAAAAAAAAAAAAAAAAAAAAAAAAAAAAAAAAAAAAAAAAAAAACTCTATGACACCTAACACACACGCACACACACACCCCACAACACCCACAATTTTTCTCCCCTTTTAGTTCATTAAAGTTAATAAGGGGACACAGTACATCAGAAAGTCACAACAACAACATCCACAACCCACAATTTTTTCTCGTTTTAGCTAATTTCATCAGAAAAAGTCCCAACAACAACCCACTTATAACATCTTTTTTCGGTATCTCTAGTTCGACAACAACACCCACATCCCACAACACCCACGAACATTTCCAAAACACTATTTGAGTACTCCCAATTACACCACTGATTACTACTAAAACACCGCTAAATTCAATCAAAACACCCTTCAACACCTTCAAAACACCTTTGAACACCTTCAAAACACATTTGAACACACCTTTGAACATTTCCAATCAACACTGAAACACTTCCAAAAAACACAATTTGAGTACTCCCAATTACACCACTGAATACTACTAAAACACCGCTGAATTCAATCAAAACACCCTTCAACATCTTCAAACACCCTTGAACACCTTCAAAACACTCTTGAACACCTTCAAAAACACCTTTGAACATTTCCAAAACACTATTTGAGTACTCCCAATTACACCACTGATTAGTACTAAAACACCGCTGAATTCAATCAAAACACCCTTCAACATCTTCAAACACCCTTGAACACCTTCAAAACACTCTTGAACACCTTCAAAAACACCTTTGAACATTTCCCAAAACACTATTTGAGTACTCCCAATTACACCACTGATTAGTACTAAAACACCGCTGAATTCAATCAAAACACCCTTCATCACCTTCAAACACCCTTGAACACACTCAAAACACCCTTCAACACCTTCAAAAAAACACCTTTGAACACCTTCAAACACATTTGAACACATTCAAAACACTCTCATAATCATTTGAACACACTCAAAACACCTTTGAATAACCTCAAAACACCTTTGAACACCTTCAAAACACCCTTTGAACACCTGATCACCTTCAAAAAAACAACATTTGAACACACTCAAAACACCTTTGAACACCTTTGAACATTTCCAAAACAACACTGAAACAACATTTCACTTCCAAAAACACCATTTGAGTACTCCCAAATACACCACTGAATACTAAAACATCACTGAATACACTCAAAAACACCACCAAAATCACCATAAACTAAGATCAACACCCACATCCCACAACACCCACAACCCACAACACCCACAATTTTTTCTCGTTTTAACCCTTTTAGTTCATTAAAGTTAATAAGGGGACACATGCATCAGAAAGTCACAACACCCACACCTCCCATTTTTTTCTCGTTTTAACCCTTTTAGTTCATTAAAGTTAATAAGGGGACACACTACATCAGAAAAAGTCACAAAAACAACCCACTTATAACGTCTTTTCGGTATCTCTAGTTCGACAACATCACCCACATCCCACAACACCCACATCCCACATCCCACACACACACACAGACACACACACACACACACACACACATCCCTAACATATCCTAACCTAACCTAACTTATCCTAACCTAACCTAACCTAACCTAACCTAACCTAACCTAACTTATCCTAACCTAGCCTAACCTAACCTAACCTAACCTTACCTAACTTATCCTAACCTAACCTAACTTAACCTGCCTAACCTCCAACTAACCTTAACCTAACCTAACCTAACCTAACCTGACCTACCTAACCTAACCTTACCTAACATACCTAACCTAACCTAGCCTAACCTAACCTAACCTAACTTAACCTAACCAACCTAACCTAACCTCCTAACCTTGCCTAACCTAACCTAACCTAACCTAACCTAACCTAACCTACCCTAACCTAACTTATCCTAACCTAACCTAACCTATCTTAACCTTACCTAACCTAACCTAGCCGAACCTATCCTAACCTAACCTAAAATATATTGAAACACTTCCAAAATACATTAGAGTACTCCAGAATTACTTTGAACGACTCCATTTTTTTGTGGATATTTCCAAATTAGTTTTGAAAACTTTATCGTAAATCGAACATTATTTTCTTTTTGGTAAACACACTCAATGGTAGAAATATTTACTCGATTTCCGAATAGAAACACTTTCCTCGCTCTGAGAGACTCATTGTGGGTCACCCCTCCCCCCCCCCAACACCACTGGGTAATGCGGTTCACACCCAAGGTAGATTTAAGATAATCATGAACACCTGCGTCAACTCAGGACAGACAGACGCCATGAAATGCGGGTAACATCCAAGGTAGAAAATCATCTCTTTCCAGACCAACTGTCTATCCTAACCTAACCTAACCTAACCTAACCTAATTCCTAACCTAACCTAACCTCACCTAACCGAACCTAACCTAACTCCTTCAATCACCTCTATCCTAACCTAACCTAACCTATCCTAACATAACCTAACTCCATCAAACACCTCGAATACTACCTAACTTAACCTAACCTATCCTTACCTAACCTACCGAACCTAACCTAACCTAACCTAACCTATCCTAACCTGTCCTAACCTAACCTAACCTAACCTATCCTAACCTAACCTAACCTAACCTAACTTATCCTAAGCTAACCTAACCTAACTTATCCTAACCTAACCTATCCTAACCTAACCTAACCTAAAATAACGAACCTAACCTAACTTATCCTAATATAATCTAACCTAACCTAACTTATCCTAACCTAACCTAACTTATCCTAACCTAACCTAACCTAACCTAAAATAACCTAACCTAACTTATCCTAACCTACTCACTTTACTTTGAACACCTTCAAAACACTCTCATACATCATTTGAGGCCCCCCTTTTCTCAATATCTCTCATCCACAACCTTTATCATCTCACTACAGAACAACCCCAAGATTACTTCGAACACTCTCATAAAGCATTTGAGTACTCACATAAACACTTTTGAACATTTCCAAACAACACTGAAGCACTTCCAAAATATCATTTTGATTACTCCCAAATAAGATTTGACAGCTCTAATTTATCTACACTTACACATTTCATTAAATTACATCTCATCCCCCCCCCCCAAACTCCTCCCTCATTCTCCAGACTTTACAACATTAGCACAAAAAAAAAACTAACTCATACACTTATGACATGAGACATTACCATATCTAACACACTGACTAACTTTGAACCAACTCTGAACACCACTGATCTTCTTCAAAAAATGCTCTGCACATCATTTGAACACCTTCAAAAAAACACCATCAAACACCTCCGAATACTCCCAAAAAACACTACTGATTACTACCAAATCACCACTGAATACTACCAATCACCGTCAAAATCACCAGAAACTAAGTTTAACATCACCATCTAACATCCTTTTTATAGAAATCCCCTCAAATCACTATAACCAAGAATTCCCTCCCCATTTGGCGCATGAAAAAAAAAAAAGCATGAACACAAACCTAATACGCAAACACTTAGTACATGATCACCATCAACTGAAAACATATCTTGTACACACACATAATATAAGACAATCACCAACTACAATCACCCATGTTCACTTACATCAAAATCACTAATATCACAGAAAACAATCATTTTTATAAACATTTCACACACACACACACACAAAAAAAAAATCATATTTGACAATATCTAAGCGCACTCACCTCACTACCACCAACACACGATGTCTCACCTCACAGGACCGACGAGCTCACCTCCAGTGACGTCACACTCCCATTGTGTTACTTGGTGGTTGGTAACATCACACCTAACCCCCCTTGTTTCAACCTGTTGTACCCTACATTATCTAAGAACACTATATCCAAGACGATTACCAGATTTTATGATCCCCAACACCAAGATCACAGAAAACACACATTTTTATAATTATTCACACAAAAAATCACGATCACCAATTCCATATCATGTTTACCGTCATCTATCAACACTAATCACCAAGATCACCAAAAAATCTAAGATCATGCATCTCAAAACTACTATGATCACTGAAAACACTTATTTTTTAAACATTCGCACAAAAATAAGACATACACAAAAATACCACAACACTTCCACCAACATCTATAACATAACATGAGCACTATAACATATCACTATCACAAAAAAAATAATACACAGACACCCACATATTATACATTTCAATTGCAAATTTAAGACATGAGACATACACACGACACACACACACACATCGCTAACCTAGCCTAACCTAACCTAACTTATCCTAACCTAACCTAACCTAACCTAACCTAACCTAACCTAACCTAACTTATCCTAACCTAGCCTAACCTAACCTAACCTTACCTAAATTATCCTAACCTAACCTAACCTAGCCTAACCTAACCTAACTTAACCTAACCTAACCTAACCGAACCTACCCTAACCTAACCTTACCTAACCTAACCTAGCCTAACCTAACCTAACCTAACTTAACCTAACCCAACCTAACCTAACCTAACCTAGCCTAACCTAACTTAACCTAACCTAACCTAACCTACCCTAACCTAACCTAACCTAACCTATCTTAACCTTACCTAACCTAACCTAGCCGAACCTATCCTAACCTAACCTAAAATATATTGGAACACTTCCAAAATACATTAGAGTACTCCAGAATTACTTTGAACGACTCCATTTTTGGATATTTCCAAATTAGTTTTGAAAACTTTATCGTAAAATCGAACATTATTTTCTTGTTGGTAAAACACACTCAATGGTAGAAATATTTACTCGATTTCCGAATAGAAGCACTGTCCTCGCTCTGAGAGACTCATTGTGGGTCACCCCAACACATGGTGTAATGCGCTTCACACTCAAAACACCTTTGAATAACCTCAAAACACCTTTGAACACCTTCAAAACACCCTTGAACACCCTTGATCACCTTCAAAAAAAACAACATTTGAACACACTCAAAACACCTTTGAACACTTCCAAAAAAAACACAATTTGAGTACTCCCAATTACACCACTGAATACTACTAAAACACCGCTGAATTCAATCAAAACACCCTTCAACACCTTCAAACACCCTTGAACACCTTCAAAACACTCTTGAACACCTTCAAAAACACCTTTGAACATTTCCAAAACACTATTTGAGTACTCCCAATTACACCACTGATTACTACTAAAACACCGCTGAATTCAATCAAAACACCCTTCAACACCTTCAAACACCCTTGAACACCTTCAAAACACTCTTGAACACCTTCAAAAACACCTTTGAACATTTCCAAAACACTATTTGAGTACTCCCATAGGTTAGGTTAGGATAAGTTAGGTTAGGTTAGATTAGATTAGGATAAGTTAGGTTAGGTTCGTTATTTTAGGTTAGGTTAGGTTAGGATAGGTTAGGTTAGGATAAGTTAGGTTAGGTTAGCTTAGGATAAGTTAGGTTAGGTTAGGTTAGGTTAGGTTAGGATAGGTTAGGTTAGGTTAGGACAGGTTAGGATAGGTTAGGTTAGGTTAGGTTTGGTAGGTTAGGTAAGGTTAGGTTAGGTTAAGTTAGGTAGTATTCGAGGTGTTTGATGGAGTTAGGTTAGGTTAGGATAGGTTAGGTTAGGTTAGGATAGAGGTGTTTGATGGAGTTAGGTTGGGTTAGGTTAGGTTAGGTTAGGTTAGGATAGAGGTGATTGATGGAGTTAGGTTAGGTTCGGTTAGGTGAGGTTAGGCTAGGTTAGGAATTAGGTTAGGTTAGGTTAGGTTAGGATAGACAGTTGGTCTGGAAAGAGATGATTTTCTACCTTGGATGTTTCCCGCATTTCATGGCGTCTGTCTGTCCTGAGTTGACGCAGGTGTTATGTTCTACCTTGGGTGTGAACCGCATTACCCAGTGGTGTTGGGGGGGGGGGGGAAAGGGTGACCCACAATGAGTCTCTCAGAGCGAGGAAAGTGTTTCTATTCGGAAATCGAGTAAATATTTCTACCATTGAGTGTGTTTACCAACAAGAAAATAATGTTCGATTTTACGATAAAGTTTTCAAAACTAATTTGGAAATATCCAAAAAAAAATGGAGTCGTTCAAAATAATTCTGGAGTACTCTAATGTATTTTGGAAGTGTTCCAATATATTTTAGGTTAGGTTAGGATAGGTTCGGCTAGGTTAGGTTAGGTAAGGTTAAGATAGGTTAGGTTAGGTTAGGTTAGGGTAGGTTAGGTTAGGTTAGGTTAAGTTAGGTTAGGTTAGGTTAGGTTGGGTTAGGTTAAGTTAGGTTAGGTTAGGTTAGGCTAGGTTAGGTTATGTTAGGTAAGGTTAGGTTAGGGTAGGTTCGGTTAGGTTAGGTTAAGTTAGGTTAGGTTAGGCTAGGTTAGGTTAGGTTAGGATAAGTTAGGTAAGGTTAGGTTAGGTTAGGCTAGGTTAGGATAAGTTAGGTTAGGTTAGGTTAGGTTAGGTTAGGATAAGTTAGGTTAGGTTAGGCTAGGTTAGGGATGTGTGTGTATGTGTGTGTGTGTCTGTGTGTGTGTGTGTGGGATGTGGGATGTGGGTGTTGTGGGATGTGGGTGTTGTTGTCGAACTAGAGATACCGAAAAGACGTCATAAGTGGGTTGTTTTTGTGACTTTTTCTGATGTAGTGTGTCCCCTTATTAACTTTAATGAACTAAAAGGGTTAAAACGAGAAAAAAAAAATTGGGGGTGTGGGTGTTGTGACTTTCTGATGAAATTAGATAAAACGAGAAAAAATTGTGGGTGTTGTGGGATGTGGGTGTTGATCTTAGTTTATGGTGATTTTGGTGGTGTTTTGAGTGTATTCAGTGATGTTTTAGTATTCAGTGGTGTATTTGGGAGTACTCAAATGGTGTTTTTGGAAGTGTTTCAGTGTTGTTTGGAAATGTTCAAAGGTGTTCAAAGGTGTTTTGAGTGTGTTCAAATGATTATGAGAGTGTTTTGAATGTATTCAAAGGTGTTTTTGAAGGTGATCAAAGGTGTTTTGAAGGTGTTGAAGGGTGTTTTGAGTGTGTTCAAGGGTGTTTGAAGGTGTTGAAGGGTGTTTTGATTGAATTCAGCGGTGTTTTAGTAGTAATCAGTGGTGTAATTGGGAGTACTCAAATTGTGTTTTTTTGGAAGTGTTTCAGTGTTGATTGGAAATGTTCAAAGGTGTTTTTGAAAGTGTTCAAGAGTGTTTTGAAGGTGTTCAAGGGTGTTTGAAGGTGTTGAAGGGTGTTTTGATTGAATTCAGCGGTGTTTTAGTAGTAATCAGTGGTGTAATTGGGAGTACTCAAATAGTGTTTTGGAAATGTTCAAAGGTGTTTTTGAAGGTGTTCAAGAGTGTTTTGAAGGTGTTCAAGGGTGTTTGAAGGTGTTGAAGGGTGTTTTGATTGAATTCAGCGGTGTTTTAGTAGTAATCAGTGGTGTAATTGGGAGTACTCAAATAGTGTTTTGGAAATGTTCAAAGGTGTTTTTGAAGGTGTTCAAGAGTGTTTTGAAGGTGTTCAAGGGTGTTTGAAGGTGTTGAAGGGTGTTTTGATTGAATTCAGCGGTGTTTTAGTAGTATTCAGTGGTGTAATTGGGAGTACTCAAATTGTGTTTTTTTTTGGAAGTGTTCAAAGGTGTTTTGAGTGTGTTCAAATGTTGTTTTTTTTGAAGGTGATCAAGGGTGTTCAAGGGTGTTTTGAAGGTGTTCAAAGGTGTTTTGAGGTTATTCAAAGGTGTTTTGAGTGTGTTCAAATGATTATGAGAGTGTTTTGAAGGTGTTCAAAGGTGTTTTGAAGGTGTTGAAGGGTGTTTTGATTGAATTCAGCGGTGTTTTAGTAGTATTCAGTGGTGTAATTGGGAGTACTCAAATTGTGTTTTTTTTGGAAGTGTTTCAGTGTTGATTGGAAATGTTCAAAGGTGTTTTGAAGGTGTTCAAAGGTGTTTTGAGGTTATTCAAAGGTGTTTTGAGTGTGTTCAAGGGTGTTTGAAGGTGTTCAAATGTGTTTTGAAGGTGTTCAAAGGTGTTTTGAAGGTGTTGAAGGGTGTTTTGATTGAATTCAGCGGTGTTTTAGTAGTATTCAGTGGTGTAATTGGGAGTACTCAAATTGTGTTTTTTTGGAAGTGTTTCAGTGTTGATTGGAAATGTTCAAAGGTGTTTTTGAAGGTGTTCAAGGGTGTTTATGTGAGTATTCAAAGGTGTTTTTTGAAGGTGTACAAATGATTATGAGAGTACTTATGAAGGTGTTCAAATGATGTGCAAGAGTATTTATGAAGGTGTTCTGGGAGTATTCAGAGGTGATTTTGGGGGTGTTCGAATGATGTTTTGGAGTATTTCAGTGTTGTTTGGAAATGTATAAAGGTATTTTTGTGAGTATTCAAATGATTTATGAGAGTGTTTTTGAAGATGTTCAAAGTAAAAGTGCGTATTTAACTTCGTAATATTGTAAAATTGTGAGTAGTGAATTTAACGAAAGTGGATGTAAGCGATGTGGTGACTTTCTGATGCATGTGTCCCCTTATTAACTTTAATGAACTAAAAGGGTTAAAACGAGAAAAATTGGGGGTTATGAGTGAAAATTGTGAGGTGTTGGTTGGAGTGTGAGGGTTTGGGAGGGTGGGTAAAAGGGTAGACAAGATTCAACCTGTGTGCTGGGTCAACACGTGACGTCACTGACCGCCGAGTAAACACCCTTCATTAGACCTGTAGTAAGCATGCCCCATAGGAGGAGTTCATTTGAATGCTTACCCCCAGAGGGAGGAATCCAAAAACCTTGATCCAAGGAGATGGAGTCTTGGTATTATCGAGAAATTTTGGGGTGGGAGTGAAAGTGAGAGGGGTAATCCAAAAATTTGATCCAAGGAGATGGAGACTTTGATTTCGAGAAAAACTTGATCCGAGGAGATGGAGTCATGGTATTGTCGAGAAAATTTGATCCGAGGAGATGGAGAATTTCGAAAACCCCATAGGGGGGGGATCCAAAAAACTCGATCCGAGGAGATGGAGTCATGGTATTGTCGAGAAATTTTTGGGGTTGGGGGGTGAAAGTGGGAGGGGGATCCGAGGAAGTGGAGACTTTGATATTGAGAAATTGTTTGGGGATGGGGGGTGAAAGGAGGGGTACCCAAAAAACTTGATCCGAGGAGATGGAGAATTTCGAAAACCCCATAGGGGGGAATCCAAAAACTTGATCCGAGGAGATGGAGAATTTCGAAAACCCCATAGGGGGGAATCCAAAAACTTGTAATATCGAGAAAATTTTGGGATGGGGGTGAAAGTGAGAGGGGGAACCTTAAAAACTTGATCCGAGGAGATGGAGAGCACAAGAAAATGAAATTCAAAAAAAATTCGAAAAAAATCGGAAAAAAATTCGAGGCGCGGGGGCGATCCGGACGACGCTGCAGAAGGCGCAGCAGAAGGTGCGGGCGGGGGTCGCGAAGGGCGCGGGCGCGCGGGCGGGGCGCGCGGGCGGGCGGGCGCGCGGCGCGACGGCGGGGTCGCGAAGGGGGGGGGGGGGTCGTGGGCGGGGGTATTGGTTGGGGGGTCAAGGGTGAGGTAGTCTCGAGGGCGAGGTCATGGTCAAAACCGGAAGTAACACCTAGGTGTGAAAAGGTGACCCTCCAGCTGCTGGTCCTAGACCGGATACCTCGCTCAGTGGAAGGCCTAAACCGGAAGTCCTCGCTCTGTAGAAGGCCCAAACCGGAAGTTCCTCGCTCCGTGGAAAGCCCAAACCGGAAGTTCCTCGCTCAGTGGAAAAATCGACTACTTATATATATATAAATAAATAATATATATATATATATATATATATATATATATATATATATATATATATATATATATATATATATATATATATATATATATATATATATATATATATATATATATATATATATATATATCCCTTTCCATTGTACTGAGCCTTTGTTATGGGTCAGGCTTTATGTAAAACTTTATAAATGTATGATTCCATTCCTTTTTAAGTTTACAATTATGGTCTGTACCCTGATACCTGTTTGGTGTCATTGCTAGGTTCTTGATGTTAAGTTTTCGTCTGTATGGTATACAGACATATCTTGACAGTTTAGTGGCGTAGTCCATTTGTGTCTGAGATTTTTTGTAAGAGTTTATTGTAACAGTAATGCGCCTGTAGCTTTTGAGTTCTAAGCTGTATTCTTTTTATGTTTATTCGTATGTTGATATATGTAAAGCTGTATTGTTAGGGATACGTATGTAGATGTTCTAGTAAGATTATGATGTTAGGTTTTGGTTTTTTCATTAATGCGAAGGTTGGGATTTGATTGATATAATTTCTTTGTATATTTTCTTATCTAGTGTATTGAGCCTTTGTCAGATGTCATGTTATATGTACAATTTTATATATATGTGAGGTATTGAATCAAGAATGTGTATATATGTCAGTTTACGACTCTATGACCGTATTTTTTTTATTGTAGCTATGTTCTTGCCGTAGGTTCTTGTTGTATGTTTGGCAGCAATATCTTGCCAGCATATAGGTACAATCCATTTGTCAGTTAATTTGATTGAGATCCATACTGTTTCCTTATTTTTTATTTTTATGTTAACCTGTTTAGTTTTTAAATAAAAAAAAAAATGCTGTAGGTACTACAATGTTGTGTTCTCTCTCCCTAGTACTGTGTGTATTACAATGTTGTGTTCTCTCTCCCTAGTACTGTGTGTATTACAATGTTGTGTTCTCTCTCCCTAGTACTGTGTGTACTACAATGTTGTGTTCTCTCTCCCTAGTACTGTGTGTACTACAATGTTGTGTTCTCTCTCCCTAGTACTGTGGCTACTACAGTGTTGTGTTCTCTCCCCCTAGTACTGTGTGTACTATAAAGTTGTGTTCTCTTTCCCTAGTACTGTAGGTAATACAATGTTGTGTTCTCTCCCCCTAGTACTGTGTCTACTACAAAGTTGTGTTCTCTCCCCCTAGTACTTTGTGTACTACAAAATTGTGTTCTCACCCCTAGTACTGTGTGTATTACAAACTTGTGTTCTCCCCCATCTTGTACTGTGTCTAGTACAATGTTGTGTTTTCTCCCCCTAGTAATCTGGCTACTACAAAGTTGTGTTCTCTCCCCTAGTACTGTGGGTACTACAAAGTTGTGTTCTCTCCCCTAGTACTGTGGGTACTACAAAGTTGTGTTCTCTCGCCTAGTATTGTGGCTAATACAAAGTTCTGTTCTCCTCCCCTAGTACAGTGTGTGCTACAAAGTTGTGTTCTCTCTCCCTAGTACTGTGGGTAATACAATATTGTGTCCTCTCCCCCTAGTACTCTGGGTACTACAAAGTTGTGTTCTCTCTCCCTAGTACTGTGTGTACTACAATGTTGTGCTCTCTCCCCCTAGTACTGTGTGAACTACAAAGTTGTCTTCTCTTCCCATATTACTGTGGCTACTACAAAGTTCTGTTCTCTCCCTCTAGTACTGTGGGTACTACAAAGTTGTGCTATCCCCCCTATAGTACTGTGGGTGCTACAAAGTTGTGTTCTCTCCCAATAGTACTTTGTGTTCTACAATGTTGTGTTCTCTCCCCCTAGTACTGTGTGTACTACAATGTTGTGTTCTCTCCCCCTAGTACTGTGTGTACTACAATGTTGTATTCCCTCCCCCTAGTACTGTGTGTACTACAGTGTTGTGTTCTCTCCCCTAGTAATGTGGGTACTACTATGTTGTATTCCCTCCCCCTAGTACTGTGTGTACTACAATGTTGTGTTCTCTCTCCCTAGTACTGTGTGTACTACAATGTTGTATTCCCTCCCCCTAGTACTGTGTGTACTACAATGTTGTATTCCCTCCCCCTAGTACTGTGTGTACTACAATGTTGTGTTCCCTCCCCCTAGTACTGTGTGTACTACAATGTTGTGTTCTCTCTCCCTAGTACTGTGGGTAATGCAATGTTGTGTTCTCTCCCCCTAGTACTGTGGGTACTACAATGTTGTGTTCTCTCTCCCTAGTACTGTGGCTACTACAATGTTGTGTTCTCTCCCCCTAGTACTGTGTGTACTACAATGTTGTGTTCTCTCCCCCTAGTACTGTGTGTACTACAATGTTGTGTTCTCTCCCCCTAGTACTGTGTATACTACAATGTTGTGGTCTCTCCCCCTAGAACTGTGGCTACTACAATGTTGTGTTCTCTACCCCTAGTACTGTGTGTACTACAATGTTGTGTTCTCTCCCCCTAGTACTGTGGGTACTACAATGTTGTGTTCTCTCTCCCTAGTACTGTGTATACTACAATGTTGTGTTCTCTCTCCCTATTACTGTGGCTACTACAGTGTTGTGTTCTCTCCCCCTAGTACTGTGTGTACTACAATGTTGTGTTCTCTTCCCCTAGTACTGTGTATACTACAATGTTGTGGTCTCTCCCCCTAGTACTGTGGCTACTACAATGTTGTGTTCTATTCCCATAGTACTGTGGGTAGTGCAAAATTGTGTTTTCTCCCCCTAGTACTGTGGATACTACAAAGTTGCGTTCTCTCCCCCTAGTACTTTGGGTACTGCAAAGTTTTGCTCTCGCCCTAGTACTGTGTGTGCTAAAATGTTGTGTTCTCTCCTTTAGTACTGTGGGTACTACAAATTTGTGTTCTCTCTCCTAAGTACTGTGGGTACTACAAAGTTGTATTCTCTCCCCCTAGTACTGTGTATACTACAAAGTTGAGTTTTCTCCCCCTAGTACTGTGGCTACTTCAAAGTTGTGTTCTCTGCACGTAGTACTGTGGGTACTGCAAAATTGTGTTCTCTCTCCCTAGTACTGTGGCTAATACAAAGTTGTGTTATCTACCCCTAGTACTGTATGTACTACAAAGTGTTATTCTCTCCCTAAGTACCGTACATGCTACAAAGTTGTGTTTTCTCCCCCTTGTACTGTGAGTAATACAATATTGTGTTCTCTCCTCGTAGTACTGTGGCTACTACAAAGCTGTGTTCTCTCCCCCTAGTACTGTGTCTACTACTAAGTTGTGTTCTCTCCCCTAGTACTTTGGCTATTACAAAGTTGTGTTCTCTCCCCCTAGTACTGTAGCTACTTCAAAGTTATGTTTTCTCCCCCTAGTACTGTAACTACTACCAAGTTGTGTTCTCACCCCTGGTACTGTGTGTATTACAAAGTTGTGGTCTCTCCCCCTAGAACTGTGGCTACTACAAAGTTGTACTTTCTCCACTTAGTACTGTGGGTGCTACAAAGTTGTGTTCTCTCCCCTTAGTACTGTGTACTACAAGGTTGTGTTTTCTCCCCCTAGTACTCTGGGTACTACGAAGTTGTGTTCTCTCCTAGTACTGCAGGTACTGCAAAGCTGAGTTCTCTCCCCCTAGTACTGTGGCTACTACAAAGTTGTCTTCTCTCCCCCTAGTACTGTGGCTACTACAAAGTCGTGTTCTCTCCCCCTAGTACTGTGGCTACTACAAAGTTGTGTTCTCTCCCCCTAGTACTGTGGCTACTACAAAGCTGTGTTCTCTCCCCCTAGTACTGTGGCTACTACAAAGTTGAGTTCTCTCTCCCTAGTACTGTGGCTACTACAAAGTTGTGTTCTCTCCCCCTAGTACTGTGGCTACTACAAAGTTGTGTTCTCTCCCCCTAGTACTGTGGCTTCTACAAAGTTGTGTTCTCTCCCCCTAGTAGTGTAGTTACTACAAAGTTGTGTTCTCTCCCCTTAGCATTGTGGGTACTACAAGGTTGTGTTCTCTCCCCCTTGTACTATGATTACTATGGTTCTCAGTCTTGACAAACTTGGCAGCAATATATTCTGGACACTGTGAGCAATTTTATAAACTTGATTTAACTTCAGTTGTTTTACTCTGTCTTCAACATTCAGCATATCGAATCGAATCGAATCAAAGAAGATGACGAGAGCTGTCGTGAGATGGGAAGGAAGAAGGATAAGGAAGGATGGAAATAACTGGAAAAGGATGGGAAGGAGGGGAAGAGGAGGAATCAAGGCAAGTGGCCCAACCACTTTGGGACATGTGGTACCGAAGTACTGGAGGCGTAGATGGAGAGGCTTGAATGATGTCGTTACTTGGCTCTCTAGGAGAGGATGGCGAAGGCAGCGGCAGGAGCTGAGAGTGTCTGTAGGCACCAAGCAGGATGAGTTAGTTATTCTCTTGATCCGGTTGTCAATGCTTTGAATTTTGTTCTAGAGAGTTGTGTCACACATATGGGAGAGCTGTCAAAGAGTTCGTTGGTTTGGAGTTGGTGGATTATCTGGTTGACGGTAGAGAATGGCTTTTCGTCGGAGGTGTACGTTGCAGTGTTGTCTTGGAGATGTTGGATGAGTTCTAGGCGAGTCATTGGGCTGGGGTATTGTGTCCTGGTGAAGAACATGAGTCCATTGTGTTTAACCCATAGTGTTCCAGGTAATCGACGTGAGTGAGGTCGAGAAGGCGGTGGTGGAGTTGGGGAAGGTGGTGTTGATGGCGGAGGTAGGGTGTTGAAGGTGGAATTGAAGATTCGTTGTCATCTTCAATAGACGAATAGGAAGATGTTTCTGGTGGCAGGGCTTCTGATTGGTTGGATTCAGTGAGGTGTGGTGGCGGTGGAGGCTTCTCATTGGACGTTGTTGGAGTGACGTCACTAGTTGGTGGTGGTGATGGAGCTTCTGCAGCAGAGGTGGTGATTAAGTCCTTGGTGAATTTGAGAATTTCTTCAGAAGGTGGAGATGCTGGAAATGTAAATATTGGCATGTTATTTAATGCAAATAACTCGTTGATGGTAGAGTTAAAGGATCCAGGTACAGCCATGTTCTGCATGTGAGCGTATAGTAGACAATAGTGGATCTTCGTTACGTCACATGTTGGAGGAGTGATGATGGTGGTGGTGGTGGAGGCGGGCTGAGTAGATGCTTGAAGTAATTTTGTAGTGTCTGCTTGCAACTTTGTAATTGCGGCATACGTTGGTGTGTTGTTGGTAGATTTGTTCTTTGCTGCATCTTGTGTTTTCTTCATAATATCCTTTCTAGTAGGACATTTTGCTGCCAGTGTATGGTGATCATTACTTTTGCAGTTTAAACACGCTGGTTGTGTTGGAGCAGCAGCGGTACAGGAACTGAAGGTGTGTCCCTCACTATCACATGTAGAAGTGGTGTGAAGATAAGAATAGCAGTTCCAGCAATGTTGGATGTAGTGGTATCTCTCTGCTTCTATGTAGGTGGGACTGATGTAGTAGTAGTAAACAGCAAGACCTTCGTTCAGAGCAGTGGCAGCCATGTTCACGTCGGTAAAGGTGACCTTGAGCATAGACGATGCATTCGGGATTTTGGTAATACTGTCAACAGTAGCCCAAGTATTTTGAGTTTCAATAGATGACTTGAGTTCAGCAATTGGTTGATAATACTGATTTCCTTGCCCTGATGGCAGGATAAGACAGCATATCCAGTTGTTGTAATTCATCCTGGCCTACATGTTCTCTTGGTCCCAGGTCTACATGTTCTCTTGGTCCCAGGTCTACATGTTCTCTTGGTCCCAGGTCTACATGTTCTCTTGGACCCAGGTCTACATGTTCTCTTGGACCCAGGTCTACATGTTCTCTTGGACCCAGGTCTACATGTTCTCTTGGACCCAGGCCTACATGTTCTCTTGGACCCAGGTCTACATGTTCTCTTGGACCCAGGTCTACATGTTCTCTTGGACCCTGGCCTACATGTTCTCTTGGACCCTGGCCTACATGTTCTCTTGGACCCAGGTCTACATGTTCTCTTGGACCCTGGCCTACATGTTCTCTTGGACCCAGGTCTACATGTTCTCTTGGACCCTGGCCTACATGTTCTCTTGGACCCTGGCCTACATGTTCTCTTGGACCCTGGCCTACATGCTCTCTTGGACCCTGGCCTACATGTTCTCTTGGACCCAGGCCTACATGTTCTCTTGGACCCAGGCCTATATGTTCTTTTGGATCCAGGTCTACATGTTCTCTTGGACCCTGGCCTACATGTTCTCTTGGACCCAGGTCTACATGTTCTCTTGGACCCTGGCCTACATGTTCTCTTGGACCCTGGCCTACATGTTCTCTTGGACCCAGGTCTACATGTTCTCTTGGACCCTGGCCTACATGTTCTCTTGGACCCAGGTCTACATGTTCTCTTGGACCCTGGCCTACATGTTCTCTTGGACCCAGGTCTACATGTTCTCTTGGACCCTGGCCTACATGTTCTCTTGGACCCAGGTCTACATGTTCTCTTGGACCCTGGCCTACATGTTCTCTTGGACCCTGGCCTACATGTTCTCTTGGACCCTGGCCTACATGTTCTCTTGGACCCAGGCCTACATGTTCTCTTGGACCCAGGCCTACATGTTCTCTTGGACCCTGGCCTACATGTTCTCTTGGACCCTGGCCTACATGCTCTCTTGGACCCTGGCCTACATGTTCTCTTGGACCCAGGCCTACATGTTCTCTTGGACCCAGGCCTATATGTTCTTTTGGATCCAGGTCTACATGTTCTCTTGGACCCTGGCCTACATGTTCTCTTGGACCCAGGTCTACATGTTCTCTTGGACCCTGGCCTACATGTTCTCTTGGACCCTGGCCTACATGTTCTCTTGGACCCAGGCCTACATGTTCTCTTGGACCCTGGCCTACATGCTCTCTTGGACCCTGGCCTACATGTTCTCTTGGACCCAGGCCTACATGTTCTCTTGGACCCAGGCCTATATGTTCTTTTGGATCCAGGTCTACATGTTCTCTTGGACCCTGGCCTACATGTTCTCTTGGACCCAGGTCTACATGTTCTCTTGGACCCTGGCCTACATGTTCTCTTGGACCCTGGCCTACATGTTCTCTTGGACCCAGGCCTACATGTTCTCTTGGACCCTGGCCTACATGTTCTCTTGGACCCTGGCCTACATGTTCTCTTGGACCCAGGCCTATATGTTCTTTTGGATCCAGGTCTACATGTTCTCTTGGATCAAGGCCTACATATTCTCTTGGATCCAGGCCCACATGTTCTCTTGGGCCCAGGCCTAGATGTTCTCTTGGACCCAGGCCTAGATGTTCTCTTTGACCCAGGCCTAGATGTTCTCTTGGACCCAGGTTCAGGATGAATCTTACCATTTTGTTCTGTTTGATTTTTAGTGTACGCTACATTGAATAAGAGCTAGACATAGGGTCCTGCGAGCCTCAGTAGGTAGACACTGTACTTGTCTATAGAGGAACATTAATCTCGCATTCGCTTTCTTTACTACACTATTCTTTATCAAATCTCGCAACATGCATGGGTCACAGGGGATTCCCATACATTTAACTGAGGAAACTGAAGTGATGGGTTCCTCATTGCACCAAAGAGTATGACTTCTGTTTTCTCGAGGTGTTACGATAGTTTGTTGTCTAATAACCATTTCCTACAGGACTCTAGTTCTAGTCATAGTACATTAGCTATATCTTGTGGGTCTTTACCACTAACATAACACTGTCATCTGCATACAGTACAAGCTTACACTTGACAGCAATGGGCATGTCGTTCACATATAGGAACAATAAGGGATCCAAAATGCTATCTTGGGGAATCCCACATACCATTGGCAGGGGTTCTGATTCTGTGTTGCTGTACTAGTCTCGTGTCAGAACCTGGGGTTGATTAGCTCTAGTGATTAAACGAAGATACTCAACAGGGGTCCTCCTCGACAGCGAGGGACAGTTTGCCAGACACAAGTATGGTAAGATTGTGGACAGTGGAGTCAGAGTGAACCTTCTGTGGATTCCATCTCTCATATAGAAATTGGAGCACCATTAATAGCTGGGCCTCTACTCTTCAAACAGAACTGTTTGCCATACTCCTTTCACTCAAATGCGTCCATGTATCTAAGGTTGACACTTTAAATGTAACTGATTTTCTATCATCTATAAATGCCCTTCTGTGGATTCCATCTCACATTGGTCTTCAGATGCATGATAGAACTGATAAATTAGCTAAGTTATACACACACAAAGAAGGAGTAGATTACAATCTAGGGTTGTCAGTTAGCAGTTTGAGAATAATAATACCAAAAGAACTTCAACTGAACTTTATTGACTTAAGACTTAGGGAGACTGACACCAGTCAGTCCATCTATCATCATTCCATCATGGAGAAGGAGCCACATGTCTATGGTACATCCAATAAAATAAGCAGACTCTTGGATGTCACTATTGCCTGGCTCCGGCTAAGTTAGTTAGTTTAATATGTTTATTATGCACCCCATACCCATCCTGTGGGCGGTAGTCAAAAAATTACAGAGGTACATAATTGGTCCAAAGACTGGACTCCAAAGTTTTGATAGCTGAGCAAGTTACAGAGGTAATGAACTCACAATTTACAATTGTAATGAACTCACAATTTACAAAGGTAATGAACTCACAATTTACAAAGGTAATGAACTCCAGGTAGGTCTAGTCACAATCATGGCAAGTTACAAAGGTATTTACAGATTACAGAGGTACGTAATGGGTCCAGGGACTGGACCCCCAAAGTTTTGATAGCTGAACTAGGTACAAATGTAATGAACTCACAAGTTACAAGGGTAATGAATCCTGTAAGAGAGTGATAAGTATTGTGAAAATTTGTCTGGACTGCCTCCATGTGAGTTGTCTACCCTAGCAAGCTCTGTTGACACCGATCCCTGAGGTCGGTACCTCAGCCTCACAAGTGGCTTATAGGACAGATTTCCATAAATGACCGATGTTGCAAGAAATCTCGCCTGCATGAACGTATAAAGGACTAACTTACTTGGTGTTGGAGAATGTATCCCGGTCTTCAACCTCTCTAAGCTTTAACCCCTCCGGATTCTCCCTCAGAACCACGTGCAACCGGGAGCCTTAATCCCTGCAATATTCAGTCGGTATTAGTGACCTGCCTGCACCTCAGAAATTCATGTTTCCAAGGGGGTGTGTATCCCCTAGTATAACTATGTAGAAAGTGACACTAGCTTCTAAGGCTTAACCACGGGGAGACGCCGGCATGTACCGATCATTGGCCGTCTGCTTGCACAAAGACCCACACTTCAACTCACTCGCTATTTCCCCCAGAAACTGGCCAGAATACTATGAAAGAAAGGGAGGTCTTGCTTAATGTATGGGCCTGACGGAGGAGGTCATCTATGGTACATCGAGGTGCCTCCACCAGATTTCCCCAGGTCTAGTATGTGAAGGCACGTGGGGGCACCGCCTGCTGATCACGGCACTTGTTGTTCTGATGGCGTCTGGTCTCAGAAGAAAGCACTGCAGTCTCAAAACCCCGTGCCCCAGCATTCAAACTTGGGCTGCTAGTTCTCCATGGTTACTATAACTTAGCATTTGCCTACATTACCGGCCTATTACTACCTACGTTAAGGTCTTAGGTCTACATTATTATTATCTACAGTTGCCTCAATATTAGTTCAGGGATAATCACAGATAGCACTACAGACCACTACCCCACCTTCCTATTGACAAACATAAGTAAACCACCACTCGAATACAACAAAGTTTCATTTAGACTCCATGACAAGGCCTCAATAAGGAAGTTCACAGCTGACCTAGAGACTGTTGACTGGCCTACAGAATTCTCCAAGGCCAATGGTATTGATGACTGGACAGACATTTTTCTTAACACATTACTTAGACTATACAACAAACATTGTCCTATAAAAACGAAACAGATCACAAACAAACGGCTTGGTTGCCCATGGCTAACCAGCACCATTCTGAAATCCATTGATAAGAAACACCAATATGAAAAGCAATATAGACAGGGCTTAATACACAAAGATATTCTTAAACACTATTCATCAGTTCTCACCAAAGTAATAAAGAAAGCCAAACAACTATACTACTCCAGTAGATTCACAGACACAAGAGGAGATATAAAAAAGACCTGGAAAACACTCTCTCAGATTCTAGGGACCCACAAACTGAAAAAAACAAGAATATTGTCCTAACTAAACCTAATGAAACACCACTGCATCCCACTGACACTAACAAGATAAATGACTTCTTCTCAACCATAGGATCTAATCTCGCCAATAAAATCCCACATACCAATGCCCATGCCGGGGACTACCTAGATGGGAATTTTCCAAATTCCTTCTATCTTGCACCAACTGAGCCCACGGAAGTCACCGAGATTATAAAGTCACTTAAAAATAACTCAGGAAATCTGTCTCATGTCCCACCATTATTGTACAAGCGAGCAGCCCATGTCCTTTCGCATGCTATTTCATTACTTTTTAACAAGTCACTAGAAACTAGCACCTTCCCGAAACTACTCAAGACGGCAAGGGTTACACCAATACATAAAGGTGGTGTCCCTACAGATTTAAACAACTATAGGCCAATATCAAACTTACCATTGCTATCCAAAATCTTTGAGAAACTCGTGCACAGGAGACTATATTCATTTATAACGTCACAAAACATACTCAACCCCTGCCAATTTGGATCCAGGAAAAATAAAAGCACTAACGATGCAATTATAAAAATGCTAGATCTGCTTTACACAGCATTGGAAAATAAGGAATATCCACTAGGAATTTTTATTGACCTAAGAAAAGCGTTTGACACAGTAGACCACGGCATCCTACTCCATAAACTTGACCATTATGGTATAAGAGGCTATGCGCTTGCATATTTCAAATCTTACCTTACTAATAGGTATCAGTATGTCACCATTAAAGACACAGCCTCATCAATATGGCCACTTGATACTGGAGTTCCACAGGGAAGTGTCCTTGGTCCCGTGCTTTTCCTCATATACATCAATGATCTTCCAAACATATTCCAACACCTGAACCCCATTCCCTTTGCTGATGACACGACTTATGTCATGTCTCACCCTAATCTTGCCACCCTCAACACCATTGTTAACGAGAAGCTGATCAAAATATCGACTTGGATGACAGCCAATAAACTTACGCTTAACACTGACCGAACCTACTATATTATGTTTGGTAGCAGAGCAGGAGTTGCGCAAATTAACATTAAGATCGACAACACTCTAATTGCCAGACATAACGAGGGCAAATTCCTAGGCCTATACCTCGACAACAACCTGAGTTTCAGCACCCATATCCAAGACATAACCAAAAAAGTATCCAAAATGGTTGGGATCCTCTCCAAGATACGATACTACGTGCTGCAAAATTCCCTTCTCACACTATACCACTCACTTATTTATCCATACCTCACCTATGCTATTTGTGCTTGGGGATCAACTGCAGCAACACACCTAAAGCCAATAATAACCCAACAAAAAAGCCGCAGTAAGAATAATCACTAAATCCCATCCCTGGCAACACACCCCCCCACTCTTCATAGATCTAAACTTACTCCCTGTTCTGTACATCCACACTTACTACTGTGCAATCTACATCTACAGGACCCTAAATTCCAATATTAATCTTGACCTAAAATGCTTTCTTGATAGTTGTGACAGAACCCACAGGCATAACACCAGACACAAACATCTCTATGACATTCCCCGTGTCCGACTAAACCTTTACAAAAATTCAATGTATGCCAAAGGCCTTAAAATCTGGAACACCCTACCTGAAAACTCTAGAACTGCAAACACATTCATCACCTTCAAAATTACCATTAGAAAACATCTTATCTCCCTGATACACCCTGTCAACTAACTACACGAATACCACCTGGTGGTTCACACTTACACTCACTCACCCATTTGACCATAAACAAATATCAATCTCAATCTTAAAATAATGAATCCTAATTAGTCATAAGTTGGCCTGTGATACTCCAATACTGAAACTATGTATAGTGCCAAAACAAAAGCATTCACATTGCTAAACTCACAAACTAGTATTTAGTCACTTAGCCATAATACCAACTTACCTCATAATTTGTAATATTTTAAATTTAAGAATTAATCTAAGTCTGCCCGAAATGCCTAGCCATGCTAGGTGTTCTAGTGGTACACTCTGTAATTATTATTTTACTACATGTAAACCACACAATAACCAAATTCTGTAAACTCAGCATTGTAAGCCTTATATAGAATAAACTTTGAATTTGAATTTGATTAGCTATGGGGCGACAAGCCATCGGCGTGTGTGTTGCGACGTCAAAAGCAAAGGCAGCAGGGTACAGCTATCTCAGGGTTAGAGGTACACAAATAGGAGGGAGGTTATAGGGTAGGTCAGGAGATAAGGACTACAAAATGAATGTGTGCATATGCAGATAAATGGTATGAAGAGTAGTGGACAAGTGGCAGGGTGGGGGACGTGGCTTTAGAGAAGGTGTGTGAGTATTTGACGTGCAATTTAGGGAATATTGATAGGAAGGCATTAGGAGGGGCAATTACGGTAGAGGAAACAGAGATGCCATTAAAGGGAATGAGGAAGGGCAAAACACCGGGGATAGACGGTCTCCCGGCTGAATTTTATCTACAAGATTAAGATAAGATAAGATTTCGTTCGGATTTTTAACCCCGGAGGGTTAGCCACCCAGAATAATCCAAGAAAGTCAGTTCATCATCGAGGACTAACTTATTTCCATTGGGGTCCTCAATCTTGTTCCCCAGGATGCGACCCACACCAATCGACCAACACCCAGGTACCTATTTGCTGCTAGGTGAACAGGACAACAGGTGTAAGGAAACGTGTCGAAATGTTTCCACCCGCCGGAAATCGAACCCGGGCCCTCTGTGTGAAGTGGGAGCTTGAGCCACCAGGCACCTGGCCACCGGGCCACATTGGGGTTTGATAAGGGGTTTCATGGTCATGCTGTTAAATTAGATGAAGAAAGGTGAGATGGGAGAGAAGCAAGCATCAGCAGTTGTAGTGTTGGTCCTGAAAGGTAAGGGGCAGCACACCCTCAAGGAGTATCATGCCATATCACTGCTATGTGCAGATTATAAGGTGTTTGCTAAAGTCTTGGGTAATAGGTTTAAATGTGTTGTAGGGAGAGTGGCTTCGAAAACGCAGTTTGGGTTGCCTGGAAGGTCAATGATTGAGGGTCATGGGGTACTGAGAAGTTTTGTAGAGTCAAAAGGGGGGGGGAGGTGGGGCATTGGTGGCTTTAGACTGGCAGTGAGCCTATGACAGAGTGGAAAGGGGAGCATTGGAGGCTATTCTAAGGAGGCAGGGTTATGGGGAAGAAATAGTTAACTGGGTAACCACTTGTACAAAGGCGCCAAGATGCGGGTACAGATAAATGGATGCTTGGGGGACGAGATTGCAATGAGTAGAGGACTTAGGCAGGGGTGTCCCATGTCACAAATATTGTTTGCGTGCATTCAGGACCCCTTCTATAGAATGGTTGAACGTAGTGTATGTAATAAGAGTGGGGGTGGGGTGGAGGTAGGGAATGTATGACCTGGACTAATAGGATATGTAGATGACACAACCATCCTGGTTCAGGAATGGATGTCGCTGGGGGTTATAGATGATCTTGTGCAATTGTTTGGATGTGCAACAGGAATGCAGGTAAATAGCGAGAAGTCAATGGTCATGGGGTTGGGAGAATGGATAGGGGGGTGGAGCGAGATGTAATGTTGTGAGAAAACAGGCGATGTCTTTAAAAATTTGTGGTATCATCTATAGAGATGACCTGAATGCGGCACGTGAGCAAAACTCAAATCGGTTGTTGGAAAGGATCCTGGGGTGTCTGGGTACATTAAGACCTCATCATCTGACTCTCGTACAAAGAATGATTGTCATAAATGTATTATTGTACAGTAAGGTGTGGCATGTAGCGGCCGTGTTCCCAATAACAGGGATGGCGATTGTGGGAATTCTGAGAAGGGTGTTTAAATTCGTCTTGCGGGCTTTGATGTTGGTTAGAGAACCGAGAAAAATTCAAATAGGGGTTTTGTGTAGGTTGCTTGCAGGAAGGAGTGTCACCCCAGTAGAGGGGTTGTTCCCCATGTATGCATGGGGTATTTGGTATAGGTTTAGTAAGCTGAAGTTAAATCCTAGGGTGTGTGAGGTAATGTATCGTTTTCTGCATGGCATCTTACTGTCGGGAGAGGTACTAAGAACCTGAAGGGTAGTAGTGGGTGGGAGGTGTGGAATCTGTGGTGGAGATGAGACTGTGTTCCATGTAGTATATTTTTGTGAGGGGTTGTGTGGAAATTATTTAATTTCCGAAGCTATAGTGCCTAATAAGTGTTTAATGTGCTGATTTGGGTCAAAATGTATTTGAAAATGGAATAGAACCAACAGTTCCCTCTGCGCCTGTGCGGATGTGCAGGGGACAGGTCGAGACAGGGCAGGGGGTAGCGGGAGTGTTTTGAATGTAGTGAGGAGGCTGTGAAAACATGGGACCAGGAAATTGGCATTCACAACGGCCTAAGGATTAATATAGGCCTCACTTCATAATAGGAAGTGTCGTAACTGTTCCTGGTGAAGAGTGAGGGAACGTGATTTACGGGACCACCGTAATAAAGTAGTAAAATTAGTGAATAATGGTAGAACCTGTGGTGACTGGCGTGTCGCCATAGAGTGTCCCGGGGTAAATACCCGTGATTTACTCATCACTCATCGGTCTCAGATATTAATGGAGTGACTTCTAATGTGTATAATAATTATGAGACATTAAATCGTCTTGTGGATGGTAATGTAATCAGTGATAACATTAAGTTAAGAGAATGCGGGAAGTGAAATAAGTCGCCCTGCTCTGAGTGAACACGATAGTCCTCGTGGTTCCCGTCCCGAGGATAGTGAAGTTTTTATGGAGTCACGACTTCTAAACCGGCACAAACCAATGGATACCTCGTCCTGTTGGAATAAGAACCATGTTGGTGTAGCAGGACATCAAAATGAGATGGTGAATGGAGGAAACAAGGAGCATCAATCACCCACAGTCAAGTAACCCTTCTAGTTATAGCAGACTGATACTGGCCTGTTAGGTATGTTGTAATTGGATAGGTTATGGGTGATCTAGCTACATCAAGTGACCACCAGAGAATATCTGGTAAGTGGTGGGATTATGTAGAAATGTTTTTCTTTGATGGATATATCCATGTGTAACCTACCCCCTCCCTTCATTCAGTCAAACTAATATAATCTATAAAGTCCACAATTAATTAGTAGCACCATACTTGTGGGTGCTATCCAATTTATACTGGTCTCGGATAGATATGGATAAGATTGTGAGGGTCGAGGGGGCCACCTGCAGTGACCAGAGGTGGTTAAGTTTTCTCACATGTCTACACGGGATGACTACGGTAAACAATATAGTTGTTGTCTCCCAATGAGATTACTCATATGCATGTAATGTTGAGGTACGTACAGGTAATCACCCTAGAAAAATTTCCATATCTGCCCACTGGTCCTACGAACCGGATGCAATCAGTGAAAAAAATGAATTAATTACTTAATAATTAAGTGACTGATTGAAGGAAGTGGGTATAGGGTACACAAATTTAATCAGTCATGTGGTGGATGATAATTAGCCCAATTAATTACTAGCACATGGGTGGCTAGGATTTATACAAGAGTAAAGTGCAAGAATTACTCTCACAAGGTGTCTACTTAAATTGTATAATTGGTGATTATTAATTCCCTAACCATGGCTGGGTCTGAGGAAGTTAGTGCGGCTGGCAAGTCCATGGATGCCAAAGCAAAGAAAGCATCACTACAAGCTTGGAAGGGTCATGTTACTAAATCATACAACAAGTGTATGGAGTTGATGGGACAAGAAACGGTAAACCCTGATGAATTAAAGTTACACCTAGATGCCTTAGAAAATAGATATGAGTCATAAATTGTGGTATAAGGACTGTGAGAGAGATCTACTGGTGAATTGTGCAGATGATGCTGAAAGGGAGCGGCTGCTGGATCAATATTATGAAGTGGAGGACAACATTGTGTCCTGCAAAACTAAGGCTTTGGAGAAGGTAAAGGGTGTAAACAATGTTGCTGGTCAACCTAGTAAGGAAAATCAGAGGTGTCTACCAAAACTCCCAGAATTATGCATGCCTGTGTTTAATCCGGGAGAAAACTGGGAGGAGTTTTGGTCTATCTTTAAAGCAGTCATACATGATAGGAGTGATCTTGCAATTGTTACCAAATTATGCTATTTAAAGGGACAAGTAAGGGGAGATGTGCATGTTCTCATACAAGCATTCCCAAATGTAGATGACTCCTATAGTGAGGCAGTTGACTTGTTGGAGGTCACTTATGGTAACTTGGAGCAAAGTAGGCTGGATCTAGTAGCTATTTTGGCTAGTTGAAGACTCCAGATCACAACAGCAACGGCTTACAGCAATTTGGGATCAAACTAGAAAGCACTCTTAAGACCTTGAGTAATAAATATGATCTGGAGGGAGCAGAGTGGTTGTTGAGTGCCTTGATTCAGAATAAATTGAACCATAAGACAGTAGAGTGGCTATCTAACAGATATCACAAGGGTTACTTCGGGTTGGAAGAAATAAGAGTGGGCCTGCAGGAGCTAATTGTCCAACTGCAGACCAGCCAACCCATTACCTCTAGGAATACCACGTCTACAGACCCCAGTGCACCTGTCAAGTTCCACAAAAGGAAAATTTATCCCAATATCAATAATCATAAGTCACCTACTAAACGGGGTTACGTAGGCACATATCAAGTGACAGGGGCCAGTAATAGTGGTTCTACACATCAAAGCAAGAGGAGTAAGTACCACAATAAGGGTAGCCCAGTTGATAAGAGGTCAGGCAAAGAAAGGAGAGATTGTATCTTCTGCAACGGTACTCATTTCTCTAAGAACTGTAATGCCTATAATTCATGGAATGTTAAAGTAGAAAGATTGGAAGAGCTTGCTAGATGTATCAGGTGTCTAGGAAATCATAATGTAAGGGATTGCCATGCTAACTTGAACCATTGTTATCAGTGTACCAAGGGAAGACACCACATAGCTATGTGTAAGCGCGGATCTAATCGTAATGATGGTAACAATAGTACCGATAGTGATAACCCGGACACAACAGTAGCCAAGGTAGAGACTGCAGCTAATGTTGGTAATGATGGCTTAGCTGAGGTAGTTTTACCTGTGTTGGATGTGGTGATTAATGATAAACGGCGTAAATCCAAAACTGTAACAGCATTACTGGATCAGGGATCACAACGTACCTTCATAAAACGTAACTGCCTTAATGGGATGAAGGTACAAATGGGAGATCCTGCTATACTCAAGTTATCTGGCTTTCTCTCGAATAAGAAGGCCCAGTCTTACGACACTGTTTATGTAACTGTCAGGCTGGGCAATGAGAGAAAACGTATTAATGCCGTAATTTTGGATAGGCTCCCAGTGAAAATATCTACAATAAGGCTTGGTAACGCTACTGAAAGGCTTTCAAGTAAGGTAAATTTGACACCTTCTGGTGTAAATAATGATTCTGTGGGGCCAATAGATATTTTGATAGGTAGTGACTATTATGCCACCTTTGTAAAGGGTATGACAAAGAAATGCGGAGTCACCCTTCTCAGGACCGCAGGAGGTCACGTGATGTATGGCAGGCTTCCTCGTACTGATAATGAATGACTGGAGGAAGCCATAAATACAGTTACGGTGTGTCTTACTCATGAAATATCACCCCAGTATAAATATTCTTCAATAGAAGATGAAGTTGAACCTGTGTATAAATTATGGGAATTGGACAGCATAGAGATCAATGTAAATGAAGAAAGTCCAGATGATTCCTTTACTCAAGAACAATACCAGAAGGATGTTAAATTTGAATCGGGACAATACTGGGTGAGACTTCCGTGGAAGCTGAACCATCCAGACCTACCAACTAATTACCGGATGGCATATGGACAATTAAAAGCTCAGCTCTGCGAACTGAGCAAGACACCAGAACTGTTGACTGCTTACGTTGATATAATTAATGAGCAGTTAAATAATAAATTCATAGAGGAGGTACCTCCCGAGCAAGCCTAGATTTATGGTCACTATTTGCCACATAACGGAGTGAAGAAGGATTCTAAGACCACTCCTCTGAGGATTGTGTTTAATTGTAGTGCCAGGAATAACAAAAATGTGCCAAGTTTGAATGACTGTTTGATGACAGGTCCGTCGTTGATGGAAAAACTGGGAGACATATTATTAAACTTCAGGATTAAGAATTATGCCTTTACGGCGAACATAAATAAAGCTTTCCTGAGAGTGGGTTTGCAAGAGGCTGACCGGGATTGCACAAGGTTCTTATGGCCCGAGAATCCTAGTGACCCACTTAGTCCCCTGAAGACTTTTCGCTTCAGGAGTGTATTGTTTGGTGCTACCTCCAGTCCGTTCCTACTCCAGGCAACGATAAATGCACACCTTAAGCGTACGGGTGGTCCACTGAGAGGAGTAATAGGTAAACAATTTTATGTGGACAATTTCCTAGGGGTGACGTCTACTGAAGAGGAACTAATGAGCATATATGAAGGGGCTAATGAAATAATGCAAGGTGCAAATATGCCCCTGAGGGAATGGAACAGTAATTCGTCCAGTTTAAGGGCTCAAATAAATAAAGACAACCCTGGAGTTGAAGTGTCTAAATATAGTAATGTGCTGGGACTGACTTGGGACACAGAGAGAGACTTGTTATCGTTAAAGTCTAATAACTACATCATGCCCAATAAACTAACCAAGAGAGTCTTACTTGCGGAAGTTTCATAATGCTTCGATCCACTAGGCTTAGTGTCACCAGGATAACTCAGGGTAGTTAGTGTTAGCCACCCAAGATAACCCAGGGTAGGGAGTGTTAACCACCCAGGATAACCCAGGGTAGGGAGTGTTAATGTAGTGATACTGGTCCTGTGGGGAGCAGCAGCAGGATAATACTGCACCACCTCTAGGGGCCCTTAACAACAACAACAGTTTGGTGTGTGTCATGGGCACCAACACATGGTGTGTGATTCTCTCCTACTTTATCCATTTATCAGCGATGCAGATTACATGGTGAGTTTAAATATGTGGCCTGTAGTTATAACTTTTCTCTTGACATATGCAAGACATCACCATCCCTGTAGAAGCCATTATTAGATGTACTAGTCATTATATTTTGTTGTTGCAGAAGTACTATGAAGATTCTATGTTCAATAAAGCCTAGAGATAAGGCCTGTGTTTCTATCACAACAATTTATTGAACATAGAATCCTGGGCTACCTGGTGGTGATCCTGCGCTAGACTACATCACAACATGGAGCGTTTACTGAAACCTGAGAGGCTAGACTGTGACCCAGCTTATCAACGGCTGCTCAGGAATGGAAGCACTGGTTTAAGACTTTCGAAAACTTCTTGGGAGCCCTTCCTAAAGAAGATCTAGATAAACTAAGTCTGCTCATCAATTTTGTGTCACCTAAGATATATGAGGCTATTTCTGAGTGTAATACCTACGAAGATGCTATCAAAACCCTCAAGTCTCAGTATATTAAACCTACAAATGAAATCTTTGCACGCTATCGCCTTGCAACTCGCCGCCAGCAGATTGATGAATCCTTAGAGGAATACTTTCAAGCACTGAAAATTTTAGGTAAGGACTGTCACTTCCAAGCAGTGACAGCTGCTCAGTATTGTGAAGAGTCCATCAGGGATGCTTTTATCAGTGGCCTGCAATCACCAATAATAAGGCAGCGTTTATTGGAGAATAAAACTCTCGACTTAGCCGCTGCCTTTGACCAGGCAAGAGCTCTAGATTCAGCCCAGAAGAATTCTGAAGTATACAGTACCACTCAGCCTTCTCGAGTGGTAAGTGCTGCAATTCCTGACCAAGACTCTTGCAATGAAGTTACTGGGGAACCTGCCTCAGTGACAGCAGCAGCAGGTACGGTGTGTTTCTTTTGTGGTTTTTCAAGACATCCACGTCCAAAGTGTCCTGCTCGTGAAGCAATGTGCCATAAATGCCACAAGAAAGGTCACTTTGCTAAAGTATGTCGTGCTAATGCATCAACAAGAGCTAGTGCCTCCACACATTCCAGTGATCATGCGACTCTAGCAACAGTGACTTCTGCGGCTACTCCAAATTCACTGTCAAAGGCAGTTGTGAAAGTATTCATCAAAGGAACAGAAGTAGATGGTCTTATTGATAGTGGCAGCTCAGAGAGTTTCATCAACCTTGACTTAGTTAAACGGCTCTCCTTGACTCTACATCACTCATCAGGTACCGTTTCCATGGCATCAACATCTCTCTCTATTCAGACCTTAGGGTTTTGTTAATGGAAAGGATTATCAAGATGTACATTTAGCTATTCTGCCACAACTGTGCTCTGATGTTATCCTTGGTCAGGACTTTCAGAAGCTGCATGGTAGTGTCACCTTAACATATGGAGGTGAACTGCCTCCTCTTGTTGTCTGTGGACTTAGCACTTTAAGGGTAGACCCACCAAAGCTGTTTGCAAATCTTACCGCGGATTGCCATCCTATATCAGCTAAGTCACGCCGCTATTCTTATGAGGATCGGATGTTCATTGAGAAAGAAACTCAGAGGCTGCTGAAGGAGGGTATTATAGAACCGAGTGATTCCCCTTGGCGTGCACAGGTTGTTGTTAAAGATGGTTATAGGAAACGGAGACTGGCTATCGATTACTCTGAGACAATCAACAAATTTACACTTCTTGATGGGTACCCTCTACCTCGAATTGACGATACAGTGAACAAAATTGCTCAGTACTACGTGTTAAGCACAATTGATCTGCAGAGTGCCTATCATCAAGTCCCTATAAGGAATGAAGATAAACCATACACAGCGTTTCAGGCTAGTGATGGCCTGTATCAGTTTACCAGAGTCCCTTTTGGAGTCACCAATGGGGTAGCCTGCTTCCAACGAATTATGGATTCACTCATTCAGGAAGAGCAACTCATGGGAACCTACGCGTATTTAGATAATGTTACCATTTGTGGCAAGACCCAGGAGGAACATGATGCAAACCTTGATAAGTTTTTGGAAGCCGCCAAGAAGAAAAATATCAGTTACAATGAGGAAAAGTGCACTTTTTCAACTAAAAGGCTTAGCATCCTTGGTTATGTAGTGGAAGGAGGTTCAATATTCCCAGACCCTGAACGACTACGACCTCTACGGGAACTTCCAATGCCTCAAGACAAAAAGTCACTCCGAAGAACTCTTGGTCTCTTTGCTTATTACTCACAATGGATCTACAACTATTCAAGTAAAGTCCGCCCATTGAGTGCTACCACATTTCCTGTGACAAAGGAAGCAGAAGCCGCTTTCCATACTCTCAAACAGGACATTGAAAACTCAGTAGTTCAAGCCATTGATGAGTCCCTACCATTCGAAGTGGAAACGGATGCATCTGACATTGCCATTGCTGCAGTCTTATCTCAGGCAGGACGACCAGTAGCCTTCTTTTCGAGAACTTTTCAAGGATCAGAGAAATGTTATGCTGCTGTAGAAAAGGAAGCCCAGGCCATCATAGAAGCAGTTCGCCACTGGAGGCATTATTTAACTGGTAGACATTTCACCATAAGGACTGACCAACGGTCCGTGATGTATATGTTCGACAAGAGGCACAAAAGTAGGATAAAGAATGACAAGATATTACGCTGGAGGATGGAACTATCGTGTTATGACTTTGATATTCTGTACCGACCGGGTCAAGAGAACATCTCACCTGATGCATTCTCTAGGTCCCACTGTGGAGCAGCATGTCATGATTTGCAATCACTCTCAGCTCTCCACAAGGCTTTGTGTCACCCAGGAGTTACACGCCTGTACCATTTTGTCAAATCAAAGAACATGCCCTACTCAGTGGAAGATGTGCGACAAGTGATCAGAGCATGCAGAGTATGTGCAGAGTGCAAGCCAAACTTTCATCAGCCAGAGAAGACTCATCTCATAAAATCCACCCAGCCTTTCGAAAGATTGAATATAGATTTCAAAGGACCTCTACCAAGCACAAATCAGAATAGGTATTTCCTTAACATAGTAGATGAATATTCAAGGTTTCCCTTTGTATTCCCCTGTGCAAATATGGCTGCTTCAACTGTTATTAGTTGTCTTTCACAGTTGTTCTCTATTTTTGGTATGCCAGCTTATATCCATTCAGACAGGGGATCCTCGTTCATGAGTAACGAACTTCAGGAGTTTTTGGCTAGCAAAGGTATTGCCTGCAGCAGAACAACAAGCTACAACCCTCAAGGCAATGGTCAAGTGGAGCGGTTCAATGGTACTATATGGAAGGCAGTTACAATGACATTAAAGTCGCGCAATCTACCTGTTCAACACTGGCAAACTGTCCTACCTGATGCTCTTCACTCTATTAGATCACTGCTGTGCACAGCTACTAATGCAACCCCTCATGAAAGACTCCTCAACTATTCACGTCGTTCCTCTACGGGAGCCTCCGTGCCCACTTGGTTATGTCATCCTGGACCCGTTCTCCTGAAGAGTCACCGTAGGATGAACAAGACGGATCCTTTAGTGGAAGAGGTAGAGCTCCTGCAAGCTAATCCACATTATGCCCACATTCGCTACCAAAATGGTGAAGAGACTACAGTATCTACAAGACATTTAGCCCCAGTTGAAATCCCTATTAGTGTGGAATCTCAAGATACACCAATAGATGTGAAAGATGCTTCGTTTTCTCCTGGAAAGCCCCTTGAGACTACCCCTATGGAAATAGAGGATTCTGCTCCAGCAGTTAATCAAACCCCGCTGGAAAATATCGAACCTGGTGAAGAGGCTCAAGGGCTACGAAGGTCGGGACGTGTACGTCGCCCACCTAACAGTTTGGGAGATTACTGTCTCTGATATTTTAGAAGGGGGAGATTGTAGTGATACTGGTCCTGTGGGGAGCAGCAGCAGGATAATACTGCACCACCTCTAGGGGCCCTTAACAACAACAACAGTTTGGTGTGTGTCATGGGCACCAACACATGGTGTGTGATTCTCTCCTACTTTATCCATTTATCAGCGATGCAGATTACATGGTGAGTTTAAATATGTGGCCTGTAGTTATAACTTTTCTCTTGACATATGCAAGACATCACCATCCCTGTAGAAGCCATTATTAGATGTACTAGTCATTATATTTTGTTGTTGCAGAAGTACTATGAAGATTCTATGTTCAATAAAGCCTAGAGATAAGGCCTGTGTTTCTATCACAACAGTTAACCACCCAGGATAACCCAGGGTAGGGAGTGTTAACCACCCAGGATAACCCAGGGTAGGGAGTGTTAACCAGCCAGGATAACCCAGGGTAGGGAGTGTTAACGACCCAGGATAACCCAGGGTAGGGAGTGTTAACCACCCAGGATAACCCAGGGTAGGGAGTGTTAGCCACCCAGGATAACCTAGGGTAGGGAGTGTTAGCCACCCAGGATAACCCAGGGTAGGGAGTGTTAGCCACCCAGGATAACCCAAGAAAGTCAGTATGTCATCCAGGACTGTATATCTTATTTCCATTGGGGTCCTCAAACTTGTCCCCCAGGATGCGACTCACACCAGTCAATTAACACCCAGGTACCTACTTACTGCTAGGTGAACAGGACAACAGGTGTAAGGAAACGTGTCGAAATGTTTCCACCCTCTGGGTAACTCACTACAGTTGTGACCGGGTGTGGAAGTGTGAATTGCTCATTACTCTATAATTTGTTCGTGATTGTAGCCATGTATAAACGTAAGTAACCATTCTTACAGTATTCATTACCTTTGTAACTTGTGAGCTCATTACCTTTGTAAATTGTGAGTTCATTACCTTTGTAACTTGTGAGCTCATTACCTTTGTACCTAGTTCAGCTATCAAAACTTTGGAGCCCGGTCCCTGGATCCATTACGTACCTCTGTAATCTGTAAATACCTTTGTAACTTGTCATGATTGTGACCAGACCTACCTGGAGTTCATTACCTTTGTAAATTGTGAGTTCATTACCTCTGTAACTTGCTCAGCTATCAAAACTTTGGAGTCCAGCCCCTGGACCCATTATGTACCTCTGTAATCTTTTGACTACCGCCCACAGGATGGGTATGGGGTGCATAATAAACATATTAAACTAAACCCTCTGGGAATCGAACCCGGGCCCTCCGTGTGTGAAGCGAGACCTTTAGCCACCAGGCCACATATTAAAGTGACTCCTAAATCCTAATTGATAACTACAGAGAATGTTTTAGCCATTAAGATTCTTAATTACTTGACAGTATACAGAAAGGGTGGTGGAGTATGTGCCTACATTAGAAATGACTAAGCTTACAACCCAAGACCTGGAGTTTACCTGGAGAGAGTTCCGGGGGTCAACGCCCCCGCGGCCCGGTCTGTGACCAGGCCTCCTGGTGGATCAGAGCCTGATCAACCAGGCTGTTGCTGCTGGCTGCACGCAAACCAACGTACGAGCCACAGCCCGGCTGGTCAGGAACCGACTTTAGGTGCTTGTCCAGTGCCTGCTTGAAGACTGCCAGGGGTCTGTTGGTAATCCCACTTATGTATGCTGGGAGGCAGTTGAACAGTCTCGGGCCCCTGACACTTATTGTATGGTCTCTTAACGTGCTAGTGACACCCCTGCTTTTCATTGGGGGGATGTTGCATCGTCTGCCAAGTCTTTTGCTTTCGTAGTGAGTGATTTTCTTGTGCAAGTTCGGTACTAGTCCCTCTAGGATTTTCCAGGTGTATATAATCCTGTATCTCTCCCGCCTGCGTTCCAGGGAATACAGGTTCAGGAACCTCAAGCGCTCCCAGTAATTGAGGTGTTTTATCTCCGTTATGCGCGCCGTGAAGGTTCTTTGTACATTTTCTAGGTCAGCAATTTCACCTGCCTTGAAAGGTGCTGTTAGTGTGCAGCAATATTCCAGCCTAGATAGAACAAGTGACCTGAAGAGTGTCATCATGGGCTTGGCCTCCCTAGTTTTGAAGGTTCTCATTATCCATCCTGTCATTTTTCTAGCAGATGCGATTGATACAATGTTATGGTCCTTGAAGGTGAGATCCTCCGACATGATAACTTCCAGGTCTTTGACGTTGGTGTTTTGCTCTATTTTGTGGCCAGAATTTGTTTTGTACTCTGATGAAGATTTAATTTCCTCATGTTTACCATATCTGAGTAATTGAAATTTCTCATCGTTGAACTTCATATTGTTTTCTGTAGCCCACTGAAAGATTCGGTTGATATCCGCCTGGAGCCTTGCAGTGTCTGCAATGGAAGACACTGTCATGCAGATTCAGGTGTCATCTGCAAAGGAAGACACGGTGCTGTGTCTGACATCCTTGTCTATGTCGGATATGAGGATGAGGAACAAGATGGGAGCGAGTACTGTGCCTTGTGGAACAGAGCTTTTCACCGTAGCTGCCTCGGACTTTACTCTGTTGACGACTACTCTCTGTGTTCTGTTAGTGAGGAAATTATAGATCCATCGACCGACTTTTCCTGTTATTCCTTTAGCACGCATTTTATTTTGTGCGCTATTACGCCATGGTCACACTTGTCGAAGGCTTTTGCAAAGTCTGTATATATTACATCTGCATTCTTTTTACCTTCTAGTTCATTTAGGACCTTGTCGTAGTGATCCAATAGTTGATTTAAATAACAATAAACTGGAGATTCTATGGTTTGAAGTGCTGCTTCCTAAGACCAAACCCATCTTAGTAGGTACTAGTTACCGCCCTCCTACCCAGGACCAGTTCTTAGAAGACTTTTCCAGAGTCTTGTCCGGAGTTGAAAACAATTGCGAGACAATAATACTGGGCGACTTCAATGTCTGTTTTCAGCAGCAAAATAACGGGCTATGCAAAAGGTATAAGCAAAATCTGTCAATCACCACTAATACCGTACCGGAGGGGTTCAAGGAGGCCAGAGTTACTCCTATCTTCAAGAAAAATAGTAGGTCTGATGTAAGCAACTATAGGCCTGTTAGTATACTCAGTAAAATATCTAAAATTCTAGAGAGGGCGGTGTATTCTCAAGTAGTTAAGTACCTTAATGACAACAACATTCTCCATAGCTATCAATCGGGCTTTAGAAGATCCTACTCAACCGACACCTTCCTTATTAATCTGATGGATTACCTGAGAACTGAAATGTCAAAGGGGAACCTCATAGGTATGGTAACCTTAGACCTGCAAAAGGCCTTCGATACTGTCAACCACAATATATTATGTAATAAACTTCAAGCTATCGGTATAGGTTCTGTAGACTGGTTTAAGTCCTACCTTAGCAACAGGAGACAAATAGTCAAAATCAACAAAACAGAATCAGAACCCCTGCCGATAACATGTGGAGTTCCCCAAGGTAGTATTCTGGGTCCCTTATTATTCTTATGTTATGTCAATGATATGCCTATCAGTGTCAAGTGCAAACTCCTACTGTATGCAGATGACAGTGCTCTGTTAGTGTCAGGTAAAGACCCACAAGATATTGCTAATGTTTTAACACTGGAACTGGAGTCCTGCAGCAAATGGTTAGTAGACAACAAACTATCATTACACCTAGGGAAAACTGAAGCCATTCTCTTTGGCACGAAACATAAACTGAGAAGGGTAAATAATTTTAATGTTCAATGTAATGGGGAGCCCATCACTTTGGTTTCATCAGTAAAATATTTGGGAATCCCCTTTGACCCATGCATGTCAGGAGAATTGATAGGGAACAGTGTAGTAAAGAAAGCGAATGCCAGACTGAAGTTCCTGTATAGACAAGCACAGTGTCTACCTACTGAGGCTCGCAGGACCCTATGTCTAGCCCTTATACAATGCCATATGGATTACGCTTGCTCTTCATGGTACTCTGCCTTGACAAAAAAACTGAAAGACTGCAAATCACCCAGAACAAAATCGTAAGATTCATCCTGGGGCTGGGACCAAGAGAACATGTAGACCAGGATGAATTACAGCAGTTGGATATGCTGAATGTTGAAGACAGAGTAAAACAATTGAAGCTAAATCATGTTTATAAAATTGCTCACAAACTATGTCCAGAATATCTTGCTGTCAATTTTGTCAAGGTTGGGAACCAAAGCAATCATAGTACTAGGGGGAGAGAGCACAACTTTGTAGTACCCACAGTCAGTGGCCAGACGTCAGACACCTTTTATTGTACAGCAATAAAGAAATGGAACAGACTACCCACAAATGTCAAGGCCAGTCATAGCGTGAACCAGTTCAAGAAGAGTGCCAAAAGGTGTCTGATGAATGTAGCTACAGAAAGGGAGGGGAATGATTTTCTATTTTTTAGCTAACATACGTGTAAATTTTACCTTATTCCTAGTAATGGCCCTCGTATTGTAGATAGTCTTAATGACCTTGGTGTAGTAGATAGTCTTTTTAGTATGATAATAAGATGTTATCTTCATTGTAGAATAATAAGAAAATATTATAACCTTTATATTATAATAATAAGGTAAAACGACCCCAATGGAAATAAGTCACTCTGTCTGACTTTTTTGGGTTATCCCAGGTTTTCTACACATATGGTGCTATGTATGATAATTCTATGTAACTGTATTTGTGTATACCTGAATAAACTTACTTACTTACTTATTCTCTAGAGTTTTGGACATCATACTGGGTACACTAACAGACCTATAGTTGCTGACATCCGACCTACTAATTTTTCTTGAAGGTATGAGTATGGAAGAAATGATTATAACCGGTAAGCTAGCATAAGGCCTCGGTCAGGTGACCAGAAGCTCCAGCTGTGGGTCATCATAAAACTAAGACCAGCGCCAGGAAACACATGTCCTGTTTCCTGACCAACCTTAACCCATTGGAAATAAGTCACTATGTCCGACTTTTTTGGGTTATCCCAGGTTCTCTACACATATGCTGCTATGTATGATAATCTATGCAACTGTATTTGTGTATACCTGAATAAACTTCCTAACCTAACCTAAGATAAGAACAATTCGAGCTTCCTTGAAGGTCTCCTGGGCGGTATAAAGTGAGATGTGACGGTAGAGTTTGTGCGGCTCCTCCACCTGAGTACATCTTTACGCCCAACAATAACAACAACACTAAACTTCAGTAATTCTCATTAAATCTTTTAATAACAATTTACAAGATAAACAATATTGAATAAGGTAATTAGTAATGATGTCAAAATGTTTTTATTATATAAAGTAAAGAAAATAAACATAAAAGTGAAGAAATAAGTGTTCCTGAGCCATGTTGAACTTTCTTAGAAGTTTACCTAGAGGTTTCTTCAGTATAAGTGAAGTTTACATAGAGGTTTCTTCAGTGTAAGTGAAGTTTACATAGAGGTTTCTTCAGTATAAGTGAAGTTTACATAGAGGTTTCTTCAGTGTAAGTGAAGTTTACATAGAGGTTTCTTCAGTATAAGTGAAGTTTACATAGAGGTTTCTTCAGTATAAGTGAAGTTTACATAGAGGTTTCTTCAGTGTAAGTGAAGTTTACATAGAGGTTTCTTCAGTGTAAGTGAAGTTTACATAGAGGTTTCTTCAGTATAAGTGAAGTTTACATAGAGGTTTCTTCAGTATAAGTGAAGTTTACATAGAGGTTTCTTCAGTATAAGTGAAGTTTACATAGAGGTTTCTTCAGTATAAGTGAAGTTTACATAGAGGTTTCTTCAGTATAAGTGAAGTTTACATAGATGTTTCTTCAGTGTAAGTGAAGTTTACATAGAGGTTTCTTCAGTGTAAGTGAAGTTTACATAGAGGTTTCTTCAGTATAAGTGAAGTTTACATAGAGGTTTCTTCAGTATAAGTGAAGTTTACATAGAGGTTTCTTCAGTGTAAGTGAAGTTTACATAGAGGTTTCTTCAGTATAAGTGAAGTTTACATAGAGGTTTCTTCAGTATAAGTGAAGTTTACATAGAGGTTTCTTCAGTATAAGTGAAGTTTACATAGAGGTTTCTTCAGTATAAGTGAAGTTTACATAGAGGTTTCTTCAGTATAAGTGAAGTTTACATAGAGGTTTCTTCAGTATAAGTGAAGTTTACATAGAGGTTTCTTCAGTGTAAGTGAAGTTTACATAGAGGTTTCTTCAGTGTAAGTGAAGTTTACATAGAGGTTTCTTCAGTATAAGTGAAGTTTACATAGAGGTTTCTTCAGTATAAGTGAAGTTTACATAGAGGTTTCTTCAGTGTAAGTGAAGTTTACAGAGGTTTCTTCAGTATAAGTGAAGTTTACATAGAGGTTTCTTCAGTATAAGTGAAGTTTACATAGAGGTTTCTTCAGTGCAAGTGAAGTTTACATAGAGGTTTCTTCAGTGTAAGTGAAGTTTACATAGAGGTTTCTTCAGTATAAGTTAAGTTTACATAGAGGTTTCTTCAGTATAAGTGAAGTTTACATAGAGGTTTCTTCAGTATAAGTGAAGTTTACATAGAGGTTTCTTCAGTATAAGTGAAGTTTACATAGAGGTTTCTTCAGTATAAGTGAAGTTTACATAGAGGTTTCTTCAGTGTAAGTGAAGTTTACATAGAGGTTTCTTCAGTATAAGTGAAGTTTACATGCTCCTATGATGACCTAGTTACAAGCAAAACTGCACTACCCAACATAGCACCCAGAATGACCAAAGATTACCAACAGTGAAACCTACAAATCGAAAATAATAAAGATCAAAGGAAGACTGCCCTCAAACCCAAAGCAACACCCCGCTGCCAGCTGAACAACGTAACCCTAAGCTTTGTATAACTATAACTTCTTCTTAACTACAACAATTCCTGTAGTATTATGAGGCACAATCTCAGAGGAAACAGCACCAAGGCCAGCAAGAAAACACCGAAAAATCAACTATTCAACAAGTGTAGTCAGGACGAAGCCAGCCCAGCTACCACCCCTCTCACCACCGTTCACACCACAATAATAACAACAAACATGGCTGCCCCCAGCCCATACACCTCTCTCTTCCCCGGATTCAACCTACCAAGTAGTCTCTCAGGTATGACCAATGATCCAGATACCCTAAAGACATGCATCTCCAACTTAGTTATTGAAAATGTGAATCTTCGAGAGACGCTAACAAAACAAGACACCAGGATGACACAACTCGAGAACAAAATCCTCAGTCTTGAACAAAAGTTATCAACACCAGGAATGACAAACTGTGACAAGACCATCCAAGCAGTCATAGATAGCCATACCCAACAAATAATATCTCTTAACACAAAGGTTGAAGAAGCAGTAAAAGAATGGAAGAACAACTTAGATAACCAGTTCAGTGACTACTTTGCTCTCCAAGAAGATAAAACTGAACAAGATAAACTATCGGACGCAGTAATAGTTAACAGTCCACTTTTTCCCAGTGATATGAACCAAACAAACAGTAAAGAAATTACTCTGCAGATCATAAAGGACCAAACAAGTGTTATTGTACCAGAGTCAGAAATAAAGGAAGCCAGGTTACTAGGATCCCATGGTAGAAAAAGTGTTATGCTCAGATTCCACTCACATGACAGGAAAAAAGAGTTAATAATTGCATCTATTAAAGTAAAGAAAGAGGTATACATAAACGAGTGTCTTACCAAAAAACGTCAGAACCTCCTGTATAGTCAGAAAACTTAAGCGGGAGAATAATGACATAATACACCAATGCTTCACATGGGATGGGAAAATTCTAGTTAGAAAAACAAATGTAGGTCAACTGTACACAATCACGATCGAGAATGATCTATCATGATTTCTCAGGGATACTAATCTTACAGAGAATAGCTAAACAATGTCCAACCTAAAAGCCTACGTAGTGTAGTGTATGTTTTGCTCCATTATTGTTCAAATTTCATAGTACAATCTCTTAGTAATTAAATAATCAACTACCTCATTATGTGATTTTACTAGTAAGCATAAGTCACCTTATGTAATTTTCTTATTTACTATTGTTTGCTTAAATATTAGCTGAATTGATACTTTCTCTGTCCATATTACTACCTCATATTTTTTTAAATACTATTAATTGATATTACTTACTAAAATTAATAATTAATTACCAATTTTACTATCAGTACAATTTACTCTTAACTTTACCTTTGACATCATTTAATTACCATTACTTGTCTAATTACCATAACCTGTTTTAATACCACATATACTATCTTAAAGTACTCTTAAATACCTTGTACTGCCAAATAACCTCTAGTATAACTACCAGTGCAATATTGAATCCAAATAACTGTTCTTAAAATTTAATACTTGAATTAAACATTACTTTTTCATTTTATTTTTGCTAATTAATATTTTTTTGTAATCATTATTACTTACTAAAATTTTATTAAACACAATATTTACTACCAGTCAATTTTACTTTTGTACATTAATCATTATTTTATACTTTTCATAACATTTTGTTGCCAAATTTTCAAGTTTGTATATTCAACTCCAACCTTTATATTATCCTTTGTACCTGTGTACCTGTCTACCTGTGTACCTGTGTACCTGTCTACCATCTTACTATCATATTATAACCAAGTCATTGCCATTGTTATTTTTACATATTATTCTTTTGGTACTTTAATTTGTGAATTTTATCTTGTCAGTTTAAATCTAGTTATACTCTTGATCTTAACAACCTATATCAGACCCTAGTGCAATTGCAAGTACCATTTTAATTTGTATTTTTATATTATAAGTTTATGCCTAGTTGTACTTTAGGTCATTCTAGCTCAATACTTAGACAACACCTAAACTAACTATACCTAGTTGTACTTTAGCTCATTCTAGCTCAATACATAGACAACACTAAATTCATTATACAGTGGACCCCCGGTTAACGATTTTAATCCGTGCAAGAGGGGTAATTGTTATGCGAAATAATCGGTATGCGAATGAATTTTCCCCATAAGAAATAATGGAAATCAAATTAATCCGTGCAAGACACCCAAAAGTATGAAAAAATTTTTTTTTTCCACATGAAATATACATTTTCCCACACACAAAGAGAAGGATACATGCACAATAGTAGAGTAGTACATGCACAGTATATATTGTGCATGTACTAGTCTACTAAATGAAGAATAAATGACACTTACCTTTATTGAAGATGCAGCAATGACTGATGAGACACTGTGTCCTGGGAGTGCCTTTTCCTCCTGAGTACTGTAGGTCCTGTTTGGCATTTTCTTCCAGAACAGGCCTTATCACACTATGTATGCCACTACGATTCTTAAATCTCTCAAACCAACCTTTGCTGGCTTTAAATTCACCAATATGAGCACTAGTTCCAGGCATTTTTCCCTGTTCACCTGGGTGTTAGTCGACTTGTGTGGGTTGCATCCTGGGAGACAAGATTAAGGACCCCAATGGAAATAAGTTAGACAGTCTTCGATGACACTGACTTTTTTGGGTTATCCTGGGTGGCAAATCCTCTGGGGTTAATTGTTTCTTGGTATTCTCAATAAGCCACACCAACAACGGTGCTACAGCAGCAGCAGCAGCAGCTGACAGTGCAGCAGCAGCTGACAGTGCAGCAGCAGCAGCAGCTGTACCACCAATAGTAGCGATGGTTGATTGGGGTTTATTATACAACCTGGCCAGCTCGGAGACATGCACTCCACTTTCATACTTATCAATGATCTTTTTCTTCATCTCTATTGTAATTCTCACCCTTATTGCTGTAGGGTTGGCACTAGAAGCTTTCTTGGGGCCCATGGTCACTTATTTTCCAGAAAAAGCACCGAAAACACTGTAATAATACGAAATATTCCGATTGTATGCTTGGATGTTACCGCGGAGGCTGGCTGGTAAACAATGCCACCGGCGGAACATGTGAGCGTGGCTCAGGCCGCACATTGGACGCGTCTCGGAAGAAAATCGGTAAGCGGGTTTTTAAGCGGTATGTGAGGCAAAATTTTTGCAATTAAAGTAAGCGGTATGCGAAATAATCGCTATGTGATGCCATCGTTATGCGGGGGTCCACTGTATTAGACCTTAGTGCAATTACAAGAGTGAGTCTGGTGCCACTTGTAATTTGTTTTTTTTTTTATAGTATTAGTTTATACCTAGTTGTACTTTAGCTCATTCTAGCACAACACATAGACAATATCATTTTCATTATGTTTATTAGTGACTGTACTCTATATGACGAAAGTGCTTTAGCAATATACTTATCCAAACCTCCCACCACTACAGAAATCAGTATTAGAACTCAGCACATAATACAGGATGTAAACAACCACTATTTAAACCTAAAAGATGAATGATCACGTTGACCCTGATCTAAACCTCCATAATCTAACACTCAATCAAAACTTACTGGAAAGTAACTGCCTTTGTTATACAGCATCACAAGCCAGCACTATCCTGAACACTGCTCAAAGTCTATCAGTTCTTAACTACAACATCAGGTCCTTAAGCAAACACTATGATGACCTCCTGGCACTCCTTGAGTCACTAAAGACACCCTTCTCCTGCATTATTCTTACTGAGACCTGGCTTAAGCAGGACACAGTAGATATCTACCCACTACCAGGATACACAGCAATCCACAACTGCAGACCATACCAAGTTGGGGGTGGTACTGCAATCTATTACTCTAATCAACTATCTTGTATTAGCACTAATTGCTTAAGTGATGAATATGGGGAATACATTTTTGCCAATTTTACTGTAAAAAAACTCAAGATGCCTATAACAATCGGTGCCATATACAGTGGACCCCCGCTTAACAATCACCTCCAAATGCGACCAATTATGTAAGTGTATTTATGTAAGTGCGTTTGTACGTGTATGTTTGGGGGTCTGAAATGGACTAATCTACTTCACAATATTCCTTATGGGAAAAAATTCGGTCAGTACTGGCACCTGAACATACTACTGGAATGAAAAAAGTTCGTTAACCGGGGGTCCACTGTACTGGATACCCCACACAAACATCCCAAACTTCAGTGAGAATCTAAAGTCACTAATAACAAATGGACAAATGAACAAGCACCACCTTCTCTTAGCTGGCGACTTCAATATCAACCTTGGCCTACCAGATGATCAAGCTGTAACTGATCTCATCAACAATATGAACAACACACTTCTCATACCAACAATAACTAAACCAACCAGGCTGACTGAGACAAGTGCAACCATAATAGACCACATATGGACCAATATACTATTCCCGCTTAAATCAGGGATAATCACAGACTGCACTACTGACCACTACCCAACCTTCCTCTTAACAAACATTAGTAAGCCACCACTCGAATACAACAAAGTTTCATTTAGACTCCATGACGAGGCCCCAATAAGGAATTTCACAGCAGACCTAGAGACTGTTGACTGGCATACAGAATTCTCCAATGCCAATGGTATAGACGATTGGACAAAAATTTTTCTTAACAAAATACTTAGACTATACAACAAACATTGTTCTATAAAAACGAAACGGATCACAAATAAACGGCTTGGTTGCCCATGGCTAACCAGCAGCATTCTGAAATCCATTGATAAGAAACACCAATATGAAAAGCAATATAGACAGGGCTTAATACACAAATATATTCTTAAACAATATTCAACAGTTCTCACCAAATTAATAAAGAAAGCCAAACAAATGTACTACTCCAGCAGATTCACTGACACAAGAGGAGATATAAAAAAGACCTGGAAAACACTTTCCCAGATTCTGGGGACCCACAAACTGAAAAAAAACAAGAATATTGTTCTAACTAACCCTCATGAAACACCACTGCATCTCACTGATACAGCTAGCAAGATAAACGACTTCTTCTCAAACATAGGATCTAATCTTGCCAGTAAAATCCCACATACCAGTGTCCATGCCGGAGACTACCTAGATGGGAATTTCCCAAATTCCTTCTATCTTGTACCAACTGAGCCCACGGAAGTCACCGCGATCATAAAGTCACTTAAAAATAACTCGGGGAATCTGTCTCACGTCCCACCATTATTGTACAAGTGAGCGGCCCAGGTCCTTTTGCATACTATTACATTACTTTTTAACAAGTCACTAGAAACTAGCACTTTCCCGACACTACTCAAGACAGCAAGGGTTACACCAATACATAAAGGTGGTGACCCTACAGACGTAAACAACTATAGGCCAATATCAAACTTACTATTGCTATCCAAAATCTTCGAGAAACTCGTGCACAAGAGACTACTATATTCATTTATAACGTCAAAAAACATAATCAACCCCTGCCAATTTGGATTAAAAAAAAATAAAAGCACTAATGATGCAATTATAAAAATGCTAGACCTGCTTTACACAGCATTGGTTTCTTTCAATTTAATTTATGGCTTTTAGTTTTTCCTGTATTTTTTGACTCCTGTAAGATTCTTTTAGTTTAAGTTCGATGTTTGCTACTTCTCTGACCAGTGCCTCCCTTTGTATTTCAGATATATTGGCTTTTTTTAGCCACTCTGTTATTCTTTGTCTCTGCCTGTATAGGGAACACCTTTCTCTTTCTAGTTTACTTCTTCTCTTCCTTTTCCTTAAAGGAATATGCCTTGAGTATACCTCAAGTGCCAGAGAGTTAATTTGTTCTAGACACAGGTTTGGATCAATGTTACTTAGGATATCTTCCCAGTTTATATAATTTAGGACCTGGTTGACTTGGTCCCACTTTTTATGTTTTTGTTATTGAAGTTGAATTTGGTGAAGGCTCCCTCGTGTCTGATCACATTTTGTTGGTCTGGGGCCCTGCGCATACATGTCTGAAGCTCTATTATATTGTCATCTGAGTATATTGTTTTTGACATGGTAATATTTCGTATCAGATCATCATTGCTACTGAAGATGAGGTCCAGTGTATTCTCCAATCTTGTTCGCTCTATTATATTTGCTGGTGTAAGGTGAATTTGGTGAAAAGACTTAAAAGCTCATGAGTGTGTGAGTTTTCATCTGAGCTGCCTCCTGGGGTTATTTCTGCTACAGCATTATTTGCCACATTCCTCCATTTTAGGTGCCTTAGGTTAAAATCCCACAGGAGCAAGATGTTTGGGGAAGGAGCTGGAAGATTTTCGAGACAGTGGTCTATTTTCTAAAGCTCTCAATATAGACAAAACCTGCTTCATACATTTTTCAAACAAAGCATTAAATATCCATCTAAACATATTGGTAAATGGTTCCCCCATTATAAACACACTGAGGGCAAATTTCAGATCCATATCCAGCATATAACTAAGAAAGTTCCCAAAATAGTAGGCATTCTTTCCAAGATACAATACTATGTACCCTAAATGGCGCTCCTTACTTTATATCACTTACTAATATAAGCTTACCTCACCTATGGTGTTTGTGCTTGGGGATCTACCACGGCCAGTCACCTTAAACAAAAACCTGTGGTGTGGATGCTCACAAACTCCTGCAGTAGACAACACACCCCACCACTCTTTGAGAGCTTGAACCTACTTAATATACAAAAATATACACACTTATTATTGTGCCTATTATGTATATACAAAACATTAAACTCCAATATAAACCCTCCATTCAAACTTCTAGACAGCTACAACAAAACACCCAGGGATAACATGAGGCCCAAAACACTTTTTGACATCCCTCATATCCGTCTCACACTATGCAAAAATTCAATGCACGTAAAGGGCCCGAAGATCTGGAACTCTTTGTCCGAAACAGCAAGAAGTCCCCTGCCCACAAATCAATTTAGGACCATACTTGAAGCTCCTTTCATCTCTCAATAATAACCATACCCACACTATGCTAATCTCTAACCAAGTTTAAAGCAACTCTCCCAAATATTTTATAATCCCTTATCTATTAAACCATTATTACAAACCTAAAAATGTATGTTTGTGTCATAAATTGTACTACATCATATTAATAACAGAGTAAAATATTGGAAATTTGAAATTTGCCACACTTTAACTTTCTAGACTTAAGTAAGTCTTTAAGTACATATTAGGTTAAGTCTGCCCAAAATGCCCTGCATGATAGTGGCTTTCTTTGTGCCAATCAAATTATGAAATGTAAACACACATTGTAACCTTTGCAAGGAAGTAAACTTTTGTTTGTTTCAGGATCATGGCAGCAGTAGTCAGTTCAGTCATAAAATTGGTATTCCAGCCTTTATCCAGGAGCATGGCAGCAGTACTAAGCTCAGTCATGCCATCATCATTTAATTACTCATAATAATAATCCACAGCATGTTTTGTGAACCTCACCCATCACTTAAAATAAATTTGTCACACATACTGAATTACTGACAGAAATGGGATATGACATAATAGTGATTTTGCATCAACTCTCATAAGATGACGGGGAAAACTGACTCACGAAATTGTAATGACATGATTGCAAACAAACCCTACCTGTGGTATGGTGTTTTTTTTTTTTTGGGGGGGGGGGGGGAAACCTGTAACAGTCAATAATGGCATTAAGTTTCTAAGACTTGGTGTTTGTAAGAAGTTTCACTTTTATTTATGAAATTAAATCTGCATGACAGTGTACTACATTTATAAAACTGAAACCCTGCTAATGTCTCTCTTCTTTTTCAGCTCTTGTTCCATCAGAACTATCACCTGAACACCAACTTCCAGAGTCCTGAAGCTTGTATACATACACATTATCCAGCTCTTGTTCCATCAAGACTATCACCTGAACACCAACTTCCAGAGTCCTGAAGCTTGTATACGTACACAACATTATCCAGCTCTTGTTCCATCAGAACTATCACCTGAACACCAACTTCCAGAGTCCTGAAGCTTGTATACATACACATTATCCAGCTCTTGTTCCATCAAGACTATCACCTGAACACCAACTTCCAGAGTCCTGAAGCTTGTATACGTACACAACATTATCCAGCTCTTGTTCCATCAGAACTATCACCTGAACACCAACTTCCAGAGTCCTGAAGCTTGTATACATACACATTATCCAGCTCTTGTTCCATCAAGACTATCACCTGAACACCAACTTCCAGAGTCCTGAAGCTTGTATAAGTACACAACATTATCCAGCTCTTGTTGCATCTGAACACCAACTTCCAGAGTCCTGAAGCTTGTATAAGTACACAACATTATCCAGCTCTTGTTCCATCAGAACTATCACCTGAACACCAACTTCCAGAGTCCTGAAGCTTGTATAAGTACACAACATTATCCAGCTCTTGTTCCATTAGAACTATCACCTGAACAACTTCCAGAGTCCTGAAGCTCGTATAAGTACACAACTTTATCACAAATACGTACTTTGTTGACTGTCAACTCTTATTATCTTGAAGTGAAATTTAATGTCCTGGCTTCTACATTATCACAGCCAGTGGATGTAACTCCACTTTCAAAATTTTATTTTGGAACATTAAAAAATTTAAAATTTAGTGCTAGGAAGTAAGTCATGTACTACTGACTGGTCTGGCCCTCACAAGACCAGTGTGCCATCTCTTACTATGGCCGGTTTAGCACTTTTTGATTATAGTAACATTCTCTTATAGTGTGAACAATTCTCTTAATTGCTTATAAAATTGATTCCCAGGTTGATAAAAGTAGTTAACAAATGTATCATGTTTGTTAAAGCTAATTTGAATTAAGTCAGACTTTGTACATCAGTACTTATTGCACAGTGGTTGTTACATGTGTGTTTACCTCTTAAAATAAATTCTGAAATTTTTTTTTTATGGAACACTGCTGACATAAGAGTCAGTATTAGTGATCAGTGTCTGAAATATTTTTAAAGGTTCGAATTTTATACAACATATTACAATGTGCCTTTAGGAGTTTGGATTATGATATATGAATTATGTAATATAATTAATTAAAACTGACTTGTTGACTTTGAATATATTGAATATTATATACAGTGGACCCCCGGTTAATGAACTTTTTTCATTCCAGTAGTATGTTCAGGTGCCAGTACTGACCGAATTTTTTCCCATAAGGAATATTGTGAAGTAGATTAGTCAGTTTCAGACCCCCAAACATACACGTACAAACGCACTTACATAAATACACTTACATAATTGGTCGCATTTGGAGGTGATCGTTATGCGGGGGTCCACTGTATATTTAAAATTAATCATGACTCGTGATTTTGGAAGCAATTATGTACTATGACTTTTGGCATGTTTATATGGCTCTTCCTCTGTTATTATTTAATTTAGAATTAATTTATTGAACCAGGTTTACTTAGAGAAGTCTGTTGCAACTTTACCTTCCCTCTAAGAAACCTTTTTTTTCACTTATTTTGCTGCTGTTTTCTTGTCTTTCTGATAAGTGTATCACTGAATAACTCCTATGGGTTTACCACTTTTTAATACCTAAACTATATAAAATAAGCATGAGTATCCCTGCTAAAGAGAAACTTTATCAATGTTCAGTGTGCCGGAGGAAATTTAGAGAACTATCAGATATGATACAACACACAAGAGTCCATACAAGAGAGAAACCATTCCAATGCACTGTTTGTCAAAGAGATTTTGGGAGAAAACAACATCTTACACAACACATGAAAATTCATTCTGGAGAGAAACCATACACTTGTGCGGTGTGTAACAAAGACTTTAGACGGAAATCACATCTATTAACACACACAAGAGTTCATACAGAGGAAAAACCTTATCAATGTTCAGAGTGTTTAAAAGAATTTAAGCAAAAATCAAATTTGTCAGTACACATGAGAGTTCATACAGGAGAGAGACCTTACCAGTGTTCAGTGTGTCTTAAAGCCTTTATAGATAAAGGAAGTTTAGTAAAACATGCTAGAATTCATACAGGAGAGAAACCATTTCAGTGTTCAGAATGTTCAAAATGCTTTTCAACTCAAGGAAATCTAAAGATACACAAAAGAGTTCATTCAAGAGAGAAACCATATCAATGTTCAGAGTGTCTGACAGCCTTTTCAAGTACTTCTACTCTAAAAATGCACATGCGAGTTCATACTGGTGAGAAACCATACAAATGTTCAATGTGTGGAAAATATTTTAGGCATAGCTCAGGTCTACTGTCACACATACAAACTCATTCACAAGAAAAACCTTTTCGGTGTTCTGAGTGTCAGAAAGATTTCAAAAGAATGTCGTATCTAATTAAACATATGAAGGTTCACACTGAAGTGAAACCATATCAGTGTTCAGTGTGTCTAAAATGTTTTAAGCGGAAACCGAATCTAATCTTACACATGCATGTTCATAGCAAAGAGAAATCTTACGAGTGTTTAATGTGCTTACAAAAATTTAGACAAAATTCAACTTTAAAAAAACACATGATAGTTCATTCAGAAAAAAAACCCTATCAATGTTCAGAGTGTTTAAAATATTTTAAAACAAGACCTACTCTAATAATGCACACTAAAATCCATACAGGAGAGAAACAGTATCAGTGTATGGTGTGTCAAAAAAAATTTACTCAACAAATACACATGACAAATCACATGAGTGTTCACACAGCAGAGAAACCATACCAGTGCTCAGTGTGTCAAAAAGGCTTTAAACGTAAATACACTCTGGTAATGCACATGATACTTCATACAGGAGTGAAGCCTTACCAATGTTCAGAGTGCTTAAAGAATTTTAGAAATAAATCAGAACTAGTACTGCATATAAGAGTTCATACAGGAGAAAAACCGTATAAGTGCTCAGACTGTCTAAAAGAATTTAAACAAAAATCACATCTAATGTTACATATGCGTAGTCATACTCAGGAAAATCCATATCAGTGTTCAGTGTGTTTAAAGAATTTCCGATACAGATCCAATCTAACAAAACACATTAGAAACCATTCAGCAGAGAAACTTAAAAGCTGATATTTGAATGACTAGGAACCAATTAATTATAATTTATCAACTCTTTATTTCACTGATCGTGTTTTGTACATGAATATGGCTGTGAGTTAACAAGTACTTATGAAAAACATGTACACAACTAAGCACAGGTTGACCATCACTAATCCGGCAGTCAGTTATCCGGTTCCATCAGTAATCCGGCACTAATTTCAGCTAGTATAATTTCAAATTTCATCATTATACTGACTCAAATTTCATTATACTGACTCAAATCATTAAACTGACTCAAATTTCATTGTTATACTGACTCAGAAATTGTGCAGATTGGTGTAAATCCACAGCAGCAAGCCAGTGGAGGAGAAAGCAGTGATGAAAACAAGGAAGATGTAGCAGAAAGAGTCTCTATTGATAGGTTAAGCGTATTCTAACCTAACCACTCTGTAATCCAGCAAACTCACTAATCCGACACACTACGGGTCCCAATGATGCCGGATTAGTGATGGCCGACCTGTACATGGGTTGTTTATTCAGAATGACGCCACTGTCAGTGTTGTCAGTTATTAGCTTAGTACAGAAGTTGTGTAGTTGTAAGTACACGGCTACTCACAGTGTAGTCAGTATGTTAATATATAAAGTGTGTTGTTGTCACCATGTGAACACTTCTAACACTGAGAGAATTATGCCTCCATCATTTAGGCCATTTGTTATGAAGTTAGACCTTTTGTTGTGATTCTTTGAGGATATATGTGTTTGTGCGACTGTATGTGCATTTTTGTTGTGTGTTTGTAAGAGTATGTGTGTATGTGTGTCTGCTTACTTCTGTGAGTATGCACACACATATTCATGTATGTGCACTTGTATAGTGCGAGTGTTGTGATTATATAAGAACAATTCAACACAAAAATTATGATATCGCTTTTCAATTATAAATTTAATACTGATGCCGCAGTAATGCTTTCACTTTCTCCAACCTTGATTAGTGTTATTAAGGGGTCTGTATGTTAATGTAGGTGTGAGAGGCGAGTAGTATTTTATTAAATTTTTTTTATTAATACATCGGCCAATTCCCACCAAGGCAGGGTGGCCCAAAAAAGAAAAACTTTCATCATTCACTCCATCACTGTCTTGCCAGAGGGGTGCTTTACACTACAGTTATAAAACTGCAACATTAACACCCCTCCTTCAGAGTGTAGACACTGTACTTCTCATCTCCAAGACTCAAGTCCAGCCTGCTGTTTCCCTGAATCCCTTCATAAATGTTACTTTGCACACACTCCAACAGCATGTCAAGTATTAAAAACCATTTGTCTCCATTCACTCCTATCAAATACGCTCATGCACGCTTGCTGGAAGTCCAAGCCCCTTGCACACAAAACCTCCTTTACCCCCTCCCTCCAACCCTTCCTAGGCCGACCCCCACCCCGTCTTCCCTCCACTACATATTTATACATACTCAAAGTCATTCTGTTTTGTTCCATTCACTCTACATGTCCGAACCACCTCAACAACCCCTCCTCAGCCCTCTGGATAATAGTTTTGGTAATCCCACACCTTCTCCTAATTTCCCAGCTATGAATTCTCTGCATTATATTCACACCACACATTGCCCTCAGACATGACATCTCCACTGCCTCCAGCCTTCTCCTTGTTGCAACATTTATCATCCATGCTTCACACCCATACAATAGTGCTGGTACAACTATACTCTCATACATTCCCCTTTTTGCTTCCACAGACAAAGTTCTTTGTCTCCACAGACTCCCAAGTGCACCACTCACCCTTTTCCCCTCATCAATTCTGTGATTCACCTCATCCTTCACAGACCCATCTGCTGACATGTCCACTCCTAAATATCTGAATACATTCACCTCCTCCATATTCTCTCCCTCCAATCTGATATCCAGTCTTTCATCACCTAATCTTTTTATCCTCATAACCTTACTCTTTCCTATATTCACTTTTAATTTTCTTCTTTTACATACCCTACCAAATTCATCCACCAACCTCTGCAACTTCTCTTCAGAATCTCCTAAAAGCACCGTGTCGTCAGCAAAGAGCAACTGTGACAACTCCCACTTTGTGTTTGATTCTTTATCTTTTAACTCCACACCTCTTGCCAAGACCCTAGCATTCACTTCTCTTTCAATCCCATCTATAAATATATTGAACCACGGTGACATCACGCATCCTTGTCTAAGGCCTACTTTTACTGGGAAATAATCTCCCTCTCTCCTACATACTCGAACCTGAGCCTCACTGTCCTCGTAAAAACTCTTCACTGCCTTCAGTAACCTACTTCCTATACCATACACCTGCAACATCTGCCACATTGCCCTCCTATCCACCCTGTCATATGCCTTTTCTAAATCCATAAATGCTACAAAAACCTCTTTACTCTTATCTAAATAGTGTTCACCTGTATATTTGACTGTAAGCACTTGGTCTACACACCCCCACCTTTCCTAAAGCCTCCTTGTTCATCTGCTATCTTACTCTCTGTCTTACTCTTAATTCTTTCAATAATAACTCTACCATACACTTTACCAGGTATACTCAACAGACTTATTCCCCTATAATTTTTGCACTCTTTTATCCCCTTTGCCTTTATACAAAGGAACTATGCATGTGCATATACAGTATACTCATTACTTACCTTAATGTAGGGTGAGTGGTGAGTATTTATTGTACAAAGAGGAAGAAGAACAAAGAATGGAAGAAATATAAAAGATGTTCACAGTAGAGGGATTAGCTGGTGTTTGTCTGTGTGTTTACATTCTCTGTCTCTAGTGGCATCTTAAGAATAGATTAAACTCAGTGAACAAAGTATGTCGATGGTAATAATGATGATGATGATGATAATAATAATAATAATAATAATAATAAACCATACCCCCGGCCGGGATTGAACCCGCAGTCATAGAGTCTCAAGACTCTATGACCGCGGGTTCAATCCCGGCCGGGGGTATGGTTTATTTGCAATCGTGTCATTACGATTTCTTGAGTCATAATAATAATAATAATAATAATAATAGTAATTGTCGCTCTGGAGTGCTTTAAATGTCATACGTATTTTGTATAGGCTTAGTAGCTGACATTTAAAGCGTTTGAGCGATTATTATTATTAATTATTATTAATTACTATTACAACCTCTCCTAACCTAACGACGGAGTTCCGTTCCTAAGATAACGGAGTTAAACAAATTCTTTGCTAAGTGAGGAGCATACTATAATGTAGTGAGTTTGTGTCAACTATCTCTGATATTGTTTTAATGTCACCTTTGCACCATTTATAAAATTTCTGGTATATTTTTAATTCAGTTCAAGTTTATTCTCTATAAGGGTTACAATGAGGGGTTTACAGGTTTTGGGTATTGTGTGGTTTACATGTACATGTACAGAGGGGGCCACTAGGACACCTAGCATGGCTAGGCATTTCGAGCAGACTTAGATTAATTCTTAACATTAAATCCTTACAGTTTATGGTATTAAGGCTAAGTGACTACATCATAATTTGTGAGTTTAGCAATGTGAATGCTTTTGTTTTGGCACAATACAAAGCGTCTATATTGGAGTATCATAGGCAAACTAATGACTAGTTAGGATTTATTATTTTAAGATTAAGATTAGTATTTCTGGGTTTATAGTCAGTGGGTGAGTGAGTGTAATTGTGAACCACCAGGTGGTTATCATGTAGTTAGTTGTCAGGGTGGATCAGGGAGATAAGATGTTTTCCAACTGTAGTTTTGAAAGTGATGATTGTGTCTGCAGTTCTAGAGTTTTCAGGGAAGGTGTTCCAGATTTTAGGTCCTTTGAAATACATTGAATTTTTGTAAAGGTTTAGTCGAACACGGGGAATGTCGTAAAGATGTTTGTGTCTGGTGTTATGCCTGTGGATCCTGTCACAACTATAAAGAAAGCGTTTTAGGTCAAGGTTAATATTGGAATTTAAGGTCCTGTAGATATAGATTGCACAGTAGTAAGTGTGGATGTTCTGAACAGGGAGTAAGTTTAGATCTATGAAGAGTGGGGGGTGGGGGTGTTGCCAGGGATGGGATTTAGTGATTATTCTTACTGCGGCTTTTTGTTGGGTTAATATTGGCTTTAGGTGTGTTGCTGCAGTTGAATCCCAAGCACAGATAGCATAGGTGAGGTATAGATATATAAGTGAATGGTATAGTGTGAGAAGGGCAGTTTGCGGCACGTAGTATCGTATCTTGGAGAGGATCCCCACCATTTTGGATACTTTTTTTGTTATGTGTTGGATATGGGTGCTGAAATTTAGGTTGTTGTCAAGGTATAGGCCAAGGAATTTGCCCTCGTTATGTCTGGCAATTAGAGTGTTGTCGATCTTAATGTTAAGTTGTGCAACACCTGCTCTGCTACCAAACATAATATAGTAGGTTTTGCCAGTGTTAAGTGTAAGTTTATTGGCTATCATCCAAGTCAATATTTTGACCAGCTCCTCATTAACAATGGTGTTGAGGGTGGCAAAATTAGGGTGGGAGATGACATAAGTCGTGTCATCAGCAAAGAGAATGGGTTTCAGGTGTTGGGATATGTTTGGAAGATCATTGATGTAAATGAGGAAGAGCAGGGGTCCAAGGACACTTCCCTGCGGAACTCCAGTATCACGTGGCCATATTGATGAGGCTGTGTTTTTAATGGTGACATACTGATACCTATAAGAAAGGTAGGATTTAAAATATGCAAGCACATGGCCTCGTATACCATAGTGGTCAAGTTTGTGGAGTAGGATGCCATGGTCTACTGTGTCAAATGCTTTTCTTAGGTCAATAAAAATTCCTAGCGGATATTCCTTATTTTCCAATGCTGTGTAAAGCAGGTCTAGCATTTTTATAATTGCATCATTAGTGCTTTTATTTTTCCTGAATCCAAATTAGCAGGGGTTGAGTATGTTTTGTGATGTTATAAATGAATATAGTCTCCTGTGCACGAGTTTCTCGAAGATTTTGGATAGGAATGGTAAGTTTGATATTGGCCTATAGTTGTTTACGTTTGTAGGGTCACCACCTTTATGTATTGGTGTACCCCTTGCTGTCTTGAGTAGTGTTGGGAAAGTGCTAGTTTCTAGTGACTTGTTAAAAAGTAATGTAATAGCATGCGAAAGGACATGGGCCGCTCGCTTGTACAATAATGGTGGGATGTGAGACAGATTTCCTGAGTTATTTTTAAGTGACTTTATGATCGCGGTGACTTCCGTGGACTCAGTTGGTACAAGATAGAAGGAATTTGGGAAATTCCCATCTAGGTAGTCCCCGGCACAGGCATTGGTACGTGGGATTTTACTGGCGAGATTAGATCCTGTGTTTGAGAAGAAGTCGTTTATCTTGTTAGATGTATCAGTGGGATGCAGTGGTGTTTCATGAGGTTTAGTTAGAACAATATTCTTGTTTTTTTTTTCAGTTTGTTGGTCCCCAGAATCTGGGAAAGTGTTTTCCAGATCTTTTTTATATCTCCTCTTGTGTCAGTGAATCTGCTGGAGTAGTACAGTTGTTTGGTTTTCTTTATTAATTTGGTGAGAACTGTTGAATATTGTTTAAGAATATATTTGTGTATTAAGCCCTGTCTATATTGCTTTTCATATTGGTGTTTCTTATCAATGGATTTCAGAATGCTGCTGGTTAGCCATGGGCAACCAAGCCATTTATTCGTGATCTGTTTCGTTTTTAAAGGTCAATGTTTGTTGTATAGTCTAAGTATTTTGTTAAGAAAAATGTCTGTCCAATAGTCAATACCATTGGCATTGGAGAATTCTGTAGGCCAGTCAACAGTCTCTAGATCTGCTGTGAAATTCCTCAATGAGGCCTCGTCATGGAGTCTAAATGAAACTTTGTTGTATTCGAGTGGTGGCTTACTAATGTTTGTTAAGAGGAAGGTTGGGTAGTGGTCAGTAGTGCTGTCTGTGATTATCCCTGATTTAAGCGGGGCTAGTATGTTGGTCCATATGTGGTCTATTATGGTTGTACTTGTCTCAGTCAGCCTGGTTGGTTTAGTTATTGTTGGTATGAGAAGTGTGTTGTTCATATTGTTGATGAAATCAGTTACAGTCTGATCATCTGGTAGGCCAAGATTGACAGTGAAGTCTCCAGCTAAGAGAAGGTGGTGCTTGTTCATTTTTCTGTTTGTTGTTAGTGCCAGGAGGTCATCATAGTGTTTGCTTAAGGACCTGATGTTGTAGTTAAGAACTGATAGACTTTGAGCAGTGTTCAGGATAGTGCTGGCTTGTGATGCTGTGTAATAAAGGCAGTTACTTTCCAGTAAGTTTTGATTGTGTGTTAGATTATGGAGGTTTAGATCAGGGTCAATGTGATCATTCATCTTTTAGGTTTAAATAGTGATTGTTTATATCCTGTATTATGAGGTGAGTTCTAATACTGATTTCTGTAGTGGTGGGAGGTTTGGATAAGTATATTGCTAAAGCACTTTGGCCATATAGAGTATAGTCACTAATAAACATAATGAAATTGATATTGTCTATGTGTTGTGCTAGAATGAGCTGAAGTACAACTAGGTATAAACTAATACTATAAAAAAAAAAAAATTACAAGTGGCACCAGACTCACTCTTGTAATTGCACTAAGGTCTAATATAATGAATTTAGTGTTGTCTATGTATTGAGCTAGAATGAGCTAAAGTACAACTAGGTATAGTTAGTTTAGGTGTTGTCTATGTATTGAGCTAGAATGACCTAAAGTACAACTAGGTATAGTTAGTTTAGGTGTTGTCTATGTATTGAGCTAGAATGAGCTAAAGTACAACTAGTATAGTTAGTTTAGGTGTTGTCTATGTATTGAGCTAGAATGAGCTAAAGTACAACTAGGTATAAACTTATAATATAAAAATACAAATTAAAATGGTACTTGCAATTGCACTAGGGTCTGGTATAGGTTGTTAACAAGATCAAGAGTATAACTAGATTTAAATTGACAAAATAAAATTCACAAATTAAAGTACCAAAAGAATAATATGTAAAAAATAACAATGGCAATGACTTGGTTATAATATGATAGTAAGATGGTAGACAGGTACACAGGTACAAAGGATAATATAAAGGTTGGAGTTGAATATACAAACTTGAAAATTTGGCAACAAAATGTTATGGGAAGTATAAAATAATGATTAATGTACAAAAGTAAAATTTACTGGTAGTAAATATTGTGTTTAATAAAATTTTAGTAAGTAATAATGATTACAAAAAAAAGATTAATTAGCACAAAAAAAAAGTGAAAAAGTAATGTTTAATTCAGTATTAAATTTTAAGAACAGTTATTTGGATTCAATATTGCACTGGTAGTTATACTAGAGGTTATTTGACAGTACAAGGTATTTAAGAGTAATCTAAGTTAGTAAATGTGGTATTAAAACAGGTTATGGTAATTAGACAAGTAATGGTAATTAAATGATGTCAAAGGTAAAGTTAAGAGTAAATTGTACTGATAGTAAAAATGGTAATTAATTATTAATTTTAGTAAGTAATATCAATTAATAGTATTTTAAAAAATATGAGGTAGTAATATGGACAGAGAAAGTATCAATTCAGCTAATATTTAAGCGAACAATAGTAAATAAGAAAATTACATAAGGTGACTTATGCTTACTAGTTAAATCACATAATAAGGTAGTTGATTATTTAACCCTTTGAGGGTTTTCGTCGTACTAGTACGTCTTACGCGTAGGGGTTTTTGACGTACTAGTACTCATAAATTCTAGCGATCTCAAATCTAGTGGGAGAAAGCTGGTAGGCCTTCATATGAAAGAATGGGTCTATGTGGTCAGTGTGCACAGTCTAAAAAAAATCCTGCAGCACACGGTGCATAATGAGAAAAAAAAAACTTTTTCCATTTTTTTTTAATAAATCAGCGACTTTGCAGTGTATTTTCGTATAGTATTTATTGTTGTATTCTAGTTTTCTTGGTCTCATTTTATAGAATGGAAGACATATTACTGAAATTGAGATGATTTTGACTGGTTTTACAATGAAAGGTGCCTTGAAATTGAGCTCAAAGTAGCAGAAATGTTCGATTTTTACCAAACTTCAAAAGTAAACAAATCGTGCCAAGCGTGCAATACACGTCAACTGGTGAGTCTAATATTCTTTCACAAGTGCACCAATAATATTTATACCATTTTTTACACTAATGCTGTAGTCTGCATAACAGTAAATCTTATATTTTTTGTGAGAATAAAAATTCAAAGTGGAAAGCAAAAGAATATAAGAGGGGCCTTGAGACGTGACTAATGACTAGAGGAAATGTCATTTTAGTGCCAGGAATGTCTTTCTTGTTTATTCTGGACCCTATTCCGAAATTGGCATCTTTTGAAATTTGTGTGAAATTGGCAAAATTGCTAAATTCTGACCACTGTACTGGATAGTTGAATTTTTAAATGGGTGGTTTCTTGCACCCATTCGATAGAAAAAATGGAGTTCTAGCGAAATATTCATGTTTTTTGTCGACTAGTACAGTGAAATTGGCCGAAAATGGGGCTCAAAGTGGGCAAAATCGCCGATCCGTAAACATCGCCGAGACCGCTAACTTTGCGAGAGCATAATTCCGTAAGTTTTCTATCAAATTTCAAACTTTTGGTGTCGTTATGATCGGGAAAAGATTCTCTATCTTTTCATAAGAGAAAATAATTTTTTTTTTTTTAAATTTGGCCGACCCTGAGAACGAGTTTCGGAGAGGGCCTGTCGACCCTCAAAGGGTTAATTACTAAAAGATTGTACTATGAAATTTGAACAATAATGGAGCAAAACATACACTACACAACGTAGGCTTTTAGGCTGGACATTGTTTAGCTATTCTCTGTAAGATTAGTATCCCTGAGAAATCGTGATAGATCATTCTCGTTAGTGATTGTGTATAGTTGACCAACATTTGTTTTCCTGGAGTTTACCTGGAGAGAGTTCCGGGTGTCAATGCCCCCGCGGCCCGGTCTGTGACCAGGGCTCCTCCTAACTAGAATTTTCCCATCCCGTGTGAAGCATTGGTGTATTATGTCATTATTCTCTCGCTTAAGTTTTCTGACTCTATACAGGAGGTTCTGACGTTTTTTGGTAAGACACTCGTTTATGTATACCTCTTTCTTTACTTTAATAGATGCAATTATTAAGTCTTTTTTCCTGTCATGTGAGTGAAATCTAAGCATAACACTTTTTCTACCATGGGATCCTAGTAACCTGGCTTCCTTTATTTCTGACTGGTACAATAACACTTGTTTGGTCCTTTATGATCTGCAGAGTAATTTCTTTACTGTTTGTTTGGTTCATATCACTGGGAAAAAGTGGACTGTTAACTATTACTGCGTCCGATAGTTTATCTTGCTCAGTTTTATCTTCTTTGAGAGCAAAGTAGTCACTGAACTGGTTATCTAAGTTGTTCTTCCATTCTTTTACTGCTTCTTCAACCTTTGTATTAAGAGATATTATTTGTTGGGTATGGCTATCTATGACTGTCTGGATGGTCTTGTCACAGTTAGTCATTCCTGGTGTTGATAACTTTTGTTCAAGACTGTGGATTTTGTTCTCGAGTTTTGACATCCTGGTGTCTTGTTTTGTTAGCGTCTCTCGAAGATTCATATTTTCAATAACTAAGTTGGAGATGCATGTCTTTAGGGTATCTGGATCGTTGGTCATACCTGAGAGACTACTTGGTAGGTTGAATCCGGGGAAGAGAGAGGTGTATGGGCTGGGGGCAGCCATGTTTGTTGTTATTATTGTGGTGTGAACGGTGGTGAGAGGGGTGGTAGCTGGGCTGGCTTCGTCCTGGCTACACTTGTTGAATAGTTGATTTTTCAGTGTTTTCTTGCTGGCCTTGGTGCTGTTTCCTCTTAGATTGCACCTCATAATACTACAGGAATTGTTGTAGTTAAGAAGAAGTTATAGTTATACAAAGCTTAGGGTTACGTTGTTCAGCTGGCAGCGGGGTGTTGCTTTGGGTTTGAGGGCAGTCTTCCTTTGATCTTTATTATTTTCGATTTGTAGGTTTCACTGTTGGTAATCTTTGGTCATTCTGGGTGCTATGTTGGGTAGTGCAGTTTTGCTTGTAACTAGGTGATCATAGGAGCATTGGTGGCTCTGATAGTTGGAGAAAAGTACGGAGCTTGGAGGTCGCTGTTGTTGGTGCCGCAACAGAATACAGGAAATCAGCCCTAATATACATTATTTAGGCATGAATATTGGTCAGAGAGCCTGTTGTAAGTTCGAGGTGTCGGTAAACGAGTACATATGTTGCTACGTGAGGAGAGGCTGTATTACTATTGCCATTGACATACCTTGTTCACTGAATTTAATAATTTCTTAAGCTGCCGCAATACACAGAAAACATAAACGCACAGATGAACACGCCAGCTAACCCCTTTACTGTGAACTTCTTTTGTACTTCAATTTTCCTCTTGTTTTTCCTCTTCCAAGTGCTGCTGCACTTCTAACTCTATCCTGTACTATAGGGTGCACAATAAAGTACATATTTGTTCAAATATGTAGTCTTGGAGACTGTGAAAGCTAGTATACTGAGTGGCTGTAGGAAGGAAATTGAGATGCTGCACTGCCTGTTGATGACCCAAGTTCTTGTACAGCATACAGTACTGACTCATTGGTAAACGAGTACATTAGTATATGAGGAGAGGCTGTATAACAATCTACTGCATGTTGACTTTTATGTAAAATTGGCTAATTTTTCAAACTTTTAGCCGCTTCATAGGGTTCTTGCTCTGTTCTTAAGATAAAGGTAATAAAATAACAAGAAATTTAGTGTGCACTGTAATTTGCCTAATGGTCTTTAAAATAGACGAAATTAAGTGGTCCTGTTTGTGTAATTCCTTAAGCTTTACACATTTTTTTAAAATTTGGTGTTATTATCTTTCCCCAAAAAACAAAAATATTTTAATTGCAAAATTATTGGCACTTAATTTCAGGGGTCATGATAATGAAAGTGTCACAACACTAGACGTGTGTTAAAAATTAAATTATTTGAGAACGATGTTGATATTGTGTGTGCCACGACTCGTGTCCTTCACTGTAGGATGTCACAGGATAAAAGGTGGCGAGATAAAATTCATCTGAAATGGTGGATAATATTTTTCTGAAGATAATGACATCCAAAATACAAAATTTGATGGAAAGCTTGAGAATTACAAAGCTAGCTGCCTGGGAACAATTTATGCACTGGTAGTTTTGCATACTTTGAGTTCTATTTTAAGCCAATTTGACCACATTCTTAGCTATTTTGCAAGTACAGTGGACCCCCGGTTAACGAACTTTTTTCATTCCAGTAGTATGTTCAGGTGCCACTACTGACCGAATTTTTTCCCATAAGGAATATTGTGAAGTAGATTAGTCCATTTCAGACCCCCAAACATACACATACAAACGCACTTACATAAATACACTTACATAATTGGTTGCATTTGGAGGTGATCGTTAAGCGGGGGTCCACTGTATTTAATTAATCACATTCCCAGGCCTCTATATTGCAATTGCCCTTCACTTTAAATTCATCTATTAAAAAAAAAAATTGAAGATTTTCTCCTATTTTTTGGATAATAAAATATAACCAGGAATGAATCAAATCTAATAAAACCCATAAAACAAACCAGAGATGTATGAGGACACTTTCCTCTCCCCCAAAAATAAAAAAAAAATGATTGTTGCTTTGATTTCAAACTACTTCCAGTCCTTAAACCAAAATCATCTGTATTTCAGTAGTATGTATTCCATTCTATCAAATAATACCAAGAAACAGCCAATAAAACCATAGAAATCAACTTAGAAAACACCTCAAAATTGCTCTTTTAAACCAAACACAAGGTATGAGGTTTGCTTTTCACATTGTTTACTGCGTGTGCAGATTTTTTTTTATATGCTATGCACATTTATCGCACAAACTCGTTCTCTCATGTCTAGACCAAAATTAGCCTCTTACAGGATGTCTGAGGAAAAACCTTATATCTGCATAAGCAACTCTTGCATCAATAACATATATCTTTGCACAAGACAGTGAAAGGTTAAACTACTATGTTATAGTTTAATGATAGGGCTCTGGTGGCCTGGTGGTTAACGCTCTCGCTTCACACGGTGAGGGCCTGGGTTCGATTCCCAGCCAGAGTAGAAACATTGGACGTGTTTCTTTCCACCTGTTGTCTATGTTCCCCATCAGTAAAATGGGTACCTGGGTGTTAGTCGACTGGTGTGGGTCGCATCCTGGGACACTGACCTAAGGAGGCCTGGTCACAGACCGGGCCGCGGGGGCGTTGACCCCCGGAACTCTCTCCAGATCTCCAGATAGGACTGATATTACAATGTTATGGTGTGACCTGATGTACACTAACATTATGGTGTGACATGACCTTATAACACAATGTGTAACATTATTTACCCTACAACATTATGGTATGTGACATGACTTAAACTTCAGTATAATTTTCATGTGATTGACAAGTTATTACTATTTGATGACAAGATGCAGTTTTATGACTCGTACGACTTTAGTACTTAATGTTCATAAAACTAGTCCTGGTGACTTCTGGGAAAACTTGAAGGATAAATGATTGTAATATTTTGCAAATGTATGTAAATAAACTAAAATAACAAAAGTTAATATATTGTAAAACCTCAATGAATCAATACTGTTGAATTGCTTAAGAAGGATCTGTGAAAAATACTTGCATAACATTTATTAAGTGCCCCTTTAAGAGAGTTCCCTTGGCATGGCAAAGGGGCTCTTGATAAGATAAGATAAGATAAGATTTTGCTGAGATTTTTAATCCCAGAAGGTCATCTACCCAGGGTAACCCAAGAAAGTCAGTGTGAATTGAGGACTGTCTGTCTTATTTCCATTGTGGTCCTCAATCTTGTTCCCCAAGATGCAACCCACACCAGTCGACTAGCACCCAGGTACCTAGTTGCTGCTAGGTGACTAGGACAACAGGTGTAAGGAAATGCATCAAAATGTTTCTACCCTGCTGGGAGTCGAACCCGGGCCCTCCATGTGTGAAGCGAGAGCTTCAGCCACCAGGCCTCTCTCTCTTGTCCCTATCTTCCCCTACCCTTTCCCCACCTCTCCATCTGGTCACATTATTGGGCAAATTTTTCCCTTGTGCAATTCACTGTTCAGGCCAAAAGACATCAGATCATTGTCAACAATGTTGTAATGTCAGTTTTGGTGGGGGTGCTGTTGTTAACTGGGAATAAGTAAGTAAGTTTATTCAGGTGTCCTGGGTGGCCCTCCAATGACACCAGAGAAGTGGGGGATGGGGGAAGCATTACTGTAAGATACCTGCTGATCCAGGACTGGTAGTTGAATGTGTGACTCAATGATATTTCCAATCACCCACCTCTCCCATTGGCTGAGCAAGGCTCAGCCAATACCATAAGTGCCATCCTGGCCTAGTGAGCAGGGAAGGAGGGTCGTTTGTGAGAACTCCAGCATTACCTACTGCACCGAGTCATTGTAGGTCAAGGTAGGTATGTGGTTTTATTTATCCTTAAAACTGTCCTTTCCTTTCTTTTATTTTTAGAAAAAAAGAGAAGAGAAACAACCCAATATGAACAGTAAAATTCATTCTCTCCTGGACCCCTGACATCTGTTCCACCCTTCCCAGACCCTGGAATTGCTTTTGAGGAACCACTTGTTATTCTTCTGGTGCCTCTGACCCCTACATGACCCAGACTATGGAACTGTCTTCTCTCATAATGGGTGACAGAAGACCTTTGTGCCAAAAGGCAGATAAGCTCTAGTCCATCCGCAAAACTACAGTGAACAAACAACAATGTAGACACAAACACACCTCATTTGCACTCTCAGAAAATCACAACTTTGAAACCTCTTCAATATCAGAGTTCTTTCAAGCAAAATTAGATGGTTTTTGTTTTGATTGTGACTGATAAAACCACATGCTTGAATGAATGACTATGTACTTGGACGTGTTCTTTTGGTCAATGTTGGCCGAGATATCTTATTTCCATTCTGAAAAAAAAAACTCAAATCATCATAGTTATTGATGGAGACAACAATGATGGTCCACAAAACTATCCTCAGTTCCTACCAAGGAACTGTAGTCATCTTTTACACACTTGGCAAACAAGATTTCGTAGACAGCTCCTGACATACAGAGACAGAACTTCATCATCTACCAGTCACTAGAGTTGCACCTGATCACAGGTGCAGGCAATATCCAGTGAATACAGCTAAACTGACATTTGATGGCCATAATCTACCTCCATAAGTATATATAGTAGGTCAATGCTAGCAGGGCGGGAGGTCAATCCCATGGATCGATAATGTTGCAGTTCTATTCTATTCTAGATATGCCAGTATGGATCCCAGCCCAGGTCTCTTCCAATTTGGTAACCAATTTGGTAACCATAGCTCATTCTAACTCAACACATAGTCAATACCAAATTCACTATATTAGACCATAGTGCAATTACTAGTGAGAGACTAGTGCTATTTTTAATTTGTATTTTTATATTATTAGATTAAACCTATTGTACTATAGCTCATTCTAGCTCAAAACATAGACTCCACAAAAGTCATTATTAGACCTTAGTGCAATTACAAGTGAGAGTCTTGTTCTATTTTTAATTTGTATTTTTATATTACTAGTTTATACCTAGTTATACTTTAGTTCATTCCAGCACAACACATAGACAACATCAACTTCATTATGTGTAGTAGTGACTATACTCTATATGACCAAAATTCTCTAGCTATATACTTGTCCAAACTTCCCACCACTACAGATATCAGTACTAGAAGTCAACACACAACTCAGGATATAAATAACCATAATTTAAACCTAGAAGATGATTGATCACGTTGACCCTGATCTAAACCTCCATAATCTGACACACAATCAAAACCTATTGGAAAGTAACTGCCTTTATTACACAGCATCACAAGCCACCACTATCCTAAACAATGCTAAAAGTCTATCAGTACTTACCCCTCAGGGAAGGTTCCTTGATGTTGGTGAGGGGCTCTTGATTTAGGGAATTAAGCCTGAATGCCTTCCACATCCCCTCCCCCAGGTGCTGTATAATCCTACGGGTTTAGCGCTTACCCTTGATTATAATAATAATAATATCAGTACTTAACTACAACATCAGGTCCTTAAGCAAACACTATGATGACCTACTAGCACTCCTTGAATCACTAAAGACACCCTTCTCCTGCATTATTCTTACTGAGACCTGGCTTAAGCAGGACACAATAGATATCTACCCTCTACCAGGATACACAGCAATTCACAACTGCAGACCAAACCAAGTTGGGGGTGGTATTGCAATCTATTACTCTAACCAATTATCTTGTCTTAGCACCACTTGCTTTAGTGATGAATATGGGGAATACATTTTTGCTAATTTTACTGTAAAAAACCTTAAGACGCCTATAACAATCGGTGCCATTTACCGGATACCTCACACAAACATCCCAAATTTCAATGAGAAATTAAGTCACTAATAACAAACAGACAAATGAATAAGCACCACCTTCTCTTAGCTGGAGACTTCAACATCAACCTTGGCTTACTAGATGCTCAGCCTGTAACTGATTTCATCAACAATATGAACAACACACTTCTCATACCAACAATAACTAAACCAACCAGGCTCACTGAGACAAGTGCAACCATAATAGACCACTTATGGACCAATATACTAGCCCCCCTTAAATCAGGGATAATCACAGATAGCACTACAGACCACTACCCTACCTTCCTCCTGACAAACATTAGTAAACCACCACCTGAATACAACAAAGTCTCATTTAGACTCCATGACGAGGCCTCAATAAGGAAGTTCACAGCTGACCTAGAGACTGTTGATTGGGCTACAGAATTCTCCAAGGCCAATGGTATTGATGACTGGACAGACATTTTTCTTAACAAATTACTTAGACTATGCAACAAACATTGTCCTATAAAAACAAAACAGATCACAAACAAACGGCTTGGTTGCCCATGGCTAACCAGCACCATTCTGAAATCCATTGACAAGAAACACCAATATGAAAAGCAATATAGACAGGGCTTAATACGCAAAGATATTCTTAAACACTATTCATCAGCTCTCACCAAAGTAATAAAGAAAGCCAAACAACTATACTACTCCAGTAGATTCACAGACACTAGAGGAGATATAAAAAAGACCCGGAAAACACTCTCTCAGATTCTAGGGACCCACAAACTGAGAAAAACCAAGAATATTGTCCTAACTAAACCTAATGAAACACCACTACATCCCACTGACACAGCTAACAAGATAAACGACTTCTTCTCAACCATAGGATCTAATCTCGCCAGTAAAATCCCACATACCAATGCCCATGCCGGGGACTACCTAGATGGGAATTTCCCTAATTCCTTCTATCTTGCACCAACTGAGCCCACGGAAGTCACTGAGATTATAAAGTCACTTAAAAATAACTCAGGGAATCTGTCTCATGTCCCACCATTACTGTACAAGCGAGCGGCCCATGTCCTTTCGCATGCTATTTCATTACTTTTTAACAAGTCACTAGAGACTAAGCACCTTCCCGAAACTACTCAAGATGGCAAGGGTTACACCAATACATAAAGGTGGTGACCCTACAGACTTAAACAACTATAGGCCAATATCTAACTTACCATTGCTATCCAAAATCTTTGAGAAACTCGTGCACAGGAGACTGTATTCATTTATAATGGCTCAAAACATACTCAATCCCTGCCAATTTGGATTCAGGAAAAAAAAAAGCACTAATGATGCAATCATAAAAATGCTAGATCTGCTTTACACAGCATTGGAAAATAAGGAATATCCACTAGGAATTTTTATTGACCTAAGAAAAGCTTTTGACACAGTAGACCACGACATCCTACTCCACAAACTTGATCATTACGGTATAAGAGGCCATGCGCTTGCTTATTTCAAATCTTACATTACTAATAGCTATCAGTACGTCACCATTAAAGACAGAATCAGCAACACGGCCACTTGATACAGGAGTTCCGCAGGGAAGTGTCCTTGGTCCCCTGCTCTTCCTCATATACATCAATGACCTTCCAAACGTATCCCAACACCTGAAACCCATTCTCTTTGCTGATGACACGACTTATGTCATCTCTCACCCTAATCTTGCCACCCTCAACACCATTGTGAATGAGGAGCTGATTAAAATATCGACTTGGATGACAGCCAATAAACTTACGCTTAACACTGACCGAACCTACTATATTATGTTTGGTAGCAGAGCAGGAGATGCACAAATTAACATTAAGATTGACAACACTCTAATTACCAGAAATAATGGTGGCAAATTCCTAGGCTCATACCTTGACAACAACCTGAATTTCAGCACCCATATCCAGCATATAACCAAAAAAGTATCCAAAACGGTTGGGATCCTCTCCAAGATACGATACTACGTGCCGCAAAATGCCCTTCTCACACTATACCACTCACTTATTTATCCATACCTCACCTATGCTATTTGTGCTTGGGGATCAACTGCAGCAACACACCTAAAGCCAATAATAACCCAACAAAAAGCTGCAGTAAGAATAATCACTAAATCCCATCCCATCCCTGGCAACACACCCCCCCACTCTTCATAGACCTAAACTTACTCCCAGTTCAGTACATCCACACTTACTACTGTGCAATCTACATCTACAGGGCCTTAAACTCTAATATCAACCTTGACCTAAAACGCTTTCTTGATAGTTGTGACAGAACCCACAGGCATAACACCAGACACAAACATCTCTACGACATTCCCCGTGTCCGACTAAACCTTTACAAAAATTCAATGTATGTCAAAGGCCCTAAAATCTGGAATACCCTACCTGAGAACTCTAGAACTGCAGACACATTCATCACCTTCAAAACTACCATTAGAAAACATCTTATCTCCCTGATACACCCTGTCAACTAACTACACGAATACCACCTGGTGGTTCTCACTTACACTCACTCCCCCATTTGACCATAAACAGAAATATTAATCTCAATCTTAAAATAATGAACCCTGTGATACTCCAATACTGAAACTATGTACTGTGCCAAAACAAAAACATTCACATTGCTAAACTCACAAACTAGTATTTAATCACTTAGCCATAATACCAACTTACCTCATAATTTGTAATATTTTAAAATTAAGAATAAAACTAAGTCTGCCCGAAATGCCTAGCCATGCTAAGCGTTCTAGTGGTACACTCTGTAATGCCTAGCCATGCTAAGCGTTCTAGTGGTACACTGTAATCACAATTTTACTACATGTAAACCACACAATAACCAAATTTCTGTAAACTCAGCATTGTAATCCTCATAGAGAATAAACTTTGAATTTGAATTGAATTTCTTACTCAAGTGGCAGTTCCTCGGAGGGAAGAGGGGTTCCTATCCGATTCTTTAGACATTTGCTGTCCCAGCAGTCAGTTTGCTCTAATGGTGGTTGGCGTGGGTTGCAACGGAGGACCCCAATGGAAATAAGTCACCTTTGTCTGACTTTTTTGGGTTATCCCAGGTTCTATACACATATGCTGCTATGTATGATAATCTATGTAACTGTATTTGTGCATACCTGCATAAACTTACTTAATTAGCAGAAGACCTTCACAGCAACCTCAGCGGGGAGGGGGGATGGGTCCGGAGACTTGCAATGACTGGGAGTAGAGTCTCCAAGTCTCTGATGGCTAGGAACATTCTCCCTGGCCTGTCCCATTGTGGTCATCGGGAAATGACTGTGACAAAGGGGCATCATAGCTAGGCAGTCTAACAGGTAGTGTACAAGGGGCTTTGGAACCATCCGGTCACAGTGGGCACAGAGCTCTTCTCTTGCCTGCTCAATGATCCGTGCAGTGGTGGGATACCCTAAGCATACGCAAACCATATCACAGGTGGGGTTTGAACCCGCAGTCAGTCTCAAAACTCCAGACCGTCGCTTTAGCCACTGAGAGATACATGATTATATACACCTGGAAAATCCTAGAGGGACTAGTACCGAACTTGCACATGAAAATCACTCACAACGACAGCAAAAGACTCGGCAGACGATGCAACATCCCCCCAATGAAAAGCAGGGGTGTCACTATCACGTTAATTAAGAGACAATACAATAAGTGTCAGGGGCCCGAGACTGTTCAACTGCCTTCCAGTATACATAAGGGGGATTACCAATAGACCCCTGGCTGTCTTCAAGCAGGCACTGGACAAGCACCTAAAGTCGGTACCTGACCAGCCGGGCTGTGGCTCGTACGTTGGATTGCGTGCAGCCAGCAGTAACAGCCTGGTTGATCAGGCTCTGATCTACCAGGAGGCCTGGTCACAGACCGGGCCGCGGGGGCGTTGACCCCCGGAACTCTCACCAGGTAAACTCCAGGTAAACTTCATCATCTACCATCATCTACCGGGTTCAAACCCCACCCGTGGTATGGTTTGTTTGCAATCGTGTCATTATGATTTCGTGAGTCAAGCATAGGCAGTGGATATTCACCCACAGTTCCCTGGTCTGCGTCCAAATACTTAGAGGGGGTGTCCTGCGAATTTCCCTGTCATACCAGCGCTCTTCCGTGAATCTCCAGGGTCAGGGAGTGGCTGCCCATTTCATAGTCTGGCTATGGCTGATGGAGATTGCTGGCTGTGGTTGTGCCTCCAGCGTGGTGGTCTTAGCAGTCTCACTTGCTGCATAATTGCTGGGGATACCCACATGGCTCAGGATCCAGTTGATGGTAGCTCTGCTTCCTTGGGCCATGAGTGTCTGCAGTTCGGACCAGATGGGTGTGAATAAGTGTATGTTGTCCCTTGGTTCACTGTGCATAATTGCCTGCATCACTGCCTTGGAATCAACATGTATGAGTGGGGGATGCTGATGTTCTGCAATCACATGCTGCAGAGCTTGTTGGATGATATAGAGTTCAGCCTGGAGGATGGTGCAATGGTCCAGCAGGCGCCAACCCGCTGTCACATTGCTGTGGAACATCCCAGCAGCTGTGTGGCCTGCCTCTGGGTCTCTGGAGTCATCGGTGTAATACAGCATACACCCAGGGCTTTCTGCACTCACAATGCTAGATGAAGCAAGCCACTGCAGAATGTGCTGCGGGCAATGTCTCTTGCTGCCTCGGAGGGCTGACCATTGCACTACCATCAGCTCTGGTGTCTTAGGGGGCAGCACCGTGTAGTTCACTACTGGTGTGTCGCAACCCTTTGCCTCGAGCAGTGGCATGGCCAGGTGCTTCTTTGTGGCATCTGCAACTGACCACATCCATTGGTGGCTGAGGTGCATTGTTATGTCGTGTCCTTGGGAAACCCTTATGTCCCTCATCAGTTTGTCAGCCCCTGGGAGTTGGAGGTACTTTGCTATCCTCCTGGCAGCTGCAAGTTTGATCCTGTCCTCAAGGGGCTGCAGCTGGACCTCGAAGTTCAGAGTCACTGCATTAGCCCACCCAGGCGCCCCCAGCATAGCCCGTACAGCTGTGTTCTGGACAACACTTGATGTTTGTAGGACTGGAGTGAATCAGAGCAAGTGCTCCTTAGTCCATGAGTGAGCATACGGCCTGTATGTAGAACAGCCTCATGACCTCGTGGCTGGCTTCAACCCTAGAGTTGGCTACGGCACTCATTGCCCTAACCCTCTGTAGGGCCCTCTCTCTGATGTGTCCTACGTGTTTCTTGAAGGTGAGGCACCTGTCGATGTTGATGCCAAGGTACATATAGCTGTGAACCCATTCCAAGTTGATGCCTAGGATCTGCGCCTCTGATTGGGTTCCCTGGCGAAGTATCATGGCTTTGGATTTTTTTGCAGATATCTTGAGCCCCAGGTGACGGCAGGTGGAAGCCAGAAGATCAGGGTCTTCCTGGGCACACTGCATCAGCTGGTGCTTCTTGGATACGATGAGTGCCAGGTCACTGGCGTTGCTGAGCAGGAGGGTGCCTGTGGAGAAGGCAGTTGCACAAGTTTGTGCATCAGTACATTGAATAGGGTGAGACTAGGCACCCCTCCCAGCAGAGTTCTATTTACCAGGGTCTTGAGAGAAGAGGCATGCCCCTGGAAGCATACCCAGGCCACCCTGTCCTAGAGATAGGATCGAAGCCATGCAAGCAGCTTTCCTTTAACTCCCCTGTGGACCAAGAGTGCAAGGATGGCAGGTGCGCTGGCTAGCTCAAAAGGTTTCTCGAGGTCGAGAAAGGCAACACTGTGGGAGTGAGCATCTGACCCAGTCCTGGCCATCTCGAAGGTGCCCATTCATCTGGTGAATCTATAGAGGTGTTTATGAGGAGAGCCAAGCTTCCACCTCATTCTAATACCATTGTGGAAATTACTGTATATATTTTCCAGAAATTTAGTATTTATATGTAAATAGATGGCCATACTGTACTTAATAATATTTGTCATAGAAAACGGAAAGCCTGCGTCTGGGCAGACGAGTCTCGCCATCTTGGTTTTGAATTGGATACAACGTTAATATAATGGGAAGAATTTTTCGTGTTCTAGAGGTTAAAATTGGATTGACACCTCTCAAATAGGAGGCGAAATTGTTGGATGCGCATTCCTGCATAACTTGAGATATCAGACGACTGGACAAGACAGCTCCAGGAACCTCAGATAAGCTCTCTAGATTCGTGTATAATTCTGGCCAGTGTTTTCATAAATTTAGTTAGTGAGGTTTTTCTGAGTATGATACAACTTAATATCCAGTCAAATTGGTGAGTGATATTTAAGATATATTTTCCTTCTCTTATGTATATGTGAATTTATATATAATCATTTTTTAATATACAGTCCACAAATTTATATATTTACCAGTATTCCTGGTGTTTACCCGGAGTTTACCTGGAGAGAGTTCTGGGGGTCAACGCCCCCGCGGCCCGGTCTGTGACCAGGCCTCCTGGTGGATCAGAGCCTGATCAACCAGGCTGTTGCTGCTGGCTGCACGCAAACCAACGTACGAGCCACAGCCCGGCTGATCAGGAACTGACTTTAGGTGCTTGTCCAGTGCCAGCTTGAAGACTGCCAGGGGTCTGTTGGTAATCCCACTTATGTATGCTGGGAGGCAGTTGAACAGTCTCGGGCCCCTGACACTTATTGTATGGTCTCTTAACGGGCTAGTGACACCCCTGCTTTTCATTGGGGGGATGTTGCATCGTCTGCCAAGTCTTTTGCTTTCGTAGTGAGTGATTTTCGTGTGCAAGTTCGGTACTAGTCCCTCTAGGACTTTCCAGGTGTATATAATCATGTATATACACATGTTTATTAATAGTTAATTAATAGGTCCAGAGCAACTTGTGGTTATGACAGTGGTAGGTATCGAAGGGGGACATTTTTTGCGACCTAGGTGTCCCAAATTCTTACTTGTCTATGTAACATTGATAAATAATAATTATCTTTGTTATTTACTGTTATGTACATAATTAGTTACATTCAGATAAATGCAATTTTCCACAACCATCCTCTCAGACACCTTGGAGTTGCAGCTGGTGAGGGAGATGGGTTTCACACTGCCAGGATCTCTGGGCTTAGGAATTGGTATGATGTTGGCCTCCTTCCATGTGGCTGGGAGTCTGCCGGCCCTCCAAGTCCGGCTGATGACTCCCCAGGACAGCTTCGTGACCAGATTGGCCAGATCGAGTGATCATGCCATAGGTGATGCCATCATGCCCGGTTGGTGAAGTCTATGTCAGTGTCATCCTCTGCCTGGCATGCTGTTTGAGTCACCACCATCCTTCCAGGAAGGAAGGTGGCCAGTAGGTCCTGGAGATCCTGAGACAGTTGAGCCGTAGCTGCTCTAGAGGTGAAGAGTTCCTCCTCCTTTGCCGGGTCTGGGTGCACTCCAGCCACACTTCGACTCTGCCCAGTGGCCATTCTTATACTGGTCCATATCTCAGATAAGGTGGTGGAATAGCTTGCCGGACCCTGTGTGAGACGGCGCGCATGCCGCACCACTTCCCTTAGCAGATGCGTGGACTCGGCCGTGGGATTGCGCCTGTGCATATTGTGGACGATTTTGACGCAGTGTTTCTGATCCCTGACGTCCTCGTTGTAGAACCACCAGTCACGCTTGTTCGACCCTCTGCCTGTTGTCCGAAGTAAGGCTGTCCGTGTGAAGGCTGCCTGTAGGCTCTAGGCAGCCTCGTCTGGATTTTCTGGTAGAGTAGTCTCTGCCCACCAATGCTCGATGACCTACTTTTTTTATTCTTTTGCTACCTTAACTTGTATATTTTATCTTGTCAATTTAAATCTAGTTATACTCTAATTCTTGTAAACAACTTATATGATACCTTAGTGCAATTACAATTGAGAGTCTTGTGCCTTTTTATATTATTAGATTAAACTCAGTTGTACTATAGTCAATACCAAATTCATTATATTAGACCATATTGCAATTACTAGTGAGAGACTGGTGCTATTTTTAATTTGTATTTTTATATTATTAGATTAAATCTAGTTGTACTATAGCTCATTCTAGCCCAAAACATAGACTCCACAAAAGTCATTATATTAGACCTTAGTGCAATTACAAGTGAGAGTCTTGTTCTATTTTTAATTTGTAGTTTTATATTACTAGTTTATACCTAGTTGTACTTTAGTTCATTCCAGCACAACACATAGACAACATCAACTTCATTATGTGTAGTAGTGACTATACTCTATATGACCAAAATTCTCTAGCTATATACTTATCCAAGCTTCCCACCACTACAGATATCAGTACTAGAACTCAACACATAACTCAGGATATAAATAACCATAATTTAAACCTAGAAGATGATTGATCACGTTGACCCTGATCTAAACCTCCATAATCTGACACCCAATCAAAACCTATTGGAAAGTAACTGCCTTTATTACACAGCATCACAAGCCACCACTATCCTAAACAATGCTAAAAGTCTACCAGTACTTAACTACAACATCAGGTCCTTAAGCAAACACTATGATGACCTCCTGGCACTCATTGAATCACTAAAGACACCCTTCCCCTGCATTATTCTTACTGAGACCTGGCTTAAGCAGGACACAATAGATATCTACCCTCTACCAGGATACACAGAAATTCACAACTGCAGACCAAACCAAGTTGGGGGTGGTATTGCAATCTATTACTCTAACCAATTATCTTGTATTAGCACCACTTGCTTTAGTGATGAATATGGGGAATACATTTTTGCTAATTTTACTGTAAAAAACCTTAAGACACCTATAACTATCGGTGCCGTTTACCGGATACCTCACAGAAACATCCCAAATTTCAGTGAGAAATTAAAGTCACTAATAACAAACAGACAAACGAATAAGCACCACCTTCTCTTAGCTGGAGACTTCAACATCAACCTTGGCTTACTAGATGATCAGCCTGTAACTGATTTCATCAACAATATGAACAACACACTTCTCATACCAACAATAACTAAACCAACCAGGCTCACTGAGACAAGTGCAACCATAATAGACCACATATGGACCAATATACTAGCCTCCCTTAAATCAGGGATAATCACAGATAACACTACAAACCACTACCCTACCTTCCTCCTGACAAACATTAATAAACCACCACTTGAATACAACAAAGTCTCATTTAGACTCCATGACGAGGGCTCAATAAGGAAGTTCACAGCTGACCTAGAGATTGTTGACTGGCCTACAGAATTCTCCAAGGCCAATGGTATTGATGACTGGACAGACATTTTTCTTAACAAATTACTTAGACTATACAACAAACATTAAAACGAAACAGATCACAAACAAATGGCTTGGTTGCCCATGGCTAACCATCACCATTCTGAAATCCATTGACAAGAAACACCAATATGAAAAGCAATATAGACAGGGCTTAATACACAAAGATATTCTTAAACACTATTCATCAGCTCTCACCAAAGTAATAAAGAAAGCCAAACAACTATACTACTCCAGTAGATTCACAGACACTAGAGGAGATATAAAAAAGACCTGGAAAACACTCTCTCAAATTCTAGGGACCCACAAACTGAGAAAAACCAAGAATATTGTCCTAACTAAACCTAATGAAATACCACTACATCCCACTGACACAGCTAACAAGATAAACGACTTCTTCTCAACCATAGGATCTAATCTCGCCAATAAAATCCCACATACTAATGCCCATGCCGGGGACTACCTAGATGGGAATTTCCCAAATTCCTTCTATCTTGCACCAACTGAGCCCTCGGAAGTCACCGAGATTATAAAGTCACTTAAAAACAACTCAGGGAATCTGTCTAATGTCCCACCATTACTGTACAAGCAAGCAGCCCATATCCTTTCGCATGTTATTTCATTACTTTTTAACAAGTCACTAGAAACTAGCACCTTCCCTAAACTACTCAAGATGGCAAGGGTTACACCAATACATAAAGGTGGTGTTATGCCCACAGGCATAACACCAGACACAAACATCTCTACGACATTCCCCATGTCCGACTAAACCTTTACAAAAATTCAATGTATGTCAAAGGCCCTAAAATCTGGAACACCCTACCTGAGAACTCTAGAACTGCAGACACATTCATCACCTTCAAAACTACCATTAGAAAACATCTTATCTCCCTGATAAACCCCATCAACTAACTACACGAATACCAGCTGGTGGTTCACACTTACACTCACTCACCTATTTGACCATAAACAGAAATATTAATCTCAATCTTAAAATAATGAATCCTGTGATACTCCAATACTGAAACTATGTACTGTGCCAAAACAAAAGCATTCACATTGCTAAACTCACAAACTAGTATTTAGTCACTTAGCCATAATACCAACTTACCTCATAATTTGTAATATTTTAAAATAAAGAATTAAACTAAGTCTGCCCGAAATGCCTAGCCATGCTAGGCGTTCTAGTGGTACACTCTGTAATCATTATTTAACTACATGTAAACCACACCACAACCAAATTCTGTAAATTCAACATTGTAATCTTTATAGAGAATAAACTTTGAATTGAATTGAATAATGAAAGTACTGCCAGTCGGCCTTCTTGAGATTCCGTCTGGGGCTGTGTGGGTGGTGGGTACCGCTGGACCATCACTGTGGTGACCACTTGCAATTCATGGGGCTAAGACAACCCAGAAGAGTATTAGAGGTTACAGGCAATGAGTCCCATTTGCAGAGATAAATGACATAATGACCCACATTGAGACCACCCTCTTTCCTGCTATAAATGCAATGAGGTACAGTATAAAACCTTAAGCCATTCAATCATAACTCGCATTTCATTATTATGTGATTTAAATTTAGACTTTATTTCAATTACAAGAGCACCCATTTCCATTTAGGCACATGGAGGAAAATTCATTTTCATTGGTGACGTACAAGTCGACCATGCTGCCGTTTGTAATGGCTGTCTGGCTGTCCTGCCGAGGAAGGACAGGCAACTAGCAACATCTGTTGTTGGGGCAATGGATGAATTACCCACAATGTTTGTTAACTGCTCATTACTCTGTAATTTGTTCATAATTGTAACAATGTATTTACGTGTTTTTGATTCATTACCTTTGATACTTGTCATGATCGTGACCAGCTCTACCTGGAGCTCATTACCTTTGAAAAATTCTCACGATCAACGTGTTTGTGATTCATTACCTTTCTAATTAGTCATAAGTGTGACCAGGTCTACCTGGAGCTCATTATCTTTGTAAATTCTCACGATCAATGTGTTTGTGATTCATTACCTTTGTAATTAGTCATAAGTGTGACCAGGTCTACCTGGAGCTCTATTACCTTTGTAACTTGCTTAGCTATCAAAACTTTTCAGTCCAGTCCCTGGACCCATTATGTACCTCTGTAATCTTTTGACTGCCGCCCACAGGATGGGTATGGGGTAACTACCGCCCACAGGATGGGTATGGGGTAACTACCGCCCACAGGATGGGTATGGGGTACATAATAAACATATTAAACTAAGTAAACTAACCATGCATGTCAGTGTATCTGGACGCATAGTGAATGATTTGAGCTCAGTGCACACTACTCAGTGCACACTACTCAGTGCACACTACTCAGTGCATGCTACTCAGTGCACACTACTCAGTGCACACTAAGTGCACACTACTCAGTGCACACTACTCAGTGCACACTACTCAGTGCATGCTACTCAGTGCACAATACTCAGTGCACACTACTCAGTGCACACTACTCAGTGCACACTACTCAGTGCACACTACTCAGTGCACACTACTCAGTGCACACTACTCAGTGCATGCTACTCAGTGCACACTACTCAGTGCACACTACTCAGTGCACACTACTCAGTGCACACTACTCAGTGCACACTACTCAGTGCACACTACTCAGTGCACACTACTCAGTGCACGCTACTCAGTGCACACTACTCAGTGCACACTACTCAGTGCACACTACTCAGTGCACACTACTCAGTGCACACTACTCAGTGCACACTACTCAGTGCATGCTACTCAGTGCACACTACTCAGTGCACACTACTCAGTGCACACTACTCAGTGCACACTACTCAGTGCATGCTACTCAGTCTATCCTTTTCGTCGTTCCATCTTATCTCTGGATATTTATCATCATTTCCAGATGCAGTGCAGGTGACTGGTGAAGTGCAGGTGACTGGTGAAGTGCAGGTGACTGGTGAAGTGCAGGTGACTGGTGAAGTGCAGGTGACTGGTGAAGTGCAGGTGACTGGTGAAGTGCAGGTGACTGGTGAAGTGCAGATGACTGGTGAAGTGCAGGTGACTGGTGAAGTGCAGGTGACTGGTGAAGTGCAGGTGACTGGTGAAGTGCAGGTGACTGGTGAAGTGCAGGTGACTGGTGAAGTGCAGATGACTGGTGAAGTGCAGGTGACTGGTGAAGTGCAGGTGACTGGTGAAGTGCAGGTGACTGGTGAAGTGCAGGTGACTGGTGAAGTGCAGGTGACTGGTGAAGTGCAAGTGACTGGTGAAGTGCAAGTGACTGGTGAAGTGCAAGTGACTGGTGAAGTGCAGGTGACTGGTGAAGTGCAGGTGACTGGTGAAGTGCAGATGACTGGTGAAGTGCAGGTGACTGGTGAAGTGCAGATGACTGGTGAAGTGCAGGTGACTGGTGAAGTGCAGATGACTGGTGAAGTGCAGGTGACTCGTGAAGTGCAGGTGACTGGTGAAGTGCAGGTGACTGGTGAAGTGCAAGTGACTGGTGAAGTGCAGGTGACTGGTGAAGTGCAGGTGACTGGTGAAGTGCAGGTGACTGGTGAAGTGCAGGTGACTGGTGAAGTGCAGGTGACTGGTGAAGTGCAGGTGACTGGTGAAGTGCAGGTGACTGGTGAAGTGCAGGTGACTGGTGAAGTGCAGGTGACTGGTGAAGTGCAGGTGACTGGTGAAGTCCACGATGTGACCCACCCTTGTCCACTAAGACCCATAATGTGACCCACACCAGTCCACTAACACCCAGGATGTGACCCACACCAGTCCACTAACACCCAGGATGTGACTCACATTAGTCCACTAACACCCAGGATGTGACCAACACCAGTAAACTAACACCCAGTATACCACCCACTCCAACCCACTAACACTCAGGATGTGACCCACACCAATCCATTAACACCCATGATGTGACCCACTCCAGTCCACTAAAACCCAGGATGTGCCCCACACCAGTCCACTAACACCCAGGGTGTTCCGCACACCAGTTTACCTGGAGAGAGTTCCGGGGGTCAACGCCCCCGCGGCCCGGTCTGTGACCAGGCCTCCTGGTGGATCAGAGCCTGATCAACCAGGCTGTTACTGCTGGCTGCACGCAAACCAACGTACGAGCCACAGCCCGGCTGATCAGGAACCGACTTTAGGTGCTTGTCCAGTGCCAGCTTGAAGACTGCCAGGGGTCTGTTGGTAATCCCTTTTATGTATGCTGGGAGGCAGTTGAACAGTCTCGGGCCCCTGACACTTATTGTATGGTCTCTTAACGTGCTAGTGACACCCCTGCTTTTCATTGAGGGGATGTTGCATCGTCTGCCAAGTCTTTTGCTTTCGTAGTGAGTGATTTTCGTGTGCAAGTTCGGTACTAGTCCCTCTAGGATTTTCCAGGTGTATATAATCATGTATCTCTCCCGCCTGCATTCCAGGGAATACAGGTTCAGGAACCTCAAGCGCTCCCAGTAATTGAGGTGTTTTATCTCCGTTATGCGTGCCGTGAAGGTTCTCTGTACATTTTCTAGGTCAGCAATTTCACCTGCCTTGAAAGGTGCTGTTAGTGTGCAGCAATATTCCAGCCTAGATAGAACAAGTGACCTGAAGAGTGTCATCATGGGCTTGGCATCCCTCGTTTTGAAGATTCTCATTATCCATCCTGTCATTTTTCTAGCAGATGCGATCGATACAATGTTATGGTCCTTGAAGGTGAGATCCTCCGACATGATCACTCCCAGGTCTTTGACGTTGGTGTTTCGCTCTATTTTGTTGCCAGAATTTGTTTTGTACTCTGATGAAGATTTAATTTCCTCGTGTTTACCATATCTGAGTAATTGAAATTTCTCATCGTTGAACTTCATATTGTTTTCTGCAGCCCACTGAAAGATTTGGTTGATGTCCGCCTGGAGCCTTGCAGTGTCTGCAATGGAAGACACTGCCATGCAGATTCGGGTGTCACACACCAGTCCACTAGCATGCAGGATGTGACCCACACCAGTCCACTAGCATGCAGGATGTGATCCACAGCAGTCCACTAAGACCCAGGATGTGACCCACACCAGTCCACTAAGACCCAGGATGTGACCCACACCAGTCCACTAACACCCATAATGTGGCCCACACCAGTACACTAACACCCAGGATGCCACACACTCCAGCCCATTAGCTCACAGGATGTGACCCACACCAATCCACTAACTCCCAGAATCTGGCCCACACCAGTCCACTAAGACCCAGTATGTGACCCAAACCAGTCAACTAAGACCCAGGATGTGACCTGCTCCAGGCCACTAAGACCCAGGATGTGACCCACACGAGTCCACTAACACCCAGGATGTGACCCTCACCAGTCCACTAACACACAGGATGTGACCCACACCAGTCCACTAACACCCAGGATGTGACCCCCACCAGGCCACTAACACCCAGGTTCCGACAAACACCAGTGAATGAACACCCAAGATATGACCCACACAAGTCCACTAACACCCAGGATGTGACCCACACCAGTCTACTAACACCTAGGATGTGACCCACACCAGTCAATTAACACCCATAATATGACCCACACCAGTCCACTAACACCCAGGATGTGACCCACACCAGTACACTAACACCCAGGATGTGACCCACACCAGTCCATTCGTCAGCATAGTTGCTGCTCCTCCTTTACATGTGTTGTATAGCTCCATGTGTTTATATAGAAGATCCCTGAGCCTAGTGACTGTATGACATCACGGGATACAGCGTGAGTGAGTGGGACGCTCTGCCTCGCTTTCAGTCCACAGATCGGCATACAACAAGCAGGCAGGCTGGGCCCATCCCTTACCACAGTCTGACAATATAGTGTTACCATCCAACAAGTGTGTTTACCTTCAACAACCATATCTCCTTCCGAACCCCCACGACAAATTGGTGCCAGCGGAGGGCCTGTAATTCTGACGATTACAGCAATTTCTGGAGATAAAATTCTACTGTGCCGGTCGCCATCTTGTGATGCTAGGCCTGCCGAGAAGGGTAACGCTCGACCTTCCTCAAGCCACTACCCAAACAAGCATCTACCAGCCTCTACATTATTCACTGGTCAGTCTCTTTGTATTAGTGTTATCTGCTTATTTGCATCACTCCCAAGGGGTTGACCCGAGTTTGCAAAAAAGCCAGCACAACAGTCTGTGGTTGGGGAGTCAGACCAAGTCCAGTCCAGCCTAGCCTTACACCATCCAGCTTTGCCTGCCAAGCCAGCTTTCCACCCCTGCTGTGCTCATCGTTAGAAGTTATCAAACCATTCTGTGTGAAAGGTTAAGCTAAGCCAGCCAGCAACTAACCCAGGTGACTAATCCAGTACACAAGCAAACCACGTGGGTACAGTCTTCTTCATCACTTTGTGCTTCAAGTTCCAAGCCATTCTGAGTGCTTTTTCATCCCAGTGGTGTTGTGGTATTTTGTGGGTTTGTTTTAAGGCAGACCGGCTTAGAATATTTTCGCGCCTAGTGAGGGTCTCCCCAGTGAGGTTTACGCCATTCATCCCATAGGCCCAGTCACCACGCAGTCTCACCACCGCCCTGCATCAGTCACCTCACTCACCCACTCACCCAACCACTACCACTGTTTTGTACCCTTATTATGGATTCTAGCACCATATTTTAAGGACCACATAGGGGGTCAAAAGCTAGAGTGTGTTCTTTCGTCAGTGGCGCCATTGTTAAAAGCCTCCTGTGTGGGTTCATCATCGATCTAAGCGCAAACTCTACGATCACGTGTGCAGAGGAGCAGCGAATGCAGTCAGCAACCAGTCTCCTCTACTCTTCAGCACCACCATCCTCATTCAACAAGTCGCTACAGTGATAATATTTTTCATAGAGAATAACAAAAAAAGGCACAATACCGTGACTGGAACGATGCACAAATAACCTGCACATAAAAGAGAGAAGCTTACGACGACGTTTCGGTCCGACTTGGACCAAATGAAGAAGGAACAGAAACACGAGACAGAAGAGAGAAAGACAACCCAGAGGAGAAAAGGAAAGAGGAAAGGGGAAGAGGGAGAAGAAGAAAAAGAAAAAGAAAAAATGAGGAGTCAGGTTAAGTCACGAGTGTTCTGAAGTTTGGAGCATTTTACAATGTAGTGGGAGAGGAAGGCATCTACAGAGACGAAACCAGGGCTAAGGTTCATACAAGGAAAGTTGTGTATTAGAGAGGATTCAACTAGATGGCGACTGTTCGAGTTGGAAGTAGGGAAGACAGTTTTAGCAGAAGACCAGTCAATAGGATGGCTATGATCTCTGACGTGACAGAAAAGAGCATTGTTAGTGTCGGCAAGCCTAACACTATTTTTGTGCTCCCAAAGTCTGTCAGAAAGAGATCGACCAGTTTCTCCGAAGCATTGAAGAGGACAGGAGGAGCAAGAAATAGAGTAGACACCAGGAACATCTGTAGAGGGAGGAGAGGTATGAACGAGATTAGTGTGAAGAGTGTTAGTCTGGCGGAAGGTAAGCTTGATGTCTAAGGGACGGAGAGAATTGTTGAGATTAGAAAGACCGGAAATATAGGGAAGGCAGAGGATAGAAAAGTTCCCAGGAGTAGAGAGTTTGGGAGAGAAGAAATTGCGTTTAGCACGTGAAAGGGCAGAGTCTATGAAATGGGAAGGGTAGCCAAGACGGGAAAACGAATTATGAAGAGTGGAAATTTTTGCTGGAAGGAACTAAGGATCACAGATGTGGAGGGCACGGAGAAAGAGGGAGATAAGAACACTTTTCTTGACAGGGGAAGCATGATAGGAAAAGTAGTGAATGTACATGCCACTGTGCATAGGTTTTCGGTTAACGGAAAAGGAAAAACCTGTATCTGAGCGGTGGACATGGACATCAAGGAAAGGAAGCAAGGAATTAAATTCCCATTCAGCTTTAAACTTAATGGAAGGGGCAAGCTTATTAAGAGCTTCAAGAAAAGGTTGGAAGAGACTGGAGTCATGAGGCCACAGAGCAAAGATATCATCCACATAGCGGAGCCAGAGTGATGGTTGCACATCGAGGGACGGAAGAAGAACAGTCTCGAAGTATTCCATGTAAAGATTAGCAAGGACAGGAGAGAGAGAAGGCCCATGAAGGGTTTCATCATCTCCCTATATCTACTGATGTCTTTTTTGATCTGATCCGCCTCTGTGTGGACTCTAACTCCTTTTCCTTCCAAGGGAAATATTATTCTCAAACCTTCGGTGTCGCTATGGGCTCTCCTCTCTCTCCTGTCCTTGCTAATCTTTACATGGAATACTTCGAGACTGTTCTTCTTCCTACCCTCGATGTGCAACCTTCACTCTGGCTCCACTATGTGGATGATATCTTTGCTCTGTGGCCTCATGACTCCAGTCTCTACCAACCTTTTCTTGAAGCTCTTAATAAGCTTGCCCCTTCCATTAAGTTTAAAGCTGAATGGGAATCTAATTCCTTGCTTCCTTTCCTTGATGTCCATGTCCACCGCTCAGATGCAGGTTTTTCCTTTTCCGTTTACCGAAAACTTATGCACAGTGGCATGTACATTCACTACTTTTCCTATCATGCTTCCCCTGTCAAGAAAAGTGTTCTTATCTCCCTCTTTCTCCGTGCCCTCCACATCTGTGATCCTCAGTTCCTTCCAGCAGAAATTTCCACTCTTCATAATTCGTTTTCCCGTCTTGGCTACCCTTCCCATTTCATAGACTCTGCCCTTTCACGTGCTAAACGCAATTTCTTCTCTCCCAAACTCTCTACTCCTGGGAACTCTTCTATCCTCTATCGGTCTTTCTAATCTCAACAATTCTCTCCGTCCCTTAGACATCAAGCTTACCTTCCGCCAGACTAACACTCTTCACACTAATCTCGTTCATACCTCTCCTCCCTCTACAGATGTTCCTGGTGTCTACTCTATTTCTTCCTCCTCCTGTCGTCTTCAATACTTCGGAGAAACTGGTCGATCTCTTTCTGACAGACTTAGGGAGCACAAAAATAGTGTTAGGCTTGCCGACACTAACAATGCTCTTTTCTGTCACGTCAGAGATCATAGCCATCCTATTGACTGGTCTTCTGCTAAAACTGTCTTCCCTACTTCCAACTTGAACAGTCACGGTCTAGTTGAATCCTCTCTAATACACAACTTTCCTTGTATGAACCTTAGCCCTGGTTTCGTCTCTGTAGATGCCTTCCTCTCCCACTACATTGTAAAATGCTCCAAACTTCAGAACACCCGTGACTTAACCTGACTCCTCATTTTTCCTTTTTCTTTTTCTTCTTCTCCCTTTTCCCCTTTCCTCTTTCCTTTTCTCCTCTGGGTTGTCTTTCTCTCTTCTGTCTCGTGTTTCTGTTCCTTCTTCATTTATTTCACCACTTCCCCTTTCACGCACCTCTGTGCGCTTGCTCTCCCTCAGTGGGCATCTAGCTCTCTTGCAGTGCTCCCCTTCCTTTGTATTTGACTGGCTCGTCCTCCTTATTTCCCACTTCTACCACTACCACTACTACTACCTCTTCTACTACTACTACAACTACTGATGAAATTGAGAAACATGTGCGGCGTCTGGTTGTCTTTGTTGTGGACGTTTCGCCATCCAGTGGCTGGCTGGATGGCAAAACGTCTACGATAGGGATGCCCGGGTGTTGCGCATGTGTCTTAATTTCATCTTGTCAGTATTATATACCATTCTTGTACTACTACTACTACTACCACCACCTCTTCCTGCCTATATATAGCCGTCCTGCTCCACTTCTGGTTAGTGTGACTTTGTCAATGGTCCAAGTCGGACCGAAACGTCGTCGTGAGCTTCTCTCTTTTATGTGCGGGTTATTTGTGTTTTCATTGAGACATTTGCGAGAGTTGAGACATTTCTTTTTTGTGTTTCCAGTGATTTCTTAGTGACATTCAGTAACTTTTGATTAGACTCAGTGTTTATTATATCTGTTTGCAATATTTTTTTTCCTCTTCTTAATTCATTGTTAATTTCCGTGCATTAGTTCATGTCTGTTGTGTTGTGTTCTTTTTTTTATATACTTCAAGTAAGTACCTTAGTGTTTTTTCCTTGTTGTGTGCAACATATAAGCATTAAAATGGTATAAAATACCGACAGGTTGTTAGGTAAGACACATATGCAACAGTTAGGTATCTTTATTATGAAACGTTTCGCCTACACAGTAGGCTTCTTCAGTCAAGTACAGAAAAGTTGATAGAAGCAGAAGATACCTCAAAACTTTAAGGGTGATAGACTGATTACATCGTCTTCAAGTATCTTCTGCTTCTATCAACTTTTCTGTACTTGACTGAAGAAGCCTACTGTGTAGGCGAAACGTTTCATAATAAAGATACCTAACTGTTGCATATGTGTCTTACCTAACAACATATAAGGAGTATAAATTTGTGTTACACTTCACAATTACCTTGTGTTCACCGCATTCCAGTGAAGTAATTCAGTAATTTATTACCTTGTATTCTGCATCACAACTCAGTGTTGTCTGTTATATTGTTTTCTCCCAGTATTTGTGTATTTTTGCCATTTTATTTTATTTTTCTCTGTGTGTTGAACATTCTTGTGTTCATTTTCTTTTCATTTAACCTGTGTCTAATTTGTCTTATTTCCACAGACAATAGTGCCATTGTTTTGTTCAAGCAAGACAATTATTTTCCAAACTTTTCACACATCAAGTTTCTCTGCAAGAAAATTCTAGTATTGTGTTTATATTGACGTGTTGTGTTCTGCATCACTGTAAGTGTTCAAACCTTTTTGTTCTGTGTTTTTGCGTCTATTATTTTTATATTTCATTGAACAAATTCACTCTTAGTGCAATTTTTAAGTTCTTCTTTTAAAGTAAATCATTCTTTTGTTGTTCAGTAAGTGTTGCTTAAGCTGCAATTAGGAGTTAAAGTGTTCACTCAGTTCATTCCTTGATATATTTTTTTTATTCTTGTAAACAGTATTTTCTTGTATGTGTAATTTTTTTTTATCATTGCATCATTGACTCATTTTGCAATAATTCCTGTGCAAACATTGTGTTGCCATTAAAATTTTTCTTGCAGAAATTTTATGTAGTGTTGTGCAGTACTTCTGATTAGTAATTGTTATTTGCAATATTGCTAGAGTTTATTTCAGTGCAGTTTCACATGCTCTTTTCTGTGCATAATATTTTATTCTTTGTGCATAATTTTCTTTTCTTTTTAGTGAATTGTTTTCCCAGTTTGTTTTAATTTTACACAAGCTTTATTGAGTAAATTTTACCATTTTTGATTGATTTATCATTTATTGTTGAATTTCCTTATTTTATTGAGAGTAAAGACAACTCACTGTGCCATTCATCCATTTTAAAGTAAAGTTGAGCAAATTAGATTTGAGTAAAGTACAGTTTCTCTTGATTTTCAAAGTGTTGCTTATTCACTTGAGTATTTTCTTTTGTGAGTTTCCTTGCTTACAGTGTGACCTGTCAATTTTTTTTCCTTATGCAGATTAGTTAAGCATTTTCTTCCCATTCAAGCTTATTGTGTCATTCTCTCTAATTTTTCTTGCCTTATGTCCTTGAGTAAGTTCCCTGAAAAGATGTCCCAGTCACTTTTGAATGTTCACTTAGTGTATCATGCCAGTCAAAGTCAATATGAATCAGTCCACAGTACCAATAGAACCTTACTGACTGGAAGACAATACCTAGCCCCTGAGCAATGTGTTTGTTCTCACAGCTTGTATCTGAGATTTGTTAAAGTGTTGCAAAATGTGAAGTTCAGATTAAGCTCCTATAGATTCGTTCATTACTTATTAACGTAGCCGATCGGCCAGGCACTAGTAATACTGTCACTCCTGTCTGGACTCCAGCCACAATATCGTGCATGCAGGATAGTGTACAGTTACCTTGGGTTTCAGAGGAACCTCAGACAACCCTGGGTGCTGAGACTACTATCCTTGTGATGGCGACTTGTTCAAGTACTCGTTCCTTCCCAGGGGAAGCTTTGAGAAGAACTTTACTTGCAACGAGTTATGGCATCTCTTGCTGATGCCACAAGCCGTTGCAGAAAGACGTTTCTGTGGCTAGTGTGTTCACTTGAGTGTTGTTGTTGTCCCTTGTGTTCCAGATGGTGATCCCATCGTAGTTGACAGTAATTCGTGCAATTGGAGGCGGGGTCATAGTGGTACCATCCACTAGTCGAAGTAGGACCTACTTCGACTAGTGGATGGTACCCGAAGACCTAATTCGTGCAATGTAGGAAGTTATTTCTCGAGTAACTTTCACATGTTGTTAATGTTTGTAAGTGAATTTTCTTTATAGTTGATATCAGCATTGTTGACCGTGTTCATTTCTTTTCCCCTGTGCTTGCAGTGGGAGATAGTAGATTCGTTCTCCCTTGCTCATATTGCGTGTTATAGCGTTATTTTTTTCAACCGGGGAGAGTCATCCACTCCACCTAGTTTGTTCATTCCTCCAGTAAGAAAGAACCGATCCCTTGTGTTCTGGTGTGATTCGATTCCTGCTCCAGGAAGATCTTATTCTGACTGTGAAGCCACTAGCACCCATTAGTGACTATGTAATGAGTCAAGAATTACTGTATCGAACAGTCGAATTGAGTACTCCTAGCAGAAGAGTTAGTAATTCCACAGTCACTAGTGAATGTAGCTCTACAGCTAGTTCATGATGCACCAGGTGTTGCACACCCTGGTATGGATCGTTCAGTGAAACAAGCCAGAATGAAGTACTTTTGGCCACGTATGGCAACTCACATTTCAGAGTATGTCAAGAAATGTAGTGTTTGTATGCAGCGTAAAGGATATGTTAATGGTCCTAATCCAATCCAGGTGTATCCAACCACTAGCGAACCATGGGAAAGAGTTGCGCTAGATTTGTTAACCAATTTTAAATGTTCCCTCCAAGGCAACAAACATCTGTGTGTCATGGTAGTCCATTTCACCAGATGTTGTGAGTTAGTTCCTATTGCAGATAAGACTGCTGAGACAGTAGCTAAAGCGTTTAAAGAACGCATTATCTGCAGGCATACCACCCCTAAGTCCTTAGTAACAGATAATGGAGGTGAATTCTGTAATGAGATCCTTGAAAATTTGTGTACCTTGTACAAGATCTCTAAATCCACCATTGTTCCTCATCATCCTGCCAGCAATGGGTTAGCTGAACGAACCAATAAGAAAGTACTTGATGTCTTGAGAGCCACTATCAACCCCAATAGTGAAACTTGGGATGAAGTTATACCAGATGTTCAATGTGCCATAAATTCTGCTTACAATGCTTCCATAGGTGATACTCTACATTATGCATTGTATGGTGTAGACAAGCGTTTACCCTATGAGTTGTTATATTCCACTCCGAAACCCAATTACAACCCTGATGATTTCATAGCAACTCGTACCAGCATGGCCCAGAGTGTTTTTAGAAGAATCCGTGAAACACTTCATAAATCAACAGCAGAATTTACTAGAGTAACTAATAGCCGTGCTAAGCCATCAAAAGTTAAAGTAGGTTCGAGAGTAATGCTGAAAAATTAAAACAAAACATCCACAATGCCTAAGCTCAATCAAAAGTTTGTTGGCCCTCATCGAGTTGTACAACATATCACTGGCAATAAGTATAAGGTTAGATAAATTAGTACTGGCAAGTACAAAGAATTGCATTTAGACCATATGAAGCTAGTATGTGATGTTGATGATATTGCTACCCAGACTAATGTGAGAGATGCTGACAATCCTCTTGACTCTGTGCCCTCTACCTCAAATACTCAGTTAGATAATCACCCCGACTGTCGCTATTCTTTGCATACTCGACAAGTAATGAGAAACCCACAAGTATCTTTTGTAGATACTCGTTCAGATCTCCCTCAGTCAAGGCATGTGTTAGCCATTGCAGAGGAATACGATCCTCCCAGAGATGATAACCATTCTGCATATGTAAACCTCACCCTCGCAGAATTGGGTTTAAATATGCACAGTTTGTATAATTAGATGTTCAAGATGAATGAAAATTGTCAACTGTGTGTTTTTCAGTTTTTCAGAATTTTTTTTTTTTCGTGTTCACGTTCCCTCTGTATTCTGAGAATTTGACAGTAATGATCTGAGTTCACCAGATTGCCTTTGCTGTTAATTTCACCTTGTATATATATATATATATATATATATATATATATATATATATATATATATATATATATATATATATATATATATATATATATATATATATATATATTCTTCCTCAGAATCCATAGAGTGCATGAATACAGATCGATCGATCAATTCCATCCTATATTATACCATGATTTGTTCTTATAATTTGTAACCCATTACGTTGAAACTCATTATGTTAACATCCATTATGATACCATCCATTAGTTCAAAGTTACATATATCTTTGTTATTGTATAGAATCAGCCTAGAACCACCTGCCTGTTCAGCCTACAGCATTGTAGTGTATGTCGAGACGACATACGTAACATGACCGAGCTGTCAGCAGAGTTTGTCAGCATAGTTGCTGATCCCCTTACATATGCTGTATATCCATGTGCTTATATAGAAGATCCCTAGGCCTAGTGACTGTATGACATCACGGGATGCGCATGAGTTAGTGGGACACTCTACTTCGCTCTCAGTCCATGGATAGGCAAACAACAAGCAGGCAGGCTGGGCCCATCCCTTACCACAGTCTGACAATATAGCGTTACCATCAAAGTGTGTTTACCTTCAACAACCATATCTTCTTCTGAACCCCCACGACAGGATGTGACCCACACAAGTACACTAACACCCAGGATGTGACCCACACAAGTCCATTAACACAAAGGATGTGACCCACACCAGTCCATTAACACCCAGGATGTGACCCACACCAGTCCATTAACACCCAGGATGTGACCCACACCAGTCCACTAACACCCAGGATGTGACCCACACCAGTCCACTAACACCCAGGATGTGACCCACACCAGTCCACTAACACCCAGGATGTGACCCACACCAGTCCACTAACACCCAGGATGTGACCCACACCAGTCCACTAACACCCAGGATGTGACCCACACCAGTCCACTAACACCCAGGATGTGACCCACACCAGTCCACTAACACCCAGGATGTGACCCACACCAGTCCACTAACACCCAGGATGTGACCCACACCAGTCCACTAACACCCAGGATGTGACCCACACCAGTCCACTAACACCCAGGATGTGACCCACACCAGTCCACTAACACCCAGGATGTGACCCACACCAGTCCACTAACACCCAGGATGTGACCCACACCAGTCCACTAACACCCAGGATGTGACCCACACCAGTCCACTAACACCCAGGATGTGACCCACACCAGTCCACTAACACCCAGGATGTGACCCACACCAGTCCACTAACACCCAGGATGTGACCCACACCAGTCCACTAACACCCAGGATGTGACCCACACCAGTCCACTAACACCCAGGATGTGACCCACACCAGTCCACTAACACCCAGGATGTGACCCACACCAGTCCACTAACACCCAGGATGTGACCCACACCAGTCCACTAACACCCAGGATGTGACCCACACCAGTCCACTAACACCCAGGATGTGACCCACACCAGTCCACTAACACCCAGGATGTGACCCACACCAGTCCACTAACACCCAGGATGTGACCCACACCAGTCCACTAACACCCAGGATGTGACCCACACCAGTCCACTAACACCCAGGATGTGACCCACACCAGTCCACTAACACCCAGGATGTGACCCACACCAGTCCACTAACACCCAGGATGTGACCCACACCAGTCCACTAACACCCAGGATGTGACCCACACCAGTCCACTAACACCCAGGATGTGACCCACACCAGTCCACTAACACCCAGGATGTGACCCACACCAGTCCACTAACACCCAGGATGTGACCCACACCAGTCCACTAACACCCAGGATGTGACCCACACCAGTCCACTAACACCCAGGATGTGACCCACACCAGTCCACTAACACCCAGGATGTGACCCACACCAGTCCACTAACACCCAGGATGTGACCCACACCAGTCCACTAACACCCAGGATGTGACCCACACCAGTCCACTAACACCCAGGATGTGACCCACACCAGTCCACTAACACCCAGGATGTGACCCACACCAGTCCACTAACACCCAGGATGTGACCCACACCAGTCCACTAACACCCAGGATGTGACCCACACCAGTCCACTAACACCCAGGATGTGACCCACACCAGTCCACTAACACCCAGGATGTGACCCACACCAGTCCACTAACACCCAGGATGTGACCCACACCAGTCCACTAACACCCAGGATGTGACCCACACCAGTCCACTAACACCCAGGATGTGACCCACACCAGTCCACTAACACCCAGGATGTGACCCACACCAGTCCACTAACACCCAGGATGTGACCCACACCAGTCCACTAACACCCAGGATGTGACCCACACCAGTCCACTAACACCCAGGATGTGACCCACACCAGTCCACTAACACCCAGGATGTGACCCACACCAGTCCACTAACACCCAGGATGTGACCCACACCAGTCCACTAACACCCAGGATGTGACCCACACCAGTCCACTAACACCCAGGATGTGACCCACACCAGTCCACTAACACCCAGGATGTGACCCACACCAGTCCACTAACACCCAGGATGTGACCCACACCAGTCCACTAACACCCAGGATGTGACCCACACCAGTCCACTAACACCCAGGATGTGACCCACACCAGTCCACTAACACCCAGGATGTGACCCACACCAGTCCACTAACACCCAGGATGTGACCCACACCAGTCCACTAACACCCAGGATGTGACCCACACCAGTCCACTAACACCCAGGATGTGACCCACACCAGTCCACTAACACCCAGGATGTGACCCACACCAGTCCACTAACACCCAGGATGTGACCCACACCAGTCCACTAACACCCAGGATGTGACCCACACCAGTCCACTAACACCCAGGATGTGACCCACACCAGTCCACTAACACCCAGGATGTGACCCACACCAGTCCACTAACACCCAGGATGTGACCCACACCAGTCCACTAACACCCAGGATGTGACCCACACCAGTCCACTAACACCCAGGATGTGACCCACACCAGTCCACTAACACCCAGGATGTGACCCACACCAGTCCACTAACACCCAGGATGTGACCCACACCAGTCCACTAAACACCCAGGATGTGACCCACACCAGTCCACACCAGTCCACTAACACCCAGGATGTGACCCACACCAGTCCACTAACACCCAGGATGTGACCCACACCAGTCCACTAACACCCAGGATGTGACCCACACCAGTCCACTAACACCCAGGATGTGACCCACACCAGTCCACTAACACCCAGGATGTGACCCACACCAGTCCACTAACACCCAGGATGTGACCCACACCAGTCCACTAACACCCAGGATGTGACCCACACCAGTCCACTAACACCCAGGATGTGACCCACACCAGTCCACTAACACCCAGGATGTGACCCACACCAGTCCACTAACACCCAGGATGTGACCCACACCAGTCCACTAACACCCAGGATGTGACCCACACCAGTCCACTAACACCCAGGATGTGACCCACACCAGTCCACTAACACCCAGGATGTGACCCACACCAGTCCACTAACACCCAGGATGTGACCCACACCAGTCCACTAACACCCAGGATGTGACCCACACCAGTCCACTAACACCCAGGATGTGACCCACACCAGTCCACTAACACCCAGGATGTGACCCACACCAGTCCACTAACACCCAGGATGTGACCCACACCAGTCCACTAACACCCAGGATGTGACCCACACCAGTCCACTAACACCCAGGATGTGACCCACACCAGTCCACTAACACCCAGGATGTGACCCACACCAGTCCACTAACACCCAGGATGTGACCCACACCAGTCCACTAACACCCAGGATGTGACCCACACCAGTCCACTAACACCCAGGATGTGACCCACACCAGTCCACTAACACCCAGGATGTGACCCACACCAGTCCACTAACACCCAGTCCATGTGACCCACACCAGTCCACTAACACCCAGGATGTGACCCACACCAGTCCACTAACACCCAGGATGTGACCCACACCAGTCCACTAACACCCAGGATGTGACCCACACCAGTCCACTAACACCCAGGATGTGACCCACACCAGTCCACTAACACCCAGGATGTGACCCACACCAGTCCACTAACACCCAGGATGTGACCCACACCAGTCCACTAACACCCAGGATGTGACCCACACCAGTCCACTAACACCCAGGATGTGACCCACACCAGTCCACTAACACCCAGGATGTGACCCACACCAGTCCACTAACACCCAGGATGTGACCCACACCAGTCCACTAACACCCAGGATGTGACCCACACCAGTCCACTAACACCCAGGATGTGACCCACACCAGTCCACTAACACCCAGGATGTGACCCACACCAGTCCACTAACACCCAGGATGTGACCCACACCAGTCCACTAACACCCAGGATGTGACCCACACCAGTCCACTAACACCCAGGATGTGACCCACACCAGTCCACTAACACCCAGGATGTGACCCACACCAGTCCACTAACACCCAGGATGTGACCCACACCAGTCCACTAACACCCAGGATGTGACCCACACCAGTCCACTAACACCCAGGATGTGACCCACACCAGTCCACTAACACCCAGGATGTGACCCACACCAGTCCACTAACACCCAGGATGTGACCCACACCAGTCCACTAACACCCAGGATGTGACCCACACCAGTCCACTAACACCCAGGATGTGACCCACACCAGTCCACTAACACCCAGGATGTGACCCACACCAGTCCACTAACACCCAGGATGTGACCCACACCAGTCCACTAACACCCAGGATGTGACCCACACCAGTCCACTAACACCCAGGATGTGACCCACACCAGTCCACTAACACCCAGGATGTGACCCACACCAGTCCACTAACACCCAGGATGTGACCCACACCAGTCCACTAACACCCAGGATGTGACCCACACCAGTCCACTAACACCCAGGATGTGACCCACACCAGTCCACTAACACCCAGGATGTGACCCACACCAGTCCACTAACACCCAGGATGTGACCCACACCAGTCCACTAACACCCAGGATGTGACCCACACCAGTCCACTAACACCCAGGATGTGACCCACACCAGTCCACTAACACCCAGGATGTGACCCACACCAGTCCACTAACACCCAGGATGTGACCCACACCAGTCCACTAACACCCAGGATGTGACCCACACCAGTCCACTAACACCCAGGATGTGACCCACACCAGTCCACTAACACCCAGGATGTGACCCACACCAGTCCACTAACACCCAGGATGTGACCCACACCAGTCCACTAACACCCAGGATGTGACCCACACCAGTCCACTAACACCCAGGATGTGACCCACACCAGTCCACTAACACCCAGGATGTGACCCACACCAGTCCACTAACACCCAGGATGTGACCCACACCAGTCCACTAACACCCAGGATGTGACCCACACCAGTCCACTAACACCCAGGATGTGACCCACACCAGTCCACTAACACCCAGGATGTGACCCACACCAGTCCACTAACACCCAGGATGTGACCCACACCAGTCCACTAACACCCAGGATGTGACCCACACCAGTCCACTAACACCCAGGATGTGACCCACACCAGTCCACTAACACCCAGGATGTGACCCACACCAGTCCACTAACACCCAGGATGTGACCCACACCAGTCCACTAACACCCAGGATGTGACCCACACCAGTCCACTAACACCCAGGATGTGACCCACACCAGTCCACTAACACCCAGGATGTGACCCACACCAGTCCACTAACACCCAGGATGTGACCCACACCAGTCCACTAACACCCAGGATGTGACCCACACCAGTCCACTAACACCCAGGATGTGACCCACACCAGTCCACTAACACCCAGGATGTGACCCACACCAGTCCACTAACACCCAGGATGTGACCCACACCAGTCCACTAACACCCAGGATGTGACCCACACCAGTCCACTAACACCCAGGATGTGACCCACACCAGTCCACTAACACCCAGGATGTGACCCACACCAGTCCACTAACACCCAGGATGTGACCCACACCAGTCCACTAACACCCAGGATGTGACCCACAACACCCAGGATGTGACCCACACCAGTCCACTAACACCCAGGATGTGACCCACACCAGTCCACCTGAACACCCAGGATGTGACCCACACCAGTCCACTAACACCCAGGATGTGACCCACACCAGTCCACTAACACCCAGGATGTGACCCACACCAGTCCACTAACACCCAGGATGTGACCCACACCAGTCCACTAACACCCAGGATGTGACCCACACCAGTCCACTAACACCCAGGATGTGACCCACACCAGTCCACTAACACCCAGGATGTGACCCACACCAGTCCACTAACACCCAGGATGTGACCCACACCAGTCCACTAACACCCAGGATGTGACCCACACCAGTCCACTAACACCCAGGATGTGACCCACACCAGTCCACTAACACCCAGGATGTGACCCACACCAGTCCACTAACACCCAGGATGTGACCCACACCAGTCCACTAACACCCAGGATGTGACCCACACCAGTCCACTAACACCCAGGATGTGACCCACACCAGTCCACTAACACCCAGGATGTGACCCACACCAGTCCACTAACACCCAGGATGTGACCCACACCAGTCCACTAACACCCAGGATGTGACCCACACCAGTCCACTAACACCCAGGATGTGACCCACACCAGTCCACTAACACCCAGGATGTGACCCACACCAGTCCACTAACACCCCGGATGTGACCCACACCAGTCCACTAACACCCAGGATGTGACCCACACCAGTCCACTAACACCCAGGATGTGACCCACACCAGTCCACTAACACCCAGGATGTGACCCACACCAGTCCACTAACACCCAGGATGTGACCCACACCAGTCCACTAACACCCAGGATGTGACCCACACCAGTCCACTAACACCCAGGATGTGACCCACACCAGTCCACTAACACCCAGGATGTGACCCACACCAGTCCACTAACACCCAGGATGTGACCCACACCAGTCCACTAACACCCAGGATGTGACCCACACCAGTCCACTAACACCCAGGATGTGACCCACACCAGTCCACTAACACCCAGGATGTGACCCACACCAGTCCACTAACCCCCAGGATGACCCACACCAGTCCACTAACACCCACCCACACCAGTCCACTAACACCCAGGATGTGACCCACACCAGTCCACTAACACCCAGGATGTGACCCACACCAGTCCACTAACACCCAGGATGTGACCCACACCAGTCCACTAACACCCAGGATGTGACCCACACCAGTCCACTAACACCCAGGATGTGACCCACACCAGTCCACTAACACCCAGGATGTGACCCACACCAGTCCACTAACACCCAGGATGTGACCCACACCAGTCCACTAACACCCAGGATGTGACCCACACCAGTCCACTAACACCCAGGATGTGACCCACACCAGTCCACTAACACCCAGGATGTGACCCACACCAGTCCACTAACACCCAGGATGTGACCCACACCAGTCCACTAACACCCAGGATGTGACCCACACCAGTCCACTAACACCCAGGATCCCACACCAGTCCACTAACACCCAGGATGTGACCCACACCAGTCCACTAACACCCAGGATGTGACCCACACCAGTCCACTAACACCCAGGATGTGACCCACACCAGTCCACTAACACCCAGGATGTGACCCACACCAGTCCACTAACACCCAGGATGTGACCCACACCAGTCCACTAACACCCAGGATGTGACCCACACCAGTCCACTAACACCCAGGATGTGACCCACACCAGTCCACTAACACCCAGGATGTGACCCACACCAGTCCACTAACACCCAGGATGTGACCCACACCAGTCCACTAACACCCAGGATGTGACCCACACCAGTCCACTAACACCCAGGATGTGACCCACACCAGTCCACTAACACCCAGGATGTGACCCACACCAGTCCACTAACACCCAGGATGTGACCCACACCAGTCCACTAACACCCAGGATGTGACCCACACCAGTCCACTAACACCCAGGATGTGACCCACACCAGTCCACTAACACCCAGGATGTGACCCACACCAGTCCACTAACACCCAGGATGTGACCCACACCAGTCCACTAACACCCAGGATGTGACCCACACCAGTCCACTAACACCCAGGATGTGACCCACACCAGTCCACTAACACCCAGGATGTGACCCACACCAGTCCACTAACACCCAGGATGTGACCCACACCAGTCCACTAACACCCAGGATGTGACCCACACCAGTCCACTAACACCCAGGATGTGACCCACACCAGTCCACTAACACCCAGGATGTGACCCACACCAGTCCACTAACACCCAGGATGTGACCCACACCAGTCCACTAACACCCAGGATGTGACCCACACCAGTCCACTAACACCCAGGATGTGACCCACACCAGTCCACTAACACCCAGGATGTGACCCACACCAGTCCACTAACACCCAGGATGTGACCCACACCAGTCCACTAACACCCAGGATGTGACCCACACCAGTCCACTAACACCCAGGATGTGACCCACACCAGTCCACTAACACCCAGGATGTGACCCACACCAGTCCACTAACACCCAGGATGTGACCCACACCAGTCCACTAACACCCAGGATGTGACCCACACCAGTCCACTAACACCCAGGATGTGACCCACACCAGTCCACTAACACCCAGGATGTGACCCACACCAGTCCACTAACACCCAGGATGTGACCCACACCAGTCCACTAACACCCAGGATGTGACCCACACCAGTCCACTAACACCCAGGATGTGACCCACACCAGTCCACTAACACCCAGGATGTGACCCACACCAGTCCACTAACACCCAGGATGTGACCCACACCAGTCCACTAACACCCAGGATGTGACCCACACCAGTCCACTAACACCCAGGATGTGACCCACACCAGTCCACTAACACCCAGGATGTGACCCACACCAGTCCACTAACACCCAGGATGTGACCCACACCAGTCCACTAACACCCAGGATGTGACCCACACCAGTCCACTAACACCCAGGATGTGACCCACACCAGTCCACTAACACCCAGGATGTGACCCACACCAGTCCACTAACACCCAGGATGTGACCCACACCAGTCCACTAACACCCAGGATGTGACCCACACCAGTCCACTAACACCCAGGATGTGACCCACACCAGTCCACTAACACCCAGGATGTGACCCACACCAGTCCACTAACACCCAGGATGTGACCCACACCAGTCCACTAACACCCAGGATGTGACCCACACCAGTCCACTAACACCCAGGATGTGACCCACACCAGTCCACTAACACCCAGGATGTGACCCACACCAGTCCACTAACACCCAGGATGTGACCCACACCAGTCCACTAACACCCAGGATGTGACCCACACCAGTCCACTAACACCCAGGATGTGACCCACACCAGTCCACTAACACCCAGGATGTGACCCACACCAGTCCACTAACACCCAGGATGTGACCCACACCAGTCCACTAACACCCAGGATGTGACCCACACCAGTCCACTAACACCCAGGATGTGACCCACACCAGTCCACTAACACCCAGGATGTGACCCACACCAGTCCACTAACACCCAGGATGTGACCCACACCAGTCCACTAACACCCAGGATGTGACCCACACCAGTCCACTAACACCCAGGATGTGACCCACACCAGTCCACTAACACCCAGGATGTGACCCACACCAGTCCACTAACACCCAGGATGTGACCCACACAGTCCACTAACACCCAGGATGTGACCCACACCAGTCCACTAACACCCAGGATGTGACCCACACCAGTCCACTAACACCCAGGATGTGACCCACACCAGTCCACTAACACCCAGGATGTGACCCACACCAGTCCACTAACACCCAGGATGTGACCCACACCAGTCCACTAACACCCAGGATGTGACCCACACCAGTCCACTAACACCCAGGATGTGACCCACACCAGTCCACTAACACCCAGGATGTGACCCACACCAGTCCACTAACACCCAGGATGTGACCCACACCAGTCCACTAACACCCAGGATGTGACCCACACCAGTCCACTAACACCCAGGATGTGACCCACACCAGTCCACTAACACCCAGGATGTGACCCACACCAGTCCACTAACACCCAGGATGTGACCCACACCAGTCCACTAACACCCAGGATGTGACCCACACCAGTCCACTAACACCCAGGATGTGACCCACACCAGTCCACTAACACCCAGGATGTGACCCACACCAGTCCACTAACACCCAGGATGTGACCCACACCAGTCCACTAACACCCAGGATGTGACCCACACCAGTCCACTAACACCCAGGATGTGACCCACACCAGTCCACTAACACCCAGGATGTGACCCACACCAGTCCACTAACACCCAGGATGTGACCCACACCAGTCCACTAACACCCAGGATGTGACCACAGTCCACTAACACCCAGGATGTGACCCACACCAGTCCACTAACACCCAGGATGTGACCCACACCAGTCCACTAACACCCAGGATGTGACCCACACCAGTCCACTAACACCCAGGATGTGACCCACACCAGTCCACTAACACCCAGGATGTGACCCACACCAGTCCACTAACACCCAGGATGTGACCCACACCAGTCCACTAACACCCAGGATGTGACCCACACCAGTCCACTAACACCCAGGATGTGACCCACACCAGTCCACTAACACCCAGGATGTGACCCACACCAGTCCACTAACACCCAGGATGTGACCCACACCAGTCCACTAACACCCAGGATGTGACCCACACCAGTCCACTAACACCCAGGATGTGACCCACACCAGTCCACTAACACCCAGGATGTGACCCACACCAGTCCACTAACACCCAGGATGTGACCCACACCAGTCCACTAACACCCAGGATGTGACCCACACCAGTCCACTAACACCCAGGATGTGACCCACACCAGTCCACTAACACCCAGGATGTGACCCACACCAGTCCACTAACACCCAGGATGTGACCCACACCAGTCCACTAACACCCAGGATGTGACCCACACCAGTCCACTAACACCCAGGATGTGACCCACACCAGTCCACTAACACCCAGGATGTGACCCACACCAGTCCACTAACACCCAGGATGTGACCCACACCAGTCCACTAACACCCAGGATGTGACCCACACCAGTCCACTAACACCCAGGACTAACACCCAGGATGTGACCCACACCAGTCCACTAACACCCAGGATGTGACCCACACCAGTCCACTAACACCCAGGATGTGACCCACACCAGTCCACTAACACCCAGGATGTGACCCACACCAGTCCACTAACACCCAGGATGTGACCCACACCAGTCCACTAACACCCAGGATGTGACCCACACCAGTCCACTAACACCCAGGATGTGACCCACACCAGTCCACTAACACCCAGGATGTGACCCACACCAGTCCACTAACACCCAGGATGTGACCCACACCAGTCCACTAACACCCAGGATGTGACCCACACCAGTCCACTAACACCCAGGATGTGACCCACACCAGTCCACTAACACCCAGGATGTGACCCACACCAGTCCACTAACACCCAGGATGTGACCCACACCAGTCCACTAACACCCAGGATGTGACCCACACTAACACTAGGATGTGACCCACACCAGTCCACTAACACCCAGGATGTGACCCACACCAGTCCACTAACACCCAGGATGTGACCCACACCAGTCCACTAACACCCAGGATGTGACCCACACCAGTCCACTAACACCCAGGATGTGACCCACACCAGTCCACTAACACCCAGGATGTGACCCACACCAGTCCACTAACACCCAGGATGTGACCCACACCAGTCCACTAACACCCAGGATGTGACCCACACCAGTCCACTAACACCCAGGATGTGACCCACACCAGTCCACTAACACCCAGGATGTGACCCACACCAGTCCACTAACACCCAGGATGTGACCCACACCAGTCCACTAACACCCAGGATGTGACCCACACCAGTCCACTAACACCCAGGATGTGACCCACACCAGTCCACTAACACCCAGGATGTGACCCACACCAGTCCACTAACACCCAGGATGTGACCCACACCAGTCCACTAACACCCAGGATGTGACCCACACCAGTCCACTAACACCCAGGATGTGACCCACACCAGTCCACTAACACACCAGGATGTGACCCACACCAGTCCACTAACACCCAGGATGTGACCCACACCAGTCCACTAACACCCAGGATGTGACCCACACCAGTCCACTAACACCCAGGATGTGACCCACACCAGTCCACTAACACCCAGGATGTGACCCACACCAGTCCACTAACACCCAGGATGTGACCCACACCAGTCCACTAACACCCAGGATGTGACCCACACCAGTCCACTAACACCCAGGATGTGACCCACACCAGTCCACTAACACCCAGGATGTGACCCACACCAGTCCACTAACACCCAGGATGTGACCCACACCAGTCCACTAACACCCAGGATGTGACCCACACCAGTCCACTAACACCCAGGATGTGACCCACACCAGTCCACTAACACCCAGGATGTGACCCACACCAGTCCACTAACACCCAGGATGTGACCCACACCAGTCCACTAACACCCAGGATGTGACCCACACCAGTCCACTAACACCCAGGATGTGACCCACACCAGTCCACTAACACCCAGGATGTGACCCACACCAGTCCACTAACACCCAGGATGTGACCCACACCAGTCCACTAACACCCAGGATGTGACCCACACCAGTCCACTAACACCCAGGATGTGACCCACACCAGTCCACTAACACCCAGGATGTGACCCACACCAGTCCACTAACACCCAGGATGTGACCCACACCAGTCCACTAACACCCAGGATGTGACCCACACCAGTCCACTAACACCCAGGATGTGACCCACACCAGTCCACTAACACCCAGGATGTGACCCACACCAGTCCACTAACACCCAGGATGTGACCCACACCAGTCCACTAACACCCAGGATGTGACCCACACCAGTCCACTAACACCCAGGATGTGACCCACACCAGTCCACTAACACCCAGGATGTGACCCACACCAGTCCACTAACCCACCCAGGATGTGACCCACACCAGTCCACTAACACCCAGGATGTGACCCACACCAGTCCACTAACACCCAGGATGTGACCCACACCAGTCCACTAACACCCAGGATGTGACCCACACCAGTCCACTAACACCCAGGATGTGACCCACACCAGTCCACTAACACCCAGGATGTGACCCACACCAGTCCACTAACACCCAGGATGTGACCCACACCAGTCCACTAACACCCAGGATGTGACCCACACCAGTCCACTAACACCCAGGATGTGACCCACACCAGTCCACTAACACCCAGGATGTGACCCACACCAGTCCACTAACACCCAGGATGTGACCCACACCAGTCCACTAACACCCAGGATGTGACCCACACCAGTCCACTAACACCCAGGATGTGACCCACACCAGTCCACTAACACCCAGGATGTGACCCACACCAGTCCACTAACACCCAGGATGTGACCCACACCAGTCCACTAACACCCAGGATGTGACCCACACCAGTCCACTAACACCCAGGATGTGACCCACACCAGTCCACTAACACCCAGGATGTGACCCACACCAGTCCACTAACACCCAGGATGTGACCCACACCAGTCCACTAACACCCAGGATGTGACCCACACCAGTCCACTAACACCCAGGATGTGACCCACACCAGTCCACTAACACCCAGGATGTGACCCACACCAGTCCACTAACACCCAGGATGTGACCCACACCAGTCCACTAACACCCAGGATGTGACCCACACCAGTCCACTAACACCCAGGATGTGACCCACACCAGTCCACTAACACCCAGGATGTGACCCACACCAGTCCACTAACACCCAGGATGTGACCCACACCAGTCCACTAACACCCAGGATGTGACCCACACCAGTCCACTAACACCCAGGATGTGACCCACACCAGTCCACTAACACCCAGGATGTGACCCACACCAGTCCACTAACACCCAGGATGTGACCCACACCAGTCCACTAACACCCAGGATGTGACCCACACCAGTCCACTAACACCCAGGATGTGACCCACACCAGTCCACTAACACCCAGGATGTGACCCACACCAGTCCACTAACACCCAGGATGTGACCCACACCAGTCCACTAACACCCAGGATGTGACCCACACCAGTCCACTAACACCCAGGATGTGACCCACACCAGTCCACTAACACCCAGGATGTGACCCACACCAGTCCACTAACACCCAGGATGTGACCCACACCAGTCCACTAACACCCAGGATGTGACCCACACCAGTCCACTAACACCCAGGATGTGACCCACACCAGTCCACTAACACCCAGGATGTGACCCACACCAGTCCACTAACACCCAGGATGTGACCCACACCAGTCCACTAACACCCAGGATGTGACCCACACCAGTCCACTAACACCCAGGATGTGACCCACACCAGTCCACTAACACCCAGGATGTGACCCACACCAGTCCACTAACACCCAGGATGTGACCCACACCAGTCCACTAACACCCAGGATGTGACCCACACCAGTCCACTAACACCCAGGATGTGACCCACACCAGTCCACTAACACCCAGGATGTGACCCACACCAGTCCACTAACACCCAGGATGTGACCCACACCAGTCCACTAACACCCAGGATGTGACCCACACCAGTCCACTAACACCCAGGATGTGACCCACACCAGTCCACTAACACCCAGGATGTGACCCACACCAGGATGTGACCCACACCAGTCCACTAACACCCAGGATGTGACCCACACCAGTCCACTAACACCCAGGATGTGACCCACACCAGTCCACTAACACCCAGGATGTGACCCACACCACTAACACCCAGGATGTGACCCACACCAGTCCACTAACACCCAGGATGTGACCCACACCAGTCCACTAACACCCAGGATGTGACCCACACCAGTCCACTAACACCCAGGATGTGACCCACACCAGTCCACTAACACCCAGGATGTGACCCACACCAGTCCACTAACACCCAGGATGTGACCCACACCAGTCCACTAACACCCAGGATGTGACCCACACCAGTCCACTAACACCCAGGATGTGACCCACACCAGTCCACTAACACCCAGGATGTGACCCACACCAGTCCACTAACACCCAGGATGTGACCCACACCAGTCCACTAACACCCAGGATGTGACCCACACCAGTCCACTAACACCCAGGATGTGACCCACACACCAGTCCACTAAACACCCAGGATGTGACCCACACCAGTCCACTAACACCCAGGATGTGACCCACACCAGTCCACTAACACCCAGGATGTGACCCACACCAGTCCACTAACACCCAGGATGTGACCCACACCAGTCCACTAACACCCAGGATGTGACCCACACCAGTCCACTAACACCCAGGATGTGACCCACACCAGTCCACTAACACCCAGGATGTGACCCACACCAGTCCACTAACACCCAGGATGTGACCCACACCAGTCCACTAACACCCAGGATGTGACCCACACCAGTCCACTAACACCCAGGATGTGACCCACACCAGTCACACCCAGTGTGACCCACTAACACCCAGGATGTGACCCACACCAGTCCACTAACACCCAGGATGTGACCCACACCAGTCCACTAACACCCAGGATGTGACCCACACCAGTCCACTAACACCCAGGATGTGACCCACACCAGTCCACTAACACCCAGGATGTGACCCACACCAGTCCACTAACACCCAGGATGTGACCCACACCAGTCCACTAACACCCAGGATGTGACCCACACCAGTCCACTAACACCCAGGATGTGACCCACACCAGTCCACTAACACCCAGGATGTGACCCACACCAGTCCACTAACACCCAGGATGTGACCCACACCAGTCCACTAACACCCAGGATGTGACCCACACCAGTCCACTAACACCCAGGATGTGACCCACACCAGTCCACTAACACCCAGGATGTGACCCACACCAGTCCACTAACACCCAGGATGTGACCCACACCAGTCCACTAACACCCAGGATGTGACCCACACCAGTCCACTAACACCCAGGATGTGACCCACACCAGTCCACTAACACCCAGGATGTGACCCACACCAGTCCACTAACACCCAGGATGTGACCCACACCAGTCCACTAACACCCAGGATGTGACCCACACCAGTCCACTAACACCCAGGATGTGACCCACACCAGTCCACTAACACCCAGGATGTGACCCACACCAGTCCACTAACACCCAGGATGTGACCCACACCAGTCCACTAACACCCAGGATGTGACCCACACCAGTCCACTAACACCCAGGATGTGACCCACACCAGTCCACTAACACCCAGGATGTGACCCACACCAGTCCACTAACACCCAGGATGTGACCCACACCAGTCCACTAACACCCAGGATGTGACCCACACCAGTCCACTAACACCCAGGATGTGACCCACACCAGTCCACTAACACCCAGGATGTGACCCACACAGTCCACTAACACCCAGGATGTGACCCACACCAGTCCACTAACACCCAGGATGTGACCCACACCAGTCCACTAACACCCAGGATGTGACCCACACCAGTCCACTAACACCCAGGATGTGACCCACACCAGTCCACTAACACCCAGGATGTGACCCACACCAGTCCACTAACACCCAGGATGTGACCCACACCAGTCCACTAACACCCAGGATGTGACCCACACCAGTCCACTAACACCCAGGATGTGACCCACACCAGTCCACTAACACCCAGGATGTGACCCACACCAGTCCACTAACACCCAGGATGTGACCCACACCAGTCCACTAACACCCAGGATGTGACCCACACCAGTCCACTAACACCCAGGATGTGACCCACACCAGTCCACTAACACCCAGGATGTGACCCACACCAGTCCACTAACACCCAGGATGTGACCCACACCAGTCCACTAACACCCAGGATGTGACCCACACCAGTCCACTAACACCCAGGATGTGACCCACACCAGTCCACTAACACCCAGGATGTGACCCACACCAGTCCACTAACACCCAGGATGTGACCCACACCAGTCCACTAACACCCAGGATGTGACCCACACCAGTCCACTAACACCCAGGATGTGACCCACACCAGTCCACTAACACCCAGGATGTGACCCACACCAGTCCACTAACACCCAGGATGTGACCCACACCAGTCCACTAACACCCAGGATGTGACCCACACCAGTCCACTAACACCCAGGATGTGACCCACACCAGTCCACTAACACCCAGGATGTGACCCACACCAGTCCACTAACACCCAGGATGTGACCCACACCAGTCCACTAACACCCAGGATGTGACCCACACCAGTCCACTAACACCCAGGATGTGACCCACACCAGTCCACTAACACCCAGGATGTGACCCACACCAGTCCACTAACACCCAGTATGTGACCCACACCAGTCCACTAACACCCAGGATGTGACCCACACCAGTCCACTAACACCCAGGATGTGACCCACACCAGTCCACTAACACCCAGGATGTGACCCACACCAGTCCACTAAGACCCAGGATGTGACCCACGGCTACTTGTTAAGGTAGGGTAAGTCTAGCTCCCTTCCCCTCCCTCTTTCCCCCCCCCCCCGAAAGGTGACGTGTGGGGCTCCGGTCAAACAGTAAATCACTCGACTCACAGCTCCCAACACTACTGTAAGTACACGCCTGATCATATTTTAGTGGACTTATTGGTTGAAAGCTTCACTTTTGACCAATAATTAACTTAGTCCTTTCAGTCTTGACAGGTTAAAATGTTTTAATGATCACCACATCTTTTAGGTATTGTACTTATCGTGGAGAGTGATTTCTTAAGCAGTGGGTAACCTGTCTCTCTTTACAGCTTGAAAGGCCAGAGAGGGTCTTCTGCTAATCAACGAGTGGAATTGAAGGAGACGGACTAACCTTCTGAGACGTCCCAAATTCTGATCCACTTACCTGTTTGTGTATGCAAGTAACAGGATATAACCCCTCATCATTGCAGTGGAGAAAACCTGCTTTCCTGTCATCTGGACGGATTATAGACGGCTATAAAATCTGTGAAGAACGAGCCGGTGGGTTGTCACCAACAACAGACACCCAAGTTTTATATATATATATATATATATATATTAGCGTTGAATTCAGATATCATTTATATTTTTCATTTTTCATTTTCTTTAATGTAGGATTAATATTTCATATTTAAGTGTTTTATATTTTATATTTTCTAAATAATAAATTGTTTATGTTTGTCAGTTTTTGTTGTTTTTCTATATAATAATTTTCCTGAGGAGGAGCCAGCCTTGGTAATACTGACTGAAGTTGTTACAGGGCTGAGTAAGCCTTCGCACCCAGGATGTGACCCACACCAGTCCACTAGCACCCAGGATGTGACCCACACCAGTCCACTAGCACCCAGGATGTGACCCACACCAGTCCACTAGCACCCAGGATGTGACCCACACCAGTCCACTAGCACCCAGGATGTGACCCACACCAGTCCACTAGCACCCAGGATGTGACCCACACCAGTCCACTAGCACCCAGGATGTGACCCACACCAGTCCACTAGCACCCAGGATGTGACCCACACCAGTCCACTAGCACCCAGGATGTGACCCACACCAGTCCCCTAACACCCAGGATGTGACCCACACCAGTCCACTAGCACCCAGGATGTGACCCACACCAGTCCACTAGCACCCAGGATGTGACCCACACCAGTCCACTAGCACCCAGGATGTGACCCACACCAGTCCACTAGCACCCAGGATGTGACCCACACCAGTCCACTAACACCCAGGATGTGACCCACACCAGTCCCCTAACACCCAGGATGTGACCCACACCAGTCCACTAGCACCCAGGATGTGACCCACACCAGTCCACTAGCACCCAGGATGTGACCCACACCAGTCCACTAACACCCAGGATGTGACCCACACCAGTCCACTAGCACCCAGGATGTGACCCACACCAGTCCACTAGCACCCAGGATGTGACCCACACCAGTCCACTAAAACCCAGGATGTGACCCACACCAGTCCACTAGCACCCAGGATGTGACCCACACCAGTCCCCTAACACCCAGGATGTGACCCACACCAGTCCACTAGCACCCAGGATGTGACCCACACCAGTCCACTAGCACCCAGGATGTGACCCACACCAGTCCACTAGCACCCAGGATGTGACCCACACCAGTCCACTAACACCCAGGATGTGACCCACACCAGTCCCCTAACACCCAGGAAGTGACAAACACCAGCCCACTAACACCCAGGCTGTGACCCACACCAGCACACTAACACCCAGGATGCGACGAACACCATTCTTCTAACACACAGGATGTGACCCACACCAGTCCACTTGCACCCAGGATGTGCGCACACCAGTCCACTAACACCCAGGATGTGCTCCACACCACTCCACTAACACCTTGGATGTGACCCACACTAATCCACTAACACCCAGGATGTGCTCGACACCAGTCCACTAACACCCATTATGTGCCCCACACCAGTCAACCAGCACCCAGGATATGACCCACACCAGTCCACTAGCACCCAGGATGTAACCCACACCAGTCCACTAAGACCCTGGATGTGACCCACACGAGTCCACTAAGACCCAGGATGTGACCCACACCATTCCTCTATGACCCAGGATGAGACCCACACCAGTCCACTAACACCCAGGATGTGACCCATACCAGTACACCTACACCAAGTATGCAACCCACTCCAGCCTACTAACACCAAGGATATGACCCACACCAATCCACTAACACCCAGGATGTGACCCTCACCAGTACAATAACAACCAGGATGCCTCCCACTCCAGCCTACTAACACCCAAGATGTGACCTACACCAATCCACTAACACCCAGAATGTGACCCACTCCAGTCCACTAGCACCCAGGATGTGCCCCACACCAGTGCACTAAATCCCAGGTGTGACCCACACCAGTCCACTGAGGCCCAGGATGTGACCCCTACTAGTTCACTAAGACTCATACTGTGACCCACACCAGTCCACTAACACCCATAATGTGACACACACCAGTACACTAACACCCAGGATGCCACCCAGTCCAGCCCACTAACACCCAGGATGTGACCCACACCAATCCACTAACACCCAGGATGTGACCCACACCAGTCCACTTGCACCCAGGATGTGCGCACACCAGTCCACTAACACCCAGGATGTGACCCACACCAATCCACTAACACCCAGGATGTGACCCACACCAATCCACTAACACCCAGGATGTGGCCCACACCAGTCCACTAAGATCCAGGATGTGACCCACACCAATCCACTAACACCCAGGATGTGACCCACACCAATCCACTAACACCCAGGATGTGGCCCACACCAGTCCACTAAGATCCAGGATGTGACCCACACCAATCCACTAACACCCAGGATGTGGCCCACACCAGTCCACTAACACCCAGTATGTGGCCCACACCAGTCCACTAAGATCCAGGATGTGACCCAGAAGTTCAGAGAGACTCTTCACTAGGTTGCACTGATATTTCAGTTGGTAATTTCCACTTATTACGAACCAAATGATATTCATAAAGGAATTAAAAATTCCCTTCAAAATTAATTTATATTAATTCTATGAATATTGATGTGCACACTGTCTGCATGCAAGATTAATTGTGGAGATATATTTATAAGAGTAGTATATATATTATGTTAAGTTTTTAAAATCTCGAAAAGCTTTTAAATTCTTTCGCTAAGTTTGTTGTAGCTTTTATTACTTTGTTTTATCTTAAAAAGAAATATACTATGATAATTGAAAATAGCCGATTATTAAAGTTTTATTATTAACTCCCATTTTGATACATTTCTATCTGTTTAACATAGACTAAACTAACATGATCGTTGGAGAAGCCAGGTTGAAATACTCAAAAATCCAGGATAATGGGTTACCCCGTGACTTGGCTGGCAAAGCTCTCGCTTCACACACGGAGGACTCGGGTTTGATTCCCGGCGGGGTAGAAACATTTCTACGTGTTTCTTTACACCTGTTGACAGTGTTCACCTAGCAGTTGACTGGTGTGGGTGGCATCCTGGGGGACAAGATTGAGGACCACAATGGAAATAAGACAGACAGTCCTGGATGACGCACTGGCTTGTGTTTTCCTGGATGGCTAACTCTCCGGGGTTAAAAATCCGAAAGAACTCTTGTCTTCCTATGGGTTCCATCACACATTGGATTACTCCTTGATGATAAAGTTGATATGTTAGCCAAGAAGAGTACCCAGAAGGAGAATGTAGAATATAACTTTGGTATAACTGTGTCTGGAGTTTACCTGGAGAGAGTTCCGGGGGTCAACGCCCCCGCGGCCCGGTCTGTGACCAGGCCTCCTGGTGGATCAGAGCCTGATCAACCAAGCTGTTGCTGCTGGCTGCACGCAAACCAACGTACGAGCCACAGCCCGGCTGGTCAGGAACCGACTTTAGGTGCTTGTCCAGTGCCAGCTTGAAGACTGCCAGGGGTCTGTTGGTAATCCCCCTTATGTATGCTGGGAGGCAGTTGAACAGTCTCGGGCCCCTGACACTTATTGTATGGTCTCTTAACGTGCTAGTGACACCACTGCTTTTCATTGGGGGGATGTTGCATCGTCTGCCAAGCCTTTTGCTTTCGTAGTGAGTGATTTTCGTGTGCAAGTTCGGTACTAGTCCCTCTAGGATTTTGCAGGTGTATATAATCATGTACCTCTCCCGCCTGCGTTCCAGGGAATACAGGTTCAGGAACCTCAAGCGCTCCCAGTAATTGAGGTGTTTTATCTCCGTTATGCGCGCCGTGAAGGTTCTCTGTACATTTTCTAGGTCAGCAATTTCACCTACCTTGAAAGGTGCTGTTAGTGAGCAGCAATATTCCAGCCTAGATAGAACAAGTGACCTGAAGAGTGTCATCATGGGCTTGGCCTCCCTAGTTTTGAAGGTTCTCATTATCCATCCTGTCATTTTTCTAGCAGATGCGATTGATACAATGTTATGGCCCTTGAAGGTGAGATCCTCCGACAAGATCACTCCCAGGTCTTTGACGTTGGTGTTTCGCTCTATTTTGTGGCCAGAATTTGTTTTGTACTCTGATGAAGATTTAATTTTCTCGTGTTTACCATATCTGAGTAATTGAAATTTCTCATCGTTGAACTTCATATTGTTTTCTGCAGCCCACTGAAAGATTTGGTTGATGTCCACCTGGAGCCTTGCAGTGTCTGCAATGGAAGACACTGTCATGCAGATTCGGGTGTCATCTGCAAAGGAAGACACAGTGCTGTGGCTGACATCCTTGTCTATGTCAGATATGAGGATGAGGAACAAGATGGGAGCGAGTACTGTGCTTTGTGGAACAGAGCTTTTCACTCTGTTGACTACTACTCTCTGTGTTCTTTTAGTTAGGAAATTATAGATCTATCGACCAACTTTTCCTGTTATTCCTTTAGCACGCATTTTGTGTGCTATTACACCATGGTCACACTTGTCGAAGGTTTTTGCGAAGTCTGTATATATTACATCTGCATTCTTTTTGTCTTCTAGTGCATCTAGGACCTTGTCGTAGTGATCCAATAGTTGAGACAGACAGGAGCGACCTGTTCTAAACCCATGTTGCCCTGGGTTGTGTAACTGATGGATTTCTAGATGGGTGGTGATCTTGCTTCGTAGGACCCTTTCAAAGATTTTTATGATATGGGATGTTAGTGCTATCGGTCTGTAGTTCTTTGCTATTGCTTTACTGCCTTCTTTGTGGAGTGGGGTTATGTCTGTTGTTTTTAGTAACTGTGGGACGACCCCCGTGTCCATGCTCCCTCTCCATAGGATGGTAAAAGCCCGTGATAGGGGCTTCTTGCAGTTCTTGATGAACACAGAGTTCCATGAGTCTGGCCCTGGGGCAGAGTGCATGAGCATGTCATTTATCGCCTGTTCGAAGTCATTTGGCGTCAGGATAACATCGGATAGGCTTGTGTTAACCAAATTTTGTGGCTCTCTCATAAAAAATTCATTTTGATCTTCGACTCTCAGTCTGGTTAGCGGCTTGCTAAAAACTGAGTCATACTGGGACTTGAGTAGCTCACTCATTTCCTTACTGTCATCTGTGTAGGACCCATCTTGTTTAAGTAGGGGCCCAATACTGGACGTTGTTCTCGACTTTGATTTAGCATAGGAGAAGAAATACTTTGGGTTTCTTTCGATTTCATTTATGGCTTTTAGTTCTTCCCGCAATTCCTGACTCCTATAAGATTCCTCTAGCTTAAGTTTGATGCTTGCTATTTCAATGACCAGTGACTCCCTACGCATTGACTTCCTTTAGCTGCTCTGTTATTCTTTTCCGTCGCCTGTAAAGGGAGCGCCTGTCTCTTTCTATTTTACATCTACTCCTCCTTTTTCTTAGAGGAATAAGCCTTGTGCATACATCGAGTGCCACCAAGTTAATCTGTTCTAGGCATAAGTTGGGGTCTGTGTTGCTTAGTATATCTTCCCAGCTTATATCGGTTAGGACTTGGTTTACTTGGTCCCACTTTATGTTTTTGTTATTGAAGTTGAATTTGGTGAATGCTCCCTCGTGACTAATCTCATTATGTCAGTCTTGGGCTCCACGCATACATGTCTGAACCTCAATTATGTTGTGACCTGAGTATATTGTTTTTGATATGGTGACATTTCGTATCAGATCATCATTGTTAGTGAAGATGAGGTCTAGTGTATTCCCCAGTCTAGTAGGCTCTATTATTTGCTGGTTTAAATTGAATTTTGTGCAGAGATTTAAAAGCTCGTGTGTGTGTGAGTTTTCATCAGCGCTGCCTCCTGGTGTTATTACTGCAACAATATTATTTGCTATATTCCTCCATTTTAGGTGCCTTAAGTTGAAATCCGCCAGGAGCAAGATGTTGGGGGCAGGAGCTGGCAGATTTTCCAGACAGTGGTCAATTTTTAACAGCTGTTCCTGGAATTGCTGGGATGTTGCATCCGGAGGCTTGTAGAATACCACAATGACTAGGTTTTGGTTCTCGATCTTTACTGCTAAAACTTCCACTACATCATTTGAGGCATTAAGCAGTTCTGTGCAAACAAGTGACTCTGCGATGTACAGGCCAACCCCCTCCCTTTTGCCTGTTCACTCTGTCGCATCTGTATAGGTTGTAACCTGGGATCCATATTTCGTTGTTCAAGTGATCCTTTATATGGGTCTCAGTGAAAGCAGCAAACATTGCATTTGCCTCTGCAAGCAGTCCACGGATGAAAGGTATTTTGTTGTTTGTTGCTGGCTTTAGACCCTGTATATTTGCAAAGAAGAATGTTATCGGACTGGTGGTATTGTTGGTACTGGGGTGGGGGGATTTTTTTTTCCGGCATTAGTATCTCTATCTGTTGGTTTGGAGTGGAGGCCATCGACTGTGGTTACACTCCAGGAATGACTGGATTTGGTGTACGATTTCTGCCATTTCCTGCCAGTTTTTTTTCCTTCCTGGCACTAAAAAACCTCTCCCACTTGAGTGGTTGTGGCTACCCAGGTTTTCCCATGGCCTGGATGTTTTGTATCTTTTTGTTCCCTTTAGATGGTATGCCTGGCAATTTAAGTTATAGGACAGTCTTTCCTGTACTGAAGAGGTACACATTTCAGGGTGAAAAAGCTTACAGGAAGGGAGTTTGCATTTTCCTGTTGTCATATGGGCACGGCATTTTCTAGGGTGGTCATAGTTGCACGTCCCATCTGTTTTTCCAGATTTCCCATGCCTGCAGATACCAAGTGCATAATATGTGCACAGGCTTGGTTCCGTTTGCCTTGGGTTTCTGTGACTGTATTCCCTGTTGGTGCATGTTTACCTGTCTTACTCCTATCCTCTCTAGCACCAACAATGGAGCTCTCACCAGTTGTTTTTGGTAATATATCCTCACTATTGCTAGTGGAGTCCTCTTGTTTGCTATTTCCTGTGGTATTACTAGTTTGCAATATTGGTTTTATCTTATCTTTGACTACACTTGTTTTCTCACTACAGCTCCTGTCTCCCATGAGGTCGTTTATATGCATTCCTTCCTGCGTATATTTCCCAACTACCTGGACAAAATCTCCAGCTTCACCATTACTGTCTCCCAGGACAGCACTTCCAGCTTCACCATTACTGTCTCCCAGGACAGCACTATCAGCCCCACATTTACTGACTACCAGGACAGCACCTCCAGCCTTACAGTTTCTGACTACATGGCCAACATCAAGGGCAGTACCATCCAGCCCAGACTTTTTATGTTCCCATCTGTTGTAGAATGCTTCCAGGTTTTCTATGAAAGCAGCTTTGATGTTATCCTCTTTTAATACCAATGTGATTTTAGTCCACAGATTTATCTCATTTGGGCATACCCAAAAACACTTCCCTGTTTTAATACTGCTTGTAGCTAGTTCTTGGATATCTGCACAAGGGGCGTGACACCAATTTTCACAAAAATGGCAATTTATCCATGTGGAAGCCTGTTTGTTTGATTGACTGCAGACTACACAGAGCTTCATAATGATTTGAATGGTTGATTTACTGTAATTCTACTAGCAGCCTCTTGAATATTATATTAATAACCTCCTTAAAGTGAAGCTCTAGCTATTTGTATTTCTATTTCTAACTGTACTTGTATGTTAGGACAGCTTACCGGTGTAGGTTCCTGATTTTATATTGATTGTTTGTGTTTGATAAGGGCACCTACAACTCCATCCATTTGCAGTCTGCTTTATTGTCCAATGAATCCGTTTGAAACCGTTCAAGGGTTCGGACCAGTCGAGGGTTTGGAAGCTGTCTGATCTGATCAGTGGGTCACTTGTTTAAAACATACTGGTCGGTGATTTGTGCTAACACATGAAGGATCTACTGGAAATTATCTACCTGAGTAATATGTGATTTGATTGATACAAAAGTATAACTTGCTTGTTGAAGGACCAGTGATTGCTGGCAGCTCCTATAATGACGAACGGTCGAGCCCCAACCCTTGTTTATCGATCACTGTATCTAGCTTTTCTAGGTTTTTTCCATCTCCACCACAACAAATGCTATATTTTCACTATAGTTGACTGATGGAAATTTTTTGGAGGAAAGACCCTTTTTCTGTAGTAATAATTGCTTCTCATTGTGTATATTGCGACCGCTGGTAACTACAGGTTATATTAAATTCACAGTATACGTCTGGTATTTCAAGAAAATAGAAACTAATGAAAGTCACTCCACTCCACTAAGTACCATTATATTACTGGTTAGTTGCTACTACAACACTGTATTCTGCTATTCACTGGTATCACTAGATTATATGCGAGTACACTAGCAGGCCAGGAAGATTATTAAAACAGCTGACCTGTGTGGCAAGATTCTGGCGACTTCTGGCACCTGCCTCTATAGGCTTATCACTTCATTTACAAATTCACCTGTTTTCAAATGAAACTTTGGCATTTATTTTCTATATACTAGGGAGCCACTGTAGTATACACTATACACTATGTATACACAATATTATCAGGGAGACTTTCTTTCCTCTGGCAAAGAATGGTTCTATTATTATTATTTTGCACACGACACACTAGGCCTATGATCCCCCTCTGGCGGTAAACTCTGCTAGGTAGTGCACAATAATTAAGTACATAAGTACATAAGTACATTAAATAATCAGTGTTATTAATTAAGTTGAATTTAATACATTGCACCATTGGTGAAAATGAGGAAATTAATGTAGAAGTCAAACACATGGAATATAAAGCATAAAAATCATCATTGCTGGCTAGAAAAGGTCATGTAACAAAAGCATACAATAAATGTTTGGAAGTAATGAATCAAGAAACTATGAATATTGATGATTTAAAATTGTATTTAGATGCTTTAGGGAATAGATATGATTCATAAAAATTATATTATAACAAATATGAATGAGATTTGTTAGTAAATTGTACAGACGAGACTGAAATGGATCTTATGATTAACCAGTATTATGAATTCGATGAAAAGATTTTTCTTGTAAAAGTTAGGCTTTGAAGAAATTAAAAAGTGTAAACCAGGCAGTTAATCAATCTATTCCAATAAATAAGATGTCTTTGCCAAAATTCCCAGAATTATGTTTACCTGTATTTAATCCTGGAGAAAATTGGGAGGAGTTTTGGTCAATTTTTAAAGCAGCTGTCCATGACAGGAGTGACCTAGCCTGTGTAACTAAATTATTTTACCTCAAAGGGCATATAAGAGGAGATGCTCACATAATCATACAAGTCTTTCCCAATGTTGATGATTCTTACAAAGAAGCAGTTGACTTGTTGATGGTCACTTAAAAAAACATAAAGTGGGACCAAGTAAACCAAGTCCTAACCGATATAAGCTGGGAAGATACACTAAGCAACACAGACCCCAACTTATGCCTAGAACAGATTAACTCGGTGGCACTCGATGTATGAACAAGGCTTATTCCTCTAAGAAAAAGGAGGAGTAGATGTAAAATAGAAAGAGACAGGCGCTCCCTTTACAGGCGACGGAAAAGAATAACAGAGCGGCTAAAAGAGGTCAATATATCTGAAATGCGTAGGGAGACACTGGTCAGAGAAATAGCAAGCATCGAACTTAAGCTAAAAGAATCCTTTAGGAGTCAGGAATCGTGGGAAGAACTAAAAGCCATAAATGAAATCGAAAGAAACCCAAAGTATTTCTTCTCCTATGCCAAATCAAAATCGAGAACAACGTCCAGTATTGGGCCCCTACTTAAACAAGATGGGTCCTACACAGATGACAGCAAGGAAATGAGTGAGCTACTCAAGTCCCAATATGACTCAGTTTTTAGCAAGCCGCTAACCAGACTGAGAGTCGAAGATCAAAATTAATTTTTTATGAGAGAGCCACAAAATTTGATTAACACAAGCCTATCCGATGTTATCCTGACGCCAAATGACTTCGAACAGGCGATAAATGACATGCCCATGCACTCTGCCCCAGGGCCAGACTCATGGAACTCTGTGTTCATCAAGAACTGCAAGAAGCCCCTATCACGAGCCTTTTCCATCCTATGGAGAGGGAGCATGGACACGGGGGTCGTCCCTCAGTTACTAAAAACAACAGACATAGCCCCACTCCACAAAGGGGGCAGTAAAGCAATAGCAAAGAACTACAGACCAATAGCACTAACATCCCATATCATAAAAATCTTTGAAAGGGTCCTAAGAAGCAAGATCACCACCCATCTAGAAACCCATCAGTTACACAACCCAGGGCAACATGGGTTTAGAACAGGTCGCTCCTGTCTGTCTCAACTATTGGATCACTACGACAAGGTCCTAAATGCACTAGAAGACAAAAAGAATGCAGATGTAATATATACAGACTTTGCAAAAGCCTTCGACAAGTGTGACCATGGCGTAATAGCGCACAAAATGCGTGCTAAAGGAATAACAGGAAAAGTCGGTCGATGGATCTATAATTTCCTCACTAACAGAACACAGAGAGTAGTCGTCAACAGAGTAAAGTCCGAGGCAGCTACGGTGAAAAGCTCTGTTCCACAAGGCACAGTACTAGCTCCCATCTTGTTCCTCATCCTCATATCCGACATAGACAAGGATGTCAGCCACAGCACCGTGTCTTCCTTTGCAGATGACACCCGAATCTGCATGGCAGTGTCTTCCATTGCAGACACTGCAAGGCTCCAGGCGGACATCAACCAAATCTTTCAGTGGGCTGCGGAAAACAATATGAAGTTCAATGATGAGAAATTTCAATTACTCAGATATGGTAAACATGAGGAAATTAAATCTTCATCAGAGTACAAAACAAATTCTGGCCACAAAATAGAGCGAAACACCAACGTCAAAGACCTGGGAGTGATTATGTCGGAGGATCTCACCTTCAAGGACCATAACATTGTATCAATCGCATCTGCTAGAAAAATGACAGGATGGATAATGAGAACCTTCAAAACTAGGGAGGCCAAGCCCATGATGACACTTTTCAGGTCACTTGTTCTATCTAGGCTGGAATATTGCTGCACTCTAACAGCACCTTTCAAGGCAGGTGAAATTGCCGACCTAGAAAATGTACAGAGAACTTTCACGGCGCACATAACGGAGATAAAACACCTCAATTACTGGGAGCGCTTGAGGTTTCTAAACCTGTATTCCCTGGAACGCAGGAGGGAGAGATACATGATTATATACACCTGGAAAATCCTAGAGGGACTAGTACCGAACTTGCACACGAAAATCACTCACTACGAAAGCAAAAGACTTGGCAGACGATGCACCATCCCCCCAATGAAAAGCAGGGGTGTCACTAGCACGTTAAGAGACCATACAATAAGTGTCAGGGGCCCGAGACTGTTCAACTGCCTCCCAGCACACATAAGGGGGATTACCAACAGACCCCTGGCAGTCTTCAAGCTGGCACTGGACAAGCACCTAAAGTCAGTTCCTGATCAGCCGGGCTGTGGCTCGTACGTTGGTTTGCGTGCAGCCAGCAGCAACAGCCTGGTTGATCAGGGGCTGATCCACGAGGAGGCCTGGTCACAGACCGGGCCGCGGGGGCGTTGACCCCCGAAACTCTCTCCAGGTAAACTCCAGGTATGGCAATAAAGCACTGTGTACCTTGTTCCAAGGTTTGTAGGTTCTAGTCTCCTTCAGCCAGAGATCAGTGTTTGTGTATATTTCGCCTGCTCTTGCGAATTCCTTGCATTCTTAATATCTCTAGTAAGGCTGATACATGCAGGGGATGAGATGAAAAGCTGTAAGCCTTCTCCCAGAAAGCTGGCTGCCTTAGATGAAAGTGTAGCGCAAGCTGGACTCCAAGGTATTGATCCAGTGTGGGTAGATTGGTAAAGCACTGTGTACCTTGTTCCAAGGTTCGTAGGCTCGAGTCTCCTTCTGCCAGAGATCAGTGTTTGTGAATATTTCTGCTGCTCTTGCGAATTCCTTGCATTGTTAATATCTCTAGTAAGGCTGATGCATGCAGGGGATGAGATGAAAAGCTGTAAGCCTTTCCCCTGAAAGCTGGCTGCCTTTGATCAAAGTCTAGCACAAGCTGGACTCCAAGGTATTGATCCAGTGTGAGTAGATTGGTAAAGCACTGTGTACCTTGTTTCAAGGTTCGTAGGTTCGAGTCTCCTTCAGCCAGAGATCAGTGTTTGTGTATATTCGCCTGCTCTTGCGAATTCCTTGCATTGTTAATATCTCTAGTAAGGCTGATGCATGCAGGAGATGAGAGGAAAAGCTGTAAGCCTTCACCCTGAAAGCTGGCTGCGTTGGATCAAAGTCTAGCGCAAGGTGGACTCCAAGGTATTGGTCCAGTGTGGGTAGATTGGTAAAGCACTTGGAACAAACCTTGTTCCAAGGTTTGTAGGTTCGAGTCTCCTTCAGCCAGAGATCAGTGTTTATATATATGTCGTGCCGAATAGGCAGAACTTGCGATCTTGGCTTAAATAGCAACGCTCATCTTGCCATATAGGACAAGTGAAAATTCGTGTATGCAATAATTTCGCCAAAATCATTCTGAACCTAACGAAAAAGTATATTTCACTGTGTTTGTTTAGTATTAAATTATTGTAAACAAATCTAAAATATATTTAGTTGGGTTAGGCTAAAATAAATTGCGCTTGTTATAATAAGGTTAGGTAAGTTTTCTAAGTTCCTTTTGGTGCAAAATTATAAATTTTTACATCAACATTAATGAAAAAATATATCTTTAAACGCATAAGAGAAAATTTTAGAAAGGACTTAATTTTAAATGAGTTCTTGCTAATTGACCGGTTTTACATATTCGGCACGACACATATATATATATATATATATATATATATATATATATATATATATATATATATATACATATTTATTATTATTGAAGATTCGCCGGTATTCTCCCGGCCTAGGCCTTTTCCAAGTGGTGGCCCGGCCTTGGCTCCCTGACAGGATGCTGCCGCAGGCATTTATTTATTTATTTATTTATTTTCAATTTGAGCACACATACAGAGGTACAAAAAAATACAGATAAGAGCAGCATGCCAAAGCCACTTATACTATGCATAGCATTACGGGCTGGCTTAAAATTAACTTAAGATTAACTAAGCAATGATGAAACTCGTCATATTATTGCCTATTTTTTTCATTCTAGAACATATATTGTGGAAAATATATAGTATATTTTCGGAAAATAGTGTATTTGTATGTAAATTATAAATAAATAAATAAATAAATAAATAAATAAATTAATAAAATATATTGTATTTAATAAAATTATGTTATAAAAAATGGGAAGCTCGGCGCCTGCGCGGACGAGCAGGGAAGAGTCGCCATTGAGTTTTTGAATGAGCCAAGAAAACGTTAGTGAAAATAAGAAGAATTTTCGTCGCTCTAGAGGTTATATTGGGCTTACACCTCTCAAATAGGAGACAAAATTGTTGGATGCGCATTTCTGCATAATTTGAGCATTAAATTGATGTACAGGACAGCTCCAGGAACCTCAGGTAAGCTATCTAAAATATGTTTGTAATTCTAGCCAGTATTATCATCATAAATTTAGTTAGAGGGAGGTTTTTGAGTATTATACACAGTAATCTCCAGACTAATTGGTTAGTGTTATGATTATAAATTATCCTTCTGTTATATAAATGTGTATATGTAATCATTTATTAATTTTAATATACAGTCCACAAATTTCTATTTAATTTACCAGAATTCCTGGTAATGTACATTTCATTTGTAATTAATATAGGTCTAGAGCAACTTGTGGATATGACAGTTGTAGGTATCGAAGGGGGACATTTTTGTGACCTAGGTGTCCCAGATACCTACTTGTCTATATAACTTTGATAAATAATAATTATCTTAGTTACCATTTACTGGAATGTACCTTATGTTACATCCAAGTAAATGTAATTTTCCATAATTTGCCGTTGATCCTTGTTCGAACCGGAGGTAATTAGTGAAGTCATTAATTAGTGAATTACTTGATAATTATATGTGAAATGACAGAAGGAGGTGGATGTTAGGTCCACAAATTTACTTAATGTGCAGTGGATTATAATTATTACAATATTAATTTTGGAAGCCAAGTCTGGCAAGGATAAGCCAAGTCTGGTTAAGGTTTATATAAATGTGTATTTAAAATTTATATTATAATTTTCTTACATGTGTAATTACTAAGCTCAAGTGTAGCTCCAACAAATATGTGTTTGCCAAAACTCCCAGAATTGTTTACCTGTATTATTACTGGAGAAAATTGGGAGGAGCTTTGGTCAATTTTTAAAGCAGCTGTGCATGATAGGTGTGGAAAATTACATATATCTGAATGTATCATTATGTACATAACAGTAAATGAACAAAGATAATTATTATTTATCAGTTAGACAAGTAGGAATTTGGGACACCTAGGTCGCAAAAAATGTCCCATTCCGATACCTACCACTGTCATATCCACAAGTTGCTCTAGACCTATTAATTACAATAAATTTGTATCACCAGGAATGCTGGTAAATATATGAATTTGTTGACTGTATATTAAAAATAATAAATGGTTATATATATACACAACTATATAACAGAAGGAAAATATATCTTAATATCACTCACCAATTTGACTGGAGATTAATGTGTCATGTACAGGACCCCCCCCCCTTTTTGCCTACATTTATGAAAAATTTAATGGCCAGAATTTAAACATAAATTAGACATCTTATCTGAGGTTCCTGGAGTTGTCCTGTCTTGTCGTTTGATACTCAAATTATGCAGGAATGCACATCCAACAATTTCGCCTCCTATTTGAGAGGTGTCAGCCCAATTTTAACCTCTAGAGCACGAAAAATTCTTTCCATTCACTAAGTCTGTTGATCTCACTTCAAACAAACAATGGCGAGTGTCTTCTGCACAGGCGCCGAAAATTTCTAATTTTTTATGACATAAATATTATTAAATACAGTATGGCCATTTATGTACATATAACTACTGTATTTCTGGAAAATATACAGTATTTTCCACACTGCGGCCAGGCAGAGTACGTTGCTAAACGACTCAAATTACTCCTTCCTTAAGGAGACTGTTCCAGCCAGTTCTGGCTAGAGTGCCTGTTCTCCTAGTAGGTCTTACTACGATTTCATCTTCCGGCATCACTTGGTCAGCGTTATCTTCCATATCACTCGTGTCACTTTCCCTCAGATTTTCATTTACGTTTGTTTGAACACCAGTTAATTCCAAGGGAATCAATTTATTAATTGTGCATAAACTTTCCTGGCCACAGCACAACACTTTGACATTCCTGACAACACCTTGTGCATCTGGGTACAATGTCAATACTTTGCCCAGAGGCCACAATGCTCGATGTTGTTCAGTATCTATCAACACAATGTCACCTGGTTGAATGTTCTGTCTATTTACTGCCTCTGTCGCACCATAAAAGTGTTCACATAGTGTAAGAAGATATTTCTTACACCACACATTAGACCAATGATCAATTACTTTATTTAACATTTTAAATTTATCACACAACACTGCAGCATCATTGTAATCTTCATCACTTTCTTCCAGATTATCTCTATAGACAGGGGCAGCTCCAATTTCCTTCCACATATGAGGTGAGAAGGTGTTAATACATCTGCATCAGGTGTATCACTCATGTACGAGAGAGGCCTATTATTTATCCGATTTTCCGCCTCCACTAACACTGCACGGAATTCTTCCAAATTAATTTTCTTCTGGTGTAGTACTTTACGGAGACACCGCTTCACTGTGCCTATAAGTCTTTCGTACAGCTCCCCCTGCCAAGGGGCTCTAGAAGTAATAAATTTCCAGGTACACCCTCACTGGGTTATTATTTAATTCTATCAAGTGTTGAGCACCTGCTACAAAATTTGTTGCATTATCCGAAATCATCAATCTCGGACAGGATCTCCTTGCTGCAAATTTTCGAAAGAGCTGTATAAACTGTTCTGCAGACAAGTCCTGTGCCACTTCTAAATGAATTGTCCTAGTAGCAGTACAGGTGAACAAACAAACATACACTTTCAGTGGAACACCATCTGAAGTACCTGTTAAAATTATTGGACCATTATAGTCTACACCTGTTACATCAAATGGGTTACTTAGCTGTCTAAATTATGTTTGTAATTCTGGCCTGTATTATCATCATAAATTTAGTTAGAGGGAGGCTTTTGAGTATTATACACAGTAATCTAGTTAGTTAGTTAAAGATTCGCCGGTATTCTCCCGGCCCGGGCCTTTTCCAAGTGGTGGCCCGGCCTTGGCTCCCTCTTTAGGGAGTGTCTGAGACCTAAGTCTCCCATGGGAGGAGGCACAAGTACCTCCTCATCTTTGGGACCAACTGTCCCCAGGCCTAGCCACAAGCTAGGCCTCTCTGGTCTGCCATTCCCGCCACAATGGGGCTAATGGGAATGACAGTCTTATGAGCTAAAGGCTCGGGCTCAGGCACCTACCCTACCCTAGAAGGGTTAGGCATGGTGTCGATTCCACAGTAATCTCCAGACTAATTGGTGAGTGTTATGATTATAAATTCTCCTTCTGTTATATAAATGTGTATATGTAATCATTTATTAATTTTAATATACAGTCCACAAATTTCTATTAAATTTACATTAAATTTACATTAAATGTACATTTCATTTGTAATTAATATAGGTCTAGAGCAACTTGTGGATATGACAGTTGTAGGTATCGAAGGGGGACATTTTTGTGACCTAGGTGTCCCAAATTCCTACTTGTCTATGTAACTTTGATAAATAATAATTATCTTAGTTACCATTTACTCGTATGTACCTTATGTTACATGCAAGTAAATGTAATTTTCCATATATATCATGTTTCTTTGTTATTAAAATTGTTATGTAAGATGAATTGTGACAGATAACTAAGCCATAGAGTTGACATTAGCATTCTTTTGTCATGTCTCCTGAGAGGCTGGAATGGATTATTTGCATTTCAGTTAATTTAAATGAGGAAAACTGATTCAACATATGAACAAATCAGGATACGAACAAGGTCATAGAACGGATTAAGTTCATAAGCCATGGTTTTACTGTATATACGTATATATTTGCACACTTACTGAGGTTTTAATACTTGGCACTGCATCCTTTACATTTAATCACATCCCTCAGTTGCATAGGAAAATTCTCACACAAATTCTTGAGGGTTTGGGGAAGTATATTATTCCAGGCCTCATGTAGAGCAGCCTCCAGCTGCGGGATTGAACTGATATCCTTGCCCAGTAAACTTTGTTTCATTACTGGCCAAAGGTTCTCAATAAGGTTTAGGTCTGGGGAATTGCCTAGCCAGTCATTAAAGAACCTCACTTTACAGTCTTTATGCCATTGAATTACAGATCTGGTGATATGACATGGTGCACCATCCTGCATAAAAACGTAGCCCCCACACTTGTCAAGCGCATCAGGAAAATTGTCACACAATAACTCCATATAATTATATTAGTTCACATACTGGTTTTTGGGAAGCACAACGAGTTCACCATCACTCTGAGCTAGGATTTATATTAATGTGTATTTAAAATTTATATTATAATTTCCTTATATGTGTAATTGCTAAGCTCAAGTGTAGCTAAGATTTATTCAAAGGTAAGTTGTAATATTTACCTTTAATAAGTGCATAATTAACTACATAATCAGTGTTATTAATTAAGTTAATTTAATACATTGCACCATAGGTGAAAATTAGGAAATTAATGTAGATGACAAGTCCATGGAATTTACAGCAAAGAAAACATAATTACAGGCTAGAAAAGGCCATGTAACAAAGGCATACAATAAATGTTTGGAATTAATGAATCAAGAAACTGTGAATACTTTTTTTTTATTTTATTTAAAACCAATACAGTTTAACATAAAAATAAAGAAACAGTATGGATCTCAATCAAATTAACTGAGAAACAGATTTCACCTACATGCTCGCAAGATATTGCTGCCAAACATACAATAATAACTTACGGCAAGAACATAGCTAAAAAAAAAAATACTGTCACAGGGTCATGAATTGACATATATACACATTCATTGATGCAAAACCTTTCGTATATATAAATTGTACATATAAATGACATCTGACAAAGGCTCAATACACTTGAACATAAAATATACAAAGAAGTTATGTCAGTTAAATCCCATCCTTCACATTAATCAAAAAACCAAAACCTAACATCATAATCTTACTAGAACATCTACATACGTATCCCTAACAATACAGCTTTACATATACCAACATACGAAAAAACAAACTGTCTAGATATGTCAGTATACCATACAGACTAAAACTTAACATCAAGAACTTGGCATTAACACCAAACCGGTATCAGGGTACAGACCATAATTATAAACTTTAAAAAGAATCGAATCATACATATATAAAGTATTACATAACGTCTGACCTATGACAAAAGCTCAATACATTAGAAAGGGATATATATTTACACACACCCACACACACACACACACACCCACACACACACACACACACACACACACACCCACACACACACACACACACACACACGTACACACAAAAAGTTTCACAACATCACATTAATCAGATGCACTGTATGCACAAAGCAAAACAGTATATAAGTATATCTCATCGTGCAAAAACTCAGTACATAACATAAAGACAAACTAAAACACACTTCATGTCGCAAAGAACTTATTACTCAAAAATCGTGTCATACAAGACTGATACACATCAAAATTATACATAAAAAGACCTACTATATTATACCTACATTCTGAAAAGTGTTATATCTAACATAACGAGTCCTTGAGCTCTACATCCACACTTGGCTGCCATAAAGTCTCAATGAAAACCAGAAAACCATTCCAAAACCCACATTCACAACACTCTCACGACCCCCCTCCCCAAGGGAGGCTAGCCCACTGTGACCCCCTGACTCTATCCAACCTATGAAAACCCCTTCACTCACTCATTATCAATCACAGATTTACGAGAATCCCTAACGTTAGCATTCTATACCCCTCTGAGAAAGCCTGATCCCACCTCCTCCCATACAAATCTCTGTTACGACACATCGTACGATAGAACGTTACCGCAAGAACTTTCCTTCTCTCCTCACTATCCCCTCTCCCCCTCATCACCCACGACATATATATATAATCTACCATGATATAATCTAAAGCTCTTATGGCACCCTCGTCTAACCCACCCATATCTAGACTTAAAACACGCAAAACCGACACCCCACGGCCCACCCTCTGTACCAACCTACTTAACCAGCACCTAACCTCCTCTAGCCCTTCACAAAAGTAAACTACATGGAACGCAGTCTCATCCCCTCCACAGATACCACACCCCCCACCCTCTACAACCTGTCTGTTTCGTAATATCTCACCAGACGGAAGGATCCCATGCAGAAAACGAAACATCACCTCACGCACCCGAGGGTTTAACTTCATTTTACTAAATCTAAACCAAATACTCTTCCACGCATACATGGGGAACAAACCCTCAACTGGGATAACGCACCTACCTACAAATAACCTACACAAAACCCTTATACGAACCTTTCTCAGTTCTGTAACCAACATCACAGCCCTCAAAACGATTTCGCATTCCCTCAACTCCATTCCTCGATACCACACACCCAGCCTGTCGTGTATCCTTCCCAACTGCCCTGCGATCACACCCTCACGCAACACTTCCCATTTAATAAACACACATTTAGCCCTCCGTCTCAAATCCATCAACCCCAACCCACCCTGACTTACAGGTAACATTACAACTTCCCTCCGTAACCAATCACAACGTGAACCCCACAAAAATTTGTACACCCGTCTTAGAATTCCCGCAATCGCTGTCCCTGTAATTGGGAACACAGCTGCAACATGCCAAACCTTACTAAGGTGCTGCACTCAAACAGCACCTTTCAAGGCAGGTGAAATTGCCGACCTAGAAAATGTACAGAGAACTTTCACGGCGCACATAACGGAGATAAAACACCTCAATTACTGGGAGCGCTTGAGGTTTCTAAACCTGTATTCCCTGGAACGCAGGAGGGAGAGATACATGATTATATACACCTGGAAAATCCTAGAGGGACTAGTACCGAACTTGCACACGAAAATCACTCACTACGAAAGCAAAAGACTTGGCAGACGATGCACCATCCCCCCAATGAAAAGCAGGGGTGTCACTAGCACGTTAAGAGACCATACAATAAGTGTCAGGGGCCCGAGACTGTTCAACTGCCTCCCAGCACACATAAGGGGGATTACCAACAGACCCCTGGCAGTCTTCAAGCTGGCACTGGACAAGCACCTAAAGTCAGTTCCTGATCAGCCGGGCTGTGGCTCGTACGTTGGTTTGCGTGCAGCCAGCAGCAACAGCCTGGTTGATCAGGCGCTGATCTACCAGGAGGCCTGGTCACAGACCGGGCCGTGGGGGCGTTGACCCCCGAAACTCTCTCCAGGTAAACTCCAGGTAAACAATAAAATGTTTACGACTATCACTCGCTGTATAAGAGTTAGGTGCTTGGGTCTAAGAACACCTAGACGCCCCACGATCCTTTCCAATAACCTATCCGAGTTTTCCACCCGCGCCGCAACCATGTCATCCTTATAAATAATATCACAAATCTTTAAAGACATCGCCCATTCTTTAACAACATTACATCTCCCCCCAACACTCCCCACCCAAGAACCCAACCCCATGCACCTTGACTTCGCACTATTTACCTGCATACCCGTGGCACTTCCAAATAATTGCACAACCTCGTCCAACACTCCCATTGACATCCCTTCACGAATAAGAACAGTGGTGTCGTCAACATATCCAATTAAACCCGGCCAGGCCCTCCCACCCCCCACACTTCGCTCACATGGCGTTCATAAGCTGCGGTCAACCATTCTATAAAAGGGGTCCTGAAAACATGCAAACAATATTTGTGACATGGGGCATCCCTGTCTAAGGCCTCTACCCATTGCAATATCCCTCCCCATACACCCATTAATCTGTATCCTCATTTTCGCCCCCTTGTATAACGTATTTACCCACTCGACTATTTCCTCCCCAAAACCCTGTCTCCTAAGTATAACCTGCAAAGCTCCCCTTTCCACTCTATCATATGCTCCCTGCCAATCTAGAGCCAACAAAGCCGCCCCTTCACCCCCACCCTTAGCTTCCACAAAACTTCTCAGTATCCCATGTCCTTCAGTCATCGACCTTCCCGGCAACCCAAACTGAGATTTTGACAGGACCCTTCCCACAACACCTTTGAACCTATTACCTAAAATTTTTGCGAACATCTTATAGTCTGCACACATCAGTGATATGGCTCGGTACTCCCGAAGGGTGGGCTGCCCCTTGACCTTCGGGACCAACACTACAAGTGCTGTAACCTGCTTCTCCCCCAACTTACCCTTCTCCTTCATACGATTAAATAACCTATCTATAAATCCCCTTATTAACGTCCAATGTTGTAAATAAAATTCTACTGAGAGACCGTCAATACCCGGCGCTTTCCCCTTCCTCATTCCCCTTAACGCATTCTCTATTTCCTCTGCCGTAATAGTCCCACCTAAAGCCTTTCTATCACTATTTCCTAAATTACACGTCACATACGTACACACCTTGTCCAACGCCATGTCACCCCCCCCCACTGTTCGAGTACTTCTCATACCAAGCCTCCGCATACGCACATATCCCCTTCGTGGTACGTATCTCCTGCCCTGCTCTATAATTCCCAACCATCTCCGTTACCTCTAAACATGGAATAGCTGTCACCGCCTGCCTTTGCTTTTGATGCCGCAAAACACAAGCTGACGGCTTGTCGGCCCAAAGCACTTCTTCCACCCCTGCCTGCACCCTTACAGCTTGAAACCTTTCATTTTGCAACACCCTCAACCTCCGCTTTATTTCAGCTATTTCATCCATAGGAAAATTATTCCCCCCCACCCCCCACCCATAGCAACCTCTTAACCTATCCTCTAAATAGTTAGCCAGTCCATATTTTAAATTATTAATACGTTTTCCTTCTCTCACATAAAACTTTCTAATCCTTTCTTTTGCAACACAATCCCACCATGTCACAATGTCATCCACTGCCTGTTCTTCCACACTAAGCTCCCTCTATAGGACTGAAAATCCCTCCAACCCCTCCTCATCACCTAACACACTTATATTTAATTTCCAATAACTTCTATATATGTCTGCGAGCGTCCCCCACCCAACCTCCACCACCACTGCCCTATGATCTGACATTGTAGCCTCCACAGTACTGAAAGATTTCACATCCACTCCCTGAGAAAGGTACACTCTATCTAGTCTCGCAGCATATCCACTCCTAACAAACCTATATTCAGTCTCCCACACCGCCCCCCCCGAAGGCATCACGTAACCTAACATCCCTTAATAAATCCCTAAGAGCCACAGACATATATCCAGCCCCTTTTGGATCCACGTCAGCCACCCTGATTACACTATTCTAGTCCCCACCAACTATTGCCACCTCTGGCAGTGCACTTAAGAAAAACACAAGATCCTCACACACAAAATCATTCTTTACTTTTATGTTATTTTCAGCCGGCGCATACACACTCACAAAAGACACACGCTTACCCATCCACCACCCATCCACATGCAACACCCTCCCTCCCCCTCCTCCCTCGCTTCTTTGCAAAACAAATGGGCCCGTCTCCCTTATTAAAATTCCCACACCACCTTTTAGATGGGAAGATGGCAGGGTAACTACTCGAAATCCTGCCACCTCCAACACCATACCCTCTTTAAAATTGTGCTCCTGCAGGAACACAACATCCACTCTAGATTTATTCAGGAAATTAAGAAACCAATTTCTCTTCATACCGCTACATAACCCATTAACCTTTACGGACATACACCTAAGGCCTATTAAAGTTTCCACCCCTGCTTCCTCTCATCACTCTTTACAACTCCAGAGCTCGAATTTAAGTTTGACACCTTCAGAGTGCTCTCTTTCCCTCCCCCCTTCTTCCGGTGCCTCCTATCATGGCTACCACCACCTACACCACCTGTTTCCCAGGCCGTTGCGCAGGCGTAAGGACGTCATCAGAATCTGACATAGCCGCCCTCTTTCTCGTGACCGTCATGTTACACATTTCTTGGTCAGATGTTGCCTCTCGATGAACCTCCATCTCTACCTGAGAATGGTTTAATGATTCAACGGACGACTCCAAACCACCATCACGTCCCAAACTATCATGTCTCCGACTTTCTGGAAGCGACGACTCTCCGATGACACCACGCTCAGATGTAACGTCCCTCTCTGGCAGTGACAAAGTCTTCAACACCTCCATCAATTCCTCCTCAATCTCAAGAACCTTCTCCTGTAATTGCTGCTCCTCCTTATCCACAGGAGACGATACCTGATGAGGCAGCTGGGGGAGGGACCAACTCACCGCCAGTCCTGTGTGCCCGATCCACTATCTCGCTCCACAAAACACCACGCCCTCCATCCGATGTTTGTTTCTCACCTGCCACCTTTGAAGCAGGGGCTGCGATGTCCACCACAGGTCCAGGCACACGTCTTCGCTTGTCACAGGTCTCTGCTATGTGATCATACTCACCACATAGGCGGCATGTACGTCGTTATCCTGGGTACATTACCATGACCTGTGTCCTGAAATCTTGGAGATACACGTAGGACGGTATTGGGTGCCTCAAAGTCATTTTGAGGTTGAAAGAACCCTCTGGAAAACCAGCATAGGCACCTGCCGCCCACGTACCATGTTGAGCATAATGCACCGTCCCATACATCTCAAAAACTTTCCTTATATCCGCCTCGTCCGCTTTAAAGGGAATGTTGCCTAACTTGATCCACGTATAATGCCGTGAAACATCTACCATTCTTACACTGACAGCTGGTGTGACTTACGTCCTGAAACCTGGTGACTAACGATTCATAAACCGTAGATTAGATTTTGCCACCGAAGTGGCTAGTTTATTGTGCACCCCATATCCATCCTGTGGACGGTAGCGCGAGAGCATATGGATACACAAAAGGCCTAGGAACTAGGCCCCAAAGGGTTAACAGGAATACATATGGATTTATATCTACATATCTATAGGTCACTTATCTGTTACAAGCAAATTTAGGAAATTTGCTTAGTATATCTGGTATCTTATTTTCATTAATAAGATATCTTGACATGTCACACAGGTTATTATACTGTCTGTCTCTGTATTCCTCAATAAGTGGACAATTAAGCACATAGTGTTCAAGAGAGTGACCATATGCCTGATCACATAATTTACATTTAGTTTGATCATCATCTGTGTGTCTCCCAAACTGCCAGAAGTACTTGTAACCAAGCCTAAGCCTGGCCACTACAACATTAGCCTGGTGGCTAAAGCTCCCGCTTCACACACGGAGGGCCCGGGTTCGATTCCCGGCGGGTGGAAACATTCGACACGTTTCCTTACACCTGTTGTCCTGTTCACCTAGCAGCAAATAGGTACCTGGGTGTTAGTCGACTGGTGTGGGTCGCATCCTGGGGGACAAGATTAAGGACCCCAATGGAAATAAGTTAGACAGTCCTCGATGACGCACTGACTTTCTTGGGTTATCCTGGGTGGCTAACCCTCCGGGGTTAAAAATCCGAACGAAATCCTATCTTATCTTATCTCACATTGCAAGTTGCTCCATAAACATACTTATCTACGTTCATGTTATCATAGTGGGTTATAGATCTACTCAAGCTTCTAACTGCATTCCTATAACAATCATTTTCATTATTTACTTCTCTCCTAATATTATTCCTAATGCTAGACACAGTTATACCAAAGTTATATTCTACATTCTCCTTCTCGATACTCTTCTTGGCTAACATATCAACTTTATCATGAAGGAGTAATCCAATGTGTGATGGGATCCATAGCAATTGTACATTAATTCCTTTGTCCCTAATTTTTGAGTATCTATACCTGGCTTCCCCAATGAGCATGTTGTTGGAGTCATTATATGAGCCAAGAGCCTTCAATGATGACATAGAATCAGTAATGATGATAGAGTCAAGCTCAGTGTCATAGGTTAGCTTTAGCGCCATTAGGATTGCAAACAATTCAGTTTGCAGTGTAGACGCCCAGTTGTTAATTCTTATGCCTAACTCAACAAATTTATTATCGTTCTTAACTAGGGAGGTGGCAACAAGAGCAGATGCAGCCCTGTCAGAAGACTCCTGTTTAGATCCATCAGTGTATATAACTTGTGATAACTTGTTACTAACAGCTAGGTGAGAAATTTCTTCTTGAGCAGTTGCTCTAACAAGAGTTTTGAGGAAGGGATTACTAGCAATGAGCTTCTTGGGAGGGACTTGTAGGTATGTGATATTAAATGAACACATCTTCCATGGAGGGGTGAAATGCTCTTGTTGCCTACAGTGATACAGTTCATGCAGGTTATAAAACTTAATGCAATTGCACGTTTTCACAATCCATTTAGATCTGTGTGTATTTACCTCTAGACACTTGGTAAGATTCACTGTGACAGTGTCTGGTTCGTTTCTCAACATTCTAATACCGAGTACAGTGTTAATTTCAACAATCCTATCACTGATACTAGAAATACCAAGCTCCTTCCTCATGTTAAGAACTTTTGTAGATCTGGGACAGCCAAGAATAAACCGTAGCTGATAGCAGTTTGACGAAAATTCTTTGGCCTCTGTTTAATGCTACACCATACAAGTCACTATCTTGTATGCCATATGTCTCCCGGATGATCTTTGGCAATAAGACTTGCGCAGAACTAGGCGCTATCGTTCCTTTAAGTAGCTCAATGCCTACAGTATTTATCCGGCGTCTCAGACTAACCGCCATCTTGACAATCACAGTGCACCTATGTTGTTAACAGAGGTGTGACAGCACCAATTCACACCACTGCAGCCAGGTAACTGACAAGGGAGCTCGCCTACAAACAGCAGAGGGGTGCAGAGCACAACTGCACTCTACCGTGGTCAGGCACGAATGATGAATACTAATGATTTAAAATTGTATTTAGATGCTTTAGTCTGGGAGTTTGGTGGCACCACAGGTGCAGCGTGGGTCAAGCAGATGACAATGAAAGTTGCTTCATCACTCTGTGCTTCAGACCACTGTTGAGAAGTCCAGTCAAGATATTTCTTTGCATATTCCAATGTACATTTCTTCTGTGGCTTGGCGAGGATCGGTTTCTTAACCAGGCAGTGAATACTGTAGCCCAGTTCCGACACATGTCTCTTAACAGTTCTTACAGACACCTCTGAGAGAAGATGTGGGTTCTTTTCTTTCAATTCTCTAGCAGTTATCTTAGGTGTACTCTCTAACTGCTTCTTTAACACTGTTAATGTATGAACAGATGTCGTCTTCGAGGTGGCCCAGGCCGAGGTTTGGCAGACGGTAACTCGACACTGCCACCAGCCTAGAAATGTCACACTCAATTCCTCACTGAACGCTCACACACACCAACATTCTCCACTATTTCTTTCGTCTTGTGCCTGGCTTTGTGAAGCCCTGTGATTTGAGCTATAGTTTCAGGTGTTAAAGACTTCCTTTTACCAATAATCAAACATGTATAACCCGAAACCAAAGTGAACACTGGACATAAGATCGGGAGGATGAGACAAAAGCGCATAGCTTCCTCACACCATGGCAGCCATGTGAGCACTGAGGAGTCACTGTGTAGTGTGGCGGCTGGCGTGAAGTCATGTTAATAGCTATCCAACTAATGATGTGACGAAATATCTCCCCCCTATGGTAGGCCTTTGATTTTCGTCATGGCACTAGACCGAGACCAGTACTCTATGCTAGGCGGTAATGGAAGAAAATAAACTTTAATACTACCTGTTAAGAGATTTAAGAGGAATTAAATTCCCTTCAAAATTACCATAAATACTACGAAAATACAAGAAAAAAGCTAGGTGTCTGTAGTGATGAGTAATTTTTTAACGATAATTGTAAAAGTATGAAATATGTAATATAAAGTACTTAAAAATACGAAACGTTTTGTATAGAATATTATTAAGTTTGCTGGGATTTATAACACTTTATTTTATCTTAAGAAGATAAATGTTATATTAATTACAAAAAGCAGATAATTTATACTTTACATTTATCTCACATTCTGCTAAATTTTCTGTTTTCTGTCTACAGGGGACAAAGTGGGTCATTAGGATTCTCAGGCCATAAGAAACGGGTATAATCCCAGTCAGCCTCTTGCAGACCCACTCTCAGGAAAACTTTACTTATGTCCGCCGTAAAGGCATAATTCTTAACCCTTATTCTCTGCTCGTCTGTTGGTGTGAGCAGACGTACGCCTGCTGCCCTCTCTTGGCGATTGGAAGACTTCCTGTTTTTTCCAATATGGCGCAGAGTGTAAGGAGGAGGGTAAATACTGTGGGCATTAAGCTGGTTCAAAGGGGAGATTTCACCGCAAGCTGCTACTGTGTTGTTGCCATTAATCATCCGGGATACGTATGGTATTCAGGATTCAGGATGAAGAATTTTTTTTTTATTTTATTTTATTTAAAACCAATACAGTTTAACATAAAAATAAAGAAACAGTATGAATCTCAATCAAATTAACTGACAAACGGATTGCACCTATATGCTCGCAAGATATTGCTGCCAAACATACAACAAGAACCTACGGCAAGAACATAGCTATAAAAAAATACTGTCATAGGGTCGTGAATTGACATATATACACATTCATTGATGCAAAACCTTACATAATATAAATTGTACATATAACATGACATCTGACAAAGCTCAACACACTAGAACATAAAATATACAAAGACATCATCGACACCATGCCCAGCCCTTCTAGGGTAGGGTAGGTGCCTGAGCCCGAGCCTTTAGCTCATAAGACTGCCATTCCCATTAGCCTCCTTGGGGCGGGGATGGCAGACCAGAGAGGCCTAGCTTGTGGCTAGGCCTGGGGACAGTTGGTCCCAAAGATGAGGAGGTACTTGTGCCTCCTCCCATGGGAGACTTCGGTCTCAGACACTCCCTAAAGAGGGAGCCAAGGCCGGGCCACCACTTGGAAAAGGCCCGGGCCGGGAGAATACCGGCTAATCTTTAATAATAATAATAATATACAAAGACATCATCGACACCATGCCCAGCCCTTCTAGGGTAGGGTAGGTGCCTGAGCCCGAGCCTTTAGCTCATAAGACTGCCATTCCCATTAGCCTCCTTGGGGCGGGGATGGCAGACCAGAGAGGCCTAGCTTGTGGCTAGGCCTGGGGACAGTTGGTCCCAAAGATGAGGAGGTACTTGTGCCTCCTCCCATGGGAGACTTAGGTCTCAGACACTCCCTAAAGAGGGAGCCAAGGCCGGGCCACCACTTGGAAAAGGCCCGGGCCGGGAGAATACCGGCGAATATTTAATAATAATAATAATAATAATATACAAAGACATCGACACCATGCCTAACTCTTCTAGGGTAGGGTAGGTGCCTGAGCCCGAGCCTTTAGCTCATAAGACTGTCATTCCCATTTGCCCCTTTGGGGCGGGGATGGCAGACCAGAGAGGCCTAGCTTGTGGCTAGGCCTGGGGACAGTTGGTCCCAAAGATGAGGAGGTACTTGTGCCTCCTCCCATGGGAGACTTAGGTCTCAGACACTCCCTAAAGAAGGGAGCCAAGGCCGGGCCACCACTTGGAAAAGGCCCGGGCCGGGAGAATACCGGCTAATCTTTAATAATAATATACAAAGAACATCGACACCATGCCTAACCCTTCTAGGGTAGGGCAGGTGCCTGAGCCCGAGCCTTTAGCTAGTAAGTAAGTAAGTAAGTAAGTTTATTCAGGTAAACACAAATACAGTTACATAGAATTATCATACATAGCAGCATATGTGTAGGGAACCTAGGATAACCCAAAAAAGTCAGACAGAGTGACTTATTTCCATTGTGGTCCTTTTACCTTATTATTATAGTATAAAGGTTATAATATTTTCTTATTATTCTACAATGAAGATAACATCTTATTATCATACTAAAAAGACTATCTGCTACACCAAGGTCATTAAGACTATCTACAATACGAGGGTCATTACAAGGAATAAGGTAAAATTTACACGTATGTTAGCTAAAAAATAGAAAATCATTCCCCTCCCTTTCTGTAGCTACATTCATCAGACACCTTTTGGCACTCTTCTTGAACTGGTTCACGCTATGACTGGCTTTGACATGTGCGGGTAGTCTGTTCCATTCCTTTATTGCTGTACAATAAAAGGTGTTTGAAGCCTGGCCACTGACTGTGGGTACTACAAAGTTGTGCTCTCTCCCCCTAGTACTATGATTGCTTTGGTTCCCAACCTTGACAAAACTGACAGCAAGATATTCTGGACATTGTTTGTGAGCAATTTTATAAACATGATTTAGCTTCAGTTGTTTTACTCTGTCTTCAACATTTAGCATATCCAACTGCTGTAATTCATCCTGGCCTACATGTTCTCTTGGTCCCAGCCCCAGGATGAATCTTACGATTTTGTTCTGGGTGATTTGCAGTCTATCTTTCAGTTTTTTTGTCAAGGCAGAGTACCAAGAAGAGCAAGCGTAATCCATATGGCATTGTATAAGGGCTAGACATAGGGTCCTGCGAGCCTCAGTAGGTAGGCACTGTGCTTGTCTATACAGGAACTTCAGTTTGGCATTCGCTTTCTTTACTACACTGTTCCCTATCAATTCTCCTGACATGCATGGGTCAAAGGGGATTCCCAAATATTTTACTGATGAAACCAAAGTGATGGGCTCCCCATTACATTGAACATTAAAATTATTTACCCTTCTCAGTTTATGTTTCGTGCCAAAGAGAATGGCTTCAGTTTTCCCTAGGTGTAATGATAGTTTGTTGTCTACTAACCATTTGCTGCAGGACTCCAGTTCCAGTGATAAAACATTAGCAATATCTTGTGGGTCTTTACCTGACACTAACAGAGCACTGTCATCTGCATACAGTAGGAGTTTGCACTTGACACTGATAGGCATATCATTGACATAACATAAGAATAATAAGGGACCCAGAATACTACCTTGGGGAACTCCACATGTTATCGGCAGGGGTTCTGATTCTGTTTTGTTGATTTTGACTATTTGTCTCCTGTTGCTAAGGTAGGACTTAAACCAGTCTACAGAACCTATACCAATAGCTTGAAGTTTATTACATAATATATTGTGGTTGACAGTATCGAAGGCCTTTTGCAGGTCTAAGGTTACCATGCCTATGAGGTTCCCCTTTGACATTTCAGTTCTCAGGTAATCCATCAGATTAATAAGGGAGGTGTCGGTTGAGTAGGATCTTCTAAAGCCCGATTGATAGCTATGGAGAATGTTGTTGTCATTAAGGTACTTAACTACTTGAGAATACACCGCCCTCTCTAGAATTTTAGATATTATACTGAGTATACTAACAGGCCTATAGTTGCTTACATCAGACCTACTATTTTTCTTGAAGATAGGAGTGACTCTGGCCTCCTTGAACCCCTCTGGTACTGTATTAGTGGTGATTGATAGATTTATTATGTGAGCAATAGGGATTGACAGTTCAGAAGCACCATCTTTTAGGAACTTAGACGGGATGTTATCAGGGCCTGTGCTCTTAGTTGGGTTTAACCTGCTTAGTTCTTTTTGAATAAAGTCATGAGATACACTTACTAGTTGACAACTGTTTGGGGTTACCCCTTTATTGGTATAGTATGTTTGAAACTTATCAGAGTCTGTGTTAAAGGTATTTGATGCAGCTGGTAGTTTACTTACTAGTGTTGATGCAACAGATGTGTAGTAGGAATTAAAGCAATTTGCCACCTTAGATGTTTCGTGGCATACCTCATTATCGATAGTGAGTACTATGTTAGACCTATCTACTGGCTTATGGCTATACCCCAACTGTTTTAGTTGTTGCCAGAGCTTTCTGGGGTTATGCTTATACTCTTCAATTTTTGAGCAGTAGTGCTTTGCCTTTGCTCCTTTTATAAGTCTCTGTACTCTGTTCCTCACCCTTTGGAATTCATTTAGTGCTGCAATATCCTGTCTGTTTGCTTTAAATCTTTTTAGCAGCTGGTCTCTGAATTTCATATTATCTAATATCTCAGTATTCATCCAGGGTTCAGTTCTTCGTTTAATCCTAACCTCTTTAACTGGTGCAATATTATCAAGGATGGTAGTGAACATTGTTTTGAATTTTTCCCAGGCATCGTTTACGTCCGTGCAACTTGTTATCTCTGTCCAGTCACAATTGTGTAGCCTATTTACCAGTGTTTCTTTACTGTAGTTTCTAGTTGACCTCATTTTTATTGTCCTGTGTAGGCCTATCCTATCCCTAGTTATTTTCCTGGTGCAGTAAATGATGAAATGATCACTAAGACCTGTGGTAATGACGCCTGACTGACTAATGTTCTCAGAGCGGTTACAAAGTATGTGGTCAATTTTTTTTTTTATATTTTATTTAAAACCAATACAGTTTAACATAAGAATAAAGAAACAGTATGGAACCTAATCAAATTAACTGACAAACGGATTGTACTTACATGCTCGCAAGATATTACAACAAAAACTTACATCAAGAACATAACTAAAAACAAAATTACATGTCACAGGGTCATGAATTGACATACAAAACCTTGCATATATATAAATTGTACATATAAATGACATCTGACAAAGGTTCAATACACTTGAACATAAAATATACAAAGAAGTTATATCCGTTAAATCCCATCCTTCACATTAATCAAAAAACCAAAACCTAACATCATAATCTGACTAGATAATCTACATACTTATCCCTAACAATACAGCTGAACATATCCCAACATACAAATAAACAGAAAAGAATACAGCTTAGAACACAATAACAAGCTCCATACTGTTACCATACACCCATATAAAACTTTCAGACAAATGGACTACGTCACTAAACTGTCTAGATATGTCTGTATACCATACAGACTAAAACTTAACATCAAGAACTTGCATGAACACCAAACCGGTATCAGGGTACAGACCTTAATTATAAACTTTAAAAAGAATCAATCATGCGTATATAAAGTATTATATAACGTCTGACCCATGACAAAGGCTCAATACAATAGAAAGAGATATATATTTATATATATACACATACACACCCACACACACACACCCACACCCACATCCACACACACACCCACACGTACACAAAAATTTTCACAAAATCACATTAATCATATGCACTGTATGCACAATGTAAAACAGGATATAAGTATCTCTCATCGTGCAAAAACCCAGCACGTAACATAAATACAAACTAAAACACACTGCATGTCGCAAATAACTTATTTCTCAAGAATCATGTTATACAAGACTGATACACATCATAATTATACATAAATCTACTATATTATACCTACATTCTGAAAAGTGTTATATCTACCATAACGAGACCTTGAGCTCTACATCCACACTTGGATGCCATAAAGTCCCAATGAAAACCAGGAAACCATTCCAAACCCACATTCACAACACTCTCACGACCCCCCCCCCCAGGGAGGTGAGCCCGCTGTTGCCCCCTGACTCCCTCCAACCTATGAAAACCCCTTCATTCACTCATATCCAATCACAGATTTACGAGAATCCCTAACGTTAGCATTCTATACCCCTCTGAGAAAGCCTGATCCCACCTCCTCCCATACAAATCTCTGTTACGACACCTCGTACTATAGAACGTTACCGCAAGAACCTTTCTTCTCTCCTCACTATCCCCTCTCCCCCTCATCACCCACGACATATATATATAATCTACCATGATATAATCTAAAGCTCTTATGACACCCTCGTCTAACCCACCCATATCTAGACTTAGAGCACGCAAAACCGACACCCCACGGCCCCCCACCCTCTGTACCAACCTACTTAACCAGCACCTAACCTCCTCTAGCCCTTCACAAAAGTAAACTACATGGAACGCTGTCTCATCCCCTCCACAGATACCACACCCCCCACCTTCTACAACCTGTCTGTTTCGTAATATCTCACCAGACGGAAGGATCCCATGCAGAAAACGAAACATCACCTCACGCGCCCGAGGTTTTAACTTCAATTTACTAAATCTAAACCAAATACTCTTCCACGCATACATGGGGAACAAACCCTCAACTGGGACAACGCACCTACCTACAAGTAACCTACACAAAACCCTTATACGAACCTTTCTCAGTTCCCTAACCAACATAACAGCCCTCAAAACTATTTCACATTCCCTCAACTCCATTCCTCGATACCACATACCCAGCCTGTCGTGTATCCTTCCCAAACGCCCCGCGTTCACACCCTCACGCAACACTTCCCATTTAATGAACACACATTTAGCCCTCCGTCTCAAATCCAACAACCCCAACCCACCCTGGCTTACAGGTAACATTACAACCTCCCTCCGTAACCAATCACAACGTGAACCCCATAAAAATTTGTACACCCGTCTTAGTATCCCCGCAATCGCTGTCCCTGTAATTGGGAACACAGCTGCAACATACCAAACCTTACTATACAATAAAATGTTCACGACTATCACTCGCTGTATCAGAGTTAGGTGCTGGGGTCTCAGAACACCTAGACGCCCCACGATCCTTTCCAATAACCTATCCGAATTTTCCTCCCGCGCCGCAACCATGTCATCCCTATAAATAATACCACAAATCTTTAAAGACACCGCCCATTCTTTAGCAACATTACATCTCCCCCCCACACCCCCCACCCAAGAACCCAACCCCATGTACCTTGACTTCGCACTATTTACCTGCATACCCGTGGCACTTCCAAATAATTGCACCACCTCGTCCAACACTCTCATTGACATCCCTGCACGAAAGAGAACAGTGGTGTCGTCAACATATCCAATTAACCCCGGCCAGGCCCTCCCACCCCCCACACTTCCCGCACATGGCGTACATAAGCTACGGTCAACCATTCTATAAAAGGGGTCCTGGAAACACGCAAACAATATTTGGGACATGGGGCATCCCTGTCTAAGGCCTCTTCCCATTGCAATTTCCTTCCCCATACACCCATTAATCTGTATCCTCATTTTCGCCCCCTTGTACAACGTATTTACCCACTCGACTATTTCCTCCCCAAAACCCTGTCTCCTAAGTATAACCTGCAAAGCTCCCCTTTCCACTCTATCATATGCTCCCTGCCAGTCTAGAGCCAACAAAGCCGCCCCTCCACCCCCACCCTTAGCTTCCACAAAACTTCTCAGTATCCCATGTCCTTCAATCATCGACCTCCCCGGCAACCCGAACTGAGATTTTGACACCACCCTCTCCACTACACATTTGAACCTATTACCTAAAATTTTTGCAAACACCTTATAGTCTGCACACATCAGTGATATGGCTCGGTACTCCCGAAGGGTGGGCTGCCCCTTGACCTTCGGGACCAGCACTACTACTGCTGTTTCCTGCTTCTCCCCCAACTTACCCTTCTCCTTCATACTATTAAATAACCTAACTATAAATTCCTTTATCAACGCCCAATGTTGTAAATAAAATTCTATCGGGAGACCATCAATACCGGGAGCTTTCCCCTTCCTCATTCCCCTTAACGCATTCTCTATTTCCTCTGCCGTAATCGTCCCACCTAAAGCCTTTCGATCACTATTTCCTAAATTACACGTCACATACGTACACACCTTGTCCAATGCCCCGTCACCCACCCCCCCACTGTTCCAGTATTTCTCGTACCAAGCCTCCGCATACGCACACATCCCCTTCGTGGTTCGTATCTCCTGCCCTACTCTATAATTCCCAACCATCTCCGTTACCTCTAAACATGGTATAGCCGTCAGCGCCTGCCTTTGCTTTTGATGCCGCAAAACACACGCTGACGGCTTGTCGCCCCAAAGCACTTCCTCCACCCCTGCCTGCATCCTTACAGCTTGAAACCTTTCATTTTGCAACACCCTCAACCTCCCCTTTATTTCAGCTATTTCATCCATAGGAAAATTATTAACCATAGCAACCTCTTAACCTATCCTCTAAATAGTTAGCCAGTCCATATTTTAAATTATTAATACGTTTTCCTTCTCTCACATAAAACTTTCTAATCCTTTCCTTTGCAACACTATCCCACCATGTCACAATGTCATCCACTCCCTGTTCTTCCACACTAAGCTCCCTCCATAGGACTGAAAACCCCTCCAACCCCTCCTCATCTCCTAACACACTTATATTTAATTTCCAATAACTTCTATATATGTCCGCGAGCGTCCCCCACCCAACCTCCACCACCACTGCCCTATGATCTGACATTGTAGTCTCGACAGTACTGAAAGATTTCACGTTCACTCCCTGAGAAAGGTACACTCTATCTAGTCTCGCAGCATAACCACTCCTAACAAACGTATATTCAGTCTCCCACACCGCTCCCCCAAAGGCATCACGTAACCTAACATCCCTTAATAAATCCCTAAGAGCCACAGACATATATCCAGCTCCTCTTGGGTCCACATCAGCCACCCTGATTACACTATTCCAGTCCCCACCAACTATCGCCACCTCTGGCAGTGCACTTAAGAAAAACACAAGATCCTCACACACAAAATCATTCTTTACCTTTATGTTATTTTCTGCCGGCGCATACACACTCACAAAAGACACACGCTTACCCATCCACCACCCATCCACACGCAACACCCTCCCTCCCCCTCCTCCCTCGCTTCTCTGCAAAACAAACGGGCTCGTCTCCCTTATTAAAATTCCCACACCACCTTTTAGACGGGGAGATGGCAGGGTAACTACCCGAAATCCTGCCACCTCCAACACCCTACCCTCTTTGAAATTGTGCTCCTGCAGGAACACAACATCCACTCTAGATTTATTCAGAAAATTACGAAACCAATCTCTCTTCATACCGCTACATAACCCATTAACATTTACAGACATACACCTAAGGCCTATTAAAGTTTCCACCCCTGCTTCCTCTCATCACTCTTTACAACTCCAGAGCTTGAATTTACGTTCAACACCTTCAGATTGCTCTCTTTCCCTCCCCCCTTCTTCTGGTGCCTCCTATCATGGCTACCACCACCTACACCACTACCTTCACACTTCACCTCAGTCTTTTTCCCAGGCCTTTGTGCAGGCGTAAGGACGTCATCAGAATCTGATGTAGCCGCCCTCTTTCTCGTGACAGTCATGTTACACATATCTTGATCAGATGTTACCTCTCGATGAACCTCCACCTCCACCTGAGAATGGTGTAATGAGTCAATGGATGACTCCAAACCACCATCACGTCCCAAATTATCATGTCTCAGACTTTCTGGAAGCGACGATTCTCCAATGACACCACGCTCAGATGTAACATCCCTCTCTGGTGGTGACAACGTCTTCAACACCTCCACCAATTCCTCCTCAATCTCAAGAACCTTCTCTTGTACTTGCTGCTCCTCCTTATCCACAGGAGACGACACCTGATCAGGCAGTTGGGGGCGGGACTCCAACTCACCACCAGTCCTGTGTGCCCGATCCACTATCTCGCTCCACAAAACACCACGCCCTCCATCCGATGTTTGTTCCTCACCTGCCACCTTTGAAGCAGGGGCTGCGACGTCCACCACAGGTCCAGGCACATGTCTTCGCTTGTCACAGGTCGCCGCTATGTGATCATACTCACCACATAGGCGGCACGTACGTCGTTGTCCTGGGTACATTACCATTACCTGCGTCCTGAAATCTTGTAGGTACACATAGGATGGTATTTGGTGCCTCAAAGTCATTTTGAGGTTGAAAGAACCCTCTGGAAAACCAGCATAGGCTCCTGCCGCCCACGTACCATGTTGAGCATAATGCACCGTCCCATACTTCTCAAAAACTTTCCTTATATCTGCCTCGTCCGCCTCAAAGGGAACGTTGCGTAACTTGATCCACGTATAATACCGTGAAACATCTATCATTCTTACAGTGACAGCTGGTGTGACGTTAAGACTCACGTCCTGAAACCTGGTGATTAACGATTCATAAACCGTTGCTGATAGCAGTTTGACGAAAATTCGTTGTCCTCCGTTCAATGCTACACCATACAAGTCACAATCTTGTACTCCATAAGTCTCCCGTATGATCTTTGGCAATAAGACTTGCGCAGAACTGGTCGTTATCGTTCCTTTAAGTAGCTCGATGCCTACAGTATTTATCCTTCGTCTCAGACTAACCGCCATCTTGACGATCACAGTGCACCTAAGTTGTTAGCCGAGGTGTGACAGCACCACTTCACACCACTGCAGCCAGGTAACTGACAAGGGCGCTCGCCTACACACAGCAGAGGGGTGCAGAGCGCTACCGCACACTACCGTGGTCAGGCAGCGAATGTATGTGGTCAATTAGGGTGGCTGAGAACTGTGTGATCCGGGTTGGAGTATTAATAAGTTGAGTGTAACTATTTAATCCTAGAATTTGCTTATACCTTTTGCATAGCCCGTTATTTTGCTGCTGAAAACAGATATTGAAGTCGCCCAGTATTATTGTCTCGCAATTGTTTTCAACTCCGGACAAGACTCTGGAAAAGTCTTCTAAGAACTGGTCCTGGGTGAGAGGGAGGTAACTAGTTCCCACTAAGATGGGTTTGGTCTTGGGAAGCAGCACTTCAAACCATAGAATCTCCAGTTTATTGTTATTTAAATCAGGTCTTGGGTTGTAAGCTAAGTCATTTCTAATGTAGGCACATACTCCACCACCCTTTCTGTTCCTATCTAAGCGTTTTATATTGTAACCATCTATTTTGACCTCGTCGTCAGTCACCGTATCATCCAACCAAGATTCAGAGATGGTTATAACTGCCGCCCTAATTTTGTTAGCTAGAATCCTAATCTCTGCCAATTTAGGAAGAAGTGATCTTGCATTGACATGAATAAAGTGAAGGCCTGTTTTCATAAAACAATCATAATCATCAATATATGGTAATGGGTCATTTGTATTAAAATTTGGTAAATCAATGTCATCACTGCTAAAGGGTAACTGTGCCAAAGTGCATTTGTTACACACAAAATGAATTCTGGCACCGTTGCTATAATTGTACATACATCCATCATGCACCCACCCCTTACACATTTTACATAAGGTGCCTTTTCTGTTTTTCATGCGTACTTTAGTACAGTGTATGCACCTGTTTGGTAGTGTTTGAGATAATAATGGCTGTATTGTCTCACACTGACCTATGTATGCATTACATATGGAGTTAAGGTTATCATTCCTAGCTACTAGACCGTCATTATTGCCGTCATTTATCTGTCTGTTTTGCCTCTGCACAATAGTTTGAGGTCCTGGATTAATTTGGATATCACCACTTAAGAGCGCTACAATAAGAGCTGTGTGCCACTGTTTCTGTTTAGGTATGCGGTGTTGCCATACCTTGCGGCGATAGTGAGGTTTACTTTTCTGGTAGGATGGCAACTGTTGGGCTTTTACTGTCCAGGGCGCTGTTACTCCATTCACCTTTTCCAACCCCCATGACTGATTTCTTTCTTCATGGAATTGAAGAAGAAATATAAATATAATTATGCCAGCCTGTACCCCCCTAATGCCTGCCATTTTCACTCTTCGCTCTTTTACTCATATACAATAATATTTATTTCTCTTTTCCAGTCCCTAGTACACTTAGTATCTGCTTTAGCAATCACCACTGCATTACTAGTAAAATTTCCTCTTCAGAAACCATCTTCACTGCTCACTTTTCCCTTAACTTCACAACACCCTTACATTTAACCCCTTATTCACCCTCCCCTACCCACCTCACTTCACAGTCTGGCTTCACCAATTAACTTCTAACTCCTTTCCATTCTGGTAGACCAGGAAGGTTTAATCCATGGTTTTATCCTTCCAAATCCCCCTCAATTCCATTTATCGGGGGTTGTGACTGTCATTCCCATTTGCTCCCTTGGGGCGGGGATGGCAGACCAGAGAGGCCTAGCTTGTGGCTAGGCCTGGGGACAGTTGGTCTCAAAGATGAGGAGGTACTTGTGCCTCCTCATCGACACCATGCCCAGCCCTTCTAGGGTAGGGTAGGTGCCTGAGCCCGAGCCTTTAGCTCATAAGACTGTCATTCCCATTAGCCCCCTTGGGGCGGGGATGGCAGACCAGAGAGGCCTAGCTTGTGGCTAGGCCTGGGGACAGTTGGTCCCAAAGATGAGGAGGTACTTGTGCCTCCTCCCATGGGAGACTTAGGTCTCAGACACTCCCTAAAGAGGGAGCCAAGGCCGGGCCACCACTTGGAAAAGGCCCGGGCCGGGAGAATACCGGCTAATCTTTAATAATAATAATAAATGTGCCTCCTCCCATGGGAGACTTAGGTCTCAGACACTCCCTAAAGAGGGAGCCAAGGCCGGGCCACCACTTGGACAAGGCCCGGGCCGGGAGAATACCGGCTAATATTTAATAAATAAAAATATACAAAGAACATCGACACCATGCCTAACCCTTCTAGGGTAGGGTAGGTGCCTGAGTCCGAGCCTTTAGCTCATAAGACTGTCATTCCCATTTGTTCCCTTGGGGCGGGGATGGCAGACCAGAGAGGCCTAGCTTGTGGCTAGGCCTGGGGACAGTTGGTCCCAAAGATGAGGAGGTACTTGTGCCTCCTCCCATGGGAGACTTAGGTCTCAGACACTCCCTAAGTGGGAGCCAAGGCCGGGCCACCACTTGGAAAAGGCCCGGGCCGGGAGAATACCGGCTAATCTTTAATAATAATAATAATATACAAAGAAGATCGACACCATGCCTAACCCTTCTAGGGTAGGGTAGGTGCCTGAGCCCGAGCCTTTAGCTCATAAGACTGTCATTCCCATTTGCTCCCTTGGGGCGGGGATGGCAGACCAGAGAGGCCTAACTTGTGGCTAGGCCTGGGGACAGTTGGTCCCAAAGATGAGGAGGTACTTGTGCCTCCTCCCATGGGAGACTTAGGTCTCAGACACTCCCTAAAGAGGGAGCCAAGGCCGGGCCACCACTTGGAAAAGGCCTGGGCCGGGAGAATACCGGCGAATCTTTAACTAACTAACTATACAAAGAAATCGACACCATGCCCAGCCCTTCTAGGGTAGGGTAGGTGCCTGAGCCCGAGCCTTAAGCTCATAAGACTGTCATTCCCATTTGCCTCCTTGGGGCGGGGATGACAGACCAGAGAGGCCTAGCTTGTGGCTAGGCCTGGGGACAGTTGGTCCCAAAGATGAGGAGGTACTGTGCCTCCTCCCATGGGAGACTTAGGTCTCAGACACTCCCTAAAGAGGGAGCCAAGGCCGGGCCACCACTTGGAAAAGGCCCGGGCCGGGAGAATACCGGCTAATCTTTAATAATAATATACAAAGAACATCGACACCATGCCTAACCCTTCTAGGGTAGGGTAGGTGCCTGAGCCCGAGCCTTTAGCTCATAAGACTGTCATTCCCATTTGCCCCCTTGGGGCGGGGATGGCAGACCAGAGAGGCCTAGCTTGTGGCTAGGCCTGGGGACAGTTGGTCCCAAAGATGAGGAGGTACTTGTGCCTCCTCCCATGGGAGACTTAGGTCTCAGACACTCCCTAAAGAGGGAGCCAAGGCCGGGCCACCACTTGGAAAAGGCCCGGGCCGGGAGAATACCGGCTAATCTTTAATAATAATAAATATACAAAGAAAAATTATTTATAAGGCCTGAGCTTGCTACCATCTGCAGCTCATAAGACTGCCATCCCCACGAGCCCCTTTGAGGCGGGGTAGATGGCAGACCAGAGGCCTAGCTTCTCCCTACGAGCCCCGTGAGGGCGGGGAATGTGGCTAGGCCTGGGGACAGTTGGTCCCAAAGATGAGGAGGTACTGTACCTCCTCCCATGGGAGACTTTAGTCTCGAGACACTCCCCAGATAGGGAGCCAAGGCCGGGTCACCACTACTTGAAAAAGACCCGGGCCGGGAGAATACCGGCGAATAAAAAAAAAAAAAAAAAAAATATACAAAGAAACAGAGGACGGAAGATCAGGAATTTCAATTCATAAGGATTATCGACTGGACGAAGATTGGAAAACAGTGTGTGTTCGCAAAATCTGTGTTAGTTTATGCACAGATTAGCGTCATTCCTGGTGATCCTTGGACTGTGTTCAGTGCTTCAGAGCAGTGAGCCACGAGAGGGTGGCTACTGGCCCCGACTGGGGCTCTGAGCCTCACAGCTCTGCACCCAGTGTGGGCGGCTGTGAGGTCACAGGCATAAGGGAACAAAAGATATACAATACACAGGTCATCAAGATTGGAATTTCAATTCATAAGGATTATCGACTGGACGAAGATTGGAAAACAGTGTGTGTTGTGTTCGCTAATCTGTGTTAGTTTACGCACAGATTAGCGTCATTCCTGGTGATCCTTGGACTGTGTTCAGTGCTTCAGAGCAGTGAGCCACGAGAGGGTGGCTACGGGCCCCGACTGGGGCTCTGAGCCTCACAGCTCTGCACCCAGTGTGGGTGGCTGTGAGGTCACAGGCAGCAGCTCTGCTGCTGGCTCTGTCCCCACACCTACAGTCACCATGACAGATCCAGGAGAGCGGCATAAACGTTCCTTGGAATGCGGGGACGAGTTGGAGGACGACGTGGAGCAGGTGGGAGCCCCCAGCAAGAAGGCCAAGGATGCAGTGGAGACTACTGTACCTACCAATCTGCCACTAGGTCCGTCGGCAGCCCCTACCCAAGGAGACTTGCACCCCCAGATGGCCATAGGGGTCGTGGAAGGAAGCCAGGAGGATGTAACTCCTCAAGTGGCAAGGATGGAGCCATCCCAGGTCTCTACACCAGTTGCGTCGGCCTCCACAGTGGACGAGGACTGGCTGACTCCATGTGGAAGGAGGAGTTCTCGCTCAGCTCGGGCACAAGCAACTAGGGCCTTCAACAAATTCAAGGTTCCCAACTACGGGTTTGTAAGGTATCTGGAAGGTCTACCCCACCTCAAGTTCCACTGCGAGTTCACTCTCTGGAACGAGGTTCTGGTCATTCCTCGGGACGAAGACTCTTACGAAGAGTTGAAGGGGCTGGTTGTGACCCATCCCAGCATGGTGGAACTGGTTGCTTCGGAGGTGCACAAGGGGGTGCTTTTACACTTCCCTGTGCCCCTCCCACTGGATCCCATTTTGGAAGTGCCCAATATTGTCAAGACGGAGAGATTCACTGCAACGGTGAACAAGGTGCCCACCCACCAGGTGCTGATCCACCACAAAGGTCCACTTCCCACGCACATGGACCTTGGGGTCTGGGGAAGATTCAAGATCCGACCATACCTGTCAGGCCCAGTACAATGCTTCAACTGTCAGGGGTTCAATCATATTGCAGCCACCTGCCAGCGAGAGAAGAAGTGTGGTGTGTGCAGCAAGGTACACGACTCGAAGGACTGCATTGCAATCCTGAAACAGCCAACTGGCGAAGCCCTTCGGCCAGAGCCCAAGTGTGCCAACTGCAGAAAGAGGCACCATGCCTGGAACCGGAGCTGTCCTGTGATGGTGCAGCACTGGCAGTAGGTTCATCATCAGAATGACCCGACAGCCCCGACGCCATGCAGCCTTGGAACCGCCCAGCAACAGTCAGCATGGGCTCCAATCACGGTTCCCCGGATACCGCAGGAGGGCACTACCAGCGAGTTCCCAGCACTGGGGTCCCAGCGGTGGCATCAGGAGACAGGCACTGGTTTGCAGCAGCGCAGTCAACTGCGGGGTCAGATGGCAAGGTGGCCAAGAAGACAGAATCATTGGGAAAAACAGCCACAGGCCAGGCACACTGCCCAGCAGGTCCCAGCTGGGCACCAACATTCCTTGCCATACCGCCAGCAGGCCTCTTCCCAAGGGCAGCCCTGCTGTGAGCGGCCAGAGTCAGGCAGAGGTTCCCAGCCGGGGGACTTGGAAGCCCATGGCCACTCAGGCCGGGCCCAGGGTGCACCCAGCTTATGCTGCTGCAGTGTTGACAGCCACCCAGACATACCCAGTGACCCAGCCTCGACTCGACGGGTCGTCCATCTCAATGCCTGCAGAGGTAATGGTCGAATCCTTTCCGGATCGACTGAAGAAAACCATTGGGGTCATCTCAGCGCTTCTCTGTCGCCTGCTGCCGTCGGCAGAGGACAGGGGCGCCTGCAGGCAGCTCCTGTCATGGATGCTGGGGGTGGTCCTACTGGACAGGAAAGACTCAATGGAACTTCAAGCCATCATCCAGGAGTCCTTCCAGTCAGTGATAGAGGAGGCCCCGGAGTCGCCGACAACGGACGACGAGTCCCAGGCAGAGATGGAATCAGTGAGCCACCTCTGCGGCCCTTGAAGATCCTCCAGTGGAACATTTGTGGGCTGCAGTGGAAAATTCACTTAGTGATTGAAGCTGCAGTTCAGGATGAGGTTGATGTCTTCCTGTTTCAGGAGACACTCACCGATTCGTCACGTCAAATGCAGCCACGTATTCCGGGATTCTCTGCCTACCTTCAGCTCCTGGAAGGGACTGGCAGGGGCACGGCGATCTATGTCAGGACCACTATCCCTCATTCAATCTCCACTGACCCCATCAACTGTGGGGAGGGTGTAGAGGTTCAGGCTGTCACCCTACACCTGGCGGATGGACCTCTCGTGGTTTACAATATTTACAGAAGCTCTTGGTACACCCTTGACATTTCAGAGGTGGCAGCACTCGCCCCATGGGAGGGTCTTGTTGTGGCTGGGGATGTCAATGCCCACCACCCAATACTTTCTTCTGTCTCTCCTACCAACGCAGCTGGGAGGCACCTTGCGGCTGTGCTGGAGGAGGCCCCTGAGATCGCCCTCCTCAATAATGGTGAGCCAACCCATCACTATGGTGGCCGCTTTGACGTCACACTCATCTCTGGGCGGTTGCTCTCGAGCGCGAGATGGGAGGTCCACCCCCGTCTCACCAGTGATCACTTTGCAGTGGTCACCACGCTGATGGTCCAGCGGTGCCTGCTCCCCATACTTACCCCCAGATGGAATCTAAAAAAGGCCGACTGGCAGTGCTTCCAGGAGGTCATTGAGCGCTGGTGAGCAGAGTCTACTCTTCCAGAAGACCCAGATGAGGCGGCTCAAAGCTCGCAGGTGGCCTTCACATGTGCAGCTGAGGCAGCAATACCTAAGATTACAGGCAGAGGGTCATATAAACGTGACTGGTGGTTTTACAATGAGGACATCAGGGAACAGAACCACCGCATCAATGTCGTACGCAAGATGCACAGGCGTAATCCTCGGTTGAGTCCATGCGTTTGCTCAGGGAAGTGGTGCGGCATGCACGCCATGTCTCACACAGGGTCCGGCAGGCTAAATGGTTCGAGTGGTGTGCCTCCTTCAGCTACTCCTCCACCTTATCTGAGATTTGGACCAAGTTACCATTGGCCACTGGGCAGTGTCGCAGTGTGGCTCGGTTGCTCCCAGACCCCGCAACGGAGGCAGAACGTCTGGTGGACCTATTCACCTCCAGAGCGGCCATGGCTCAACTGCCTCAGGATCTCCAGGACCTACAAGCCACCCTCCTTCCTAGAAGGGTGAAGGTGATCCAAGCGGCATGCGAGGCTAAGGACGTCACGGATGAAGACTTCACTGACCAGGAGCTCCAGGCAGCCTTCACATCTCATCAAGACACTGCACCGGGGCATGATGGCATCACCTATGGCTTGATCACTCGGTCTGGCCATTCTGGACATTCAGCTGTCCTGGGGGTCGTCAACCAGACTTGGCGAGCTGGCAAACTCCCTGTTGTATGGAAGGAGGCTGACATCATACCGATTCCTAAGCCTGGGGATCCTTGCAGTGTGAGACCCATCTCCCTCACCAGTTGCATCTCGAAGGTGTCTGAAAGGATGGTGTTGGAGCGCCTGAGGTGGAAGCTTGGCCCTCCTCATAAACACCTCTATGGCTTCACCAGAGGAGTGGGCACTTTCGAAAGCCTTACCACTCTACTGACCGGCATTGGATCGGACCCCCGAGCCCACATTGTTGTCTTTCTTGACCTCGAGAAAGCTTTTGAGCTAGCCAGTGCACCTCCCATCCTCTCACTCTTGGCCCGTAGGGGGATTAAAGGCAGGCTGCTTGCATGGCTTCATTCCTATCTCCAGGACAGGCGGGCCCGGGTACGCTTCCAGGGGCATGCCTCTTCTCTCAAGACCCTGGACAATGGAAGTCCACAGGGTGGGGTGCTTAGTCCCACCCTGTTCAATGTACTGATGCACCAGCTGGTGTGCCTGCCTTTCTCCAGAGGCACCATCCTCCTCAGCTATGCCGATGACCTGGCACTTGTCGTACCTAGGAAGCGCCGGCTTTTGCAGCGTGCCCAGGAGGACCTCGATCTGCTGGCTTCCACCTGCCGTCACTTGGGGCTCAAGAAATCTGCGGCAAAATCCAAAGCCATGATCCTTCGCACCAAGGTGCCCAGTCAGAGGCTGCGGGTCCTGGGCATCGACCTGGAGTGGGTTCACAGTTATAGGTACCTTGGCATCTACACTGACAGGCACCTCACCTTCCAGAAACATGTGTGCCACATTAAAGAGAGGGCTCTGCAGAGGGTCAGGGCATTGAGTGTCATGGCCAACCCTAGGGTTGGGGCCAGCCTCGAGGTCATGAGGTTGTTCTACATCCAGGCAATACGTTCCCTCGTTGACTATGGGGCACGTGCTCTGGTTCACGCCAGACCCACGAACATCAAATCCCTCTGTGTCATCCAGAACACAGCCGTATGGGCCATGCTGTGGGCTCCTAGGTGGGCCAATGCAGTGGCTCTGAACCTTGAGGTGCAGCTACAGCCTCTTGAAGACAGGATCCAACTGGTAGCTGCCAAGAGGATTGCACAGTATCTCCGACTCCCATTGGCTGACAAACTGATGAGAGATTTACGGGTCCGCCAGGGACAGGTCATTCCACTGCATCCTGGCCGCCGATGGATGTGGTCGGTAGCAGATATCGCACGGAAGCTCTTGCCCATGACATTGCTCCAGGCAGGAAGCTGCGACAGACTGGCAGCGAACTACACAGTGCCACCCCCTTGGGCACCAGAGCTGTTTGCGGTGCGCTGGACAACCCTACCAGACAGCAAGAGGCATTGCACCCGGGACATTCTGCATCACCTTGCCTCAGCTAGCATTGTGCATGCGGAAGGCCCAGGGTGTGTGCCGTATTACACCGATGGCTCCAGAGACCCAGTGGCAGACCGCACAGCTGTTGGGATGTTCCACAGCAATCTGACAGCAGGTTGGCGCCTCCCAGACCATTGCACCATCCTCCAGGCCGAACTCTTTGCCATCCAACAAGCTCTGCAGCATGCTCTTGCAGACCATCAGCATCCCCCCATCATTCACGTTGATTCCAAGGCAGCGATCCAAGCACTTATGCACAGAGAGCCAAAGGACAACATACACTTAATCACATCCATCTGGGGTGACCTGCAGACTCTCATGGCCCAGGGTCACAGGGCTACCATCAACTGGATCCTGAGCCATGTGGGAATCCCTGGCAATAATGCTGCAGATGAGGCTGCTAGGACTGCAACCCTCGAGGCACAGCCACGTGCTGCGATCTCCATCAGCCTCAGCCAGATTGCGCTGTGGGCTGCCAGTGCGGCCAGGCGCCCATTTCCTGACCCTGGGGATTCACAGAGCCTCTGTTGGTATGTCATGGCGAACCACAGGGTGCCCCCTCCAAGTATTCGGACACAGTCCAGAGAACTGAGGGTGCATATCCACCACCTAGGCATAGGGTATCCCAACACTGCATGGATTGTTCAATGGGCACGAGAGGAGCTCTGTGCCCATTGTGACGGAATGGTTCCGAAGCCCTTGGTGCACAACCTATTAGACTGCCCGGCTATGATGCCCCTTTGCCGTAGACACTTCCCAATGACCCGAGTAGGGCAGGCCCGAGAGGATGAGGCAGCACATCTTGTGTACTTAGCTGTCAGGGACTTGGAAACCCTACTTCCAGTCATTGCACGTCATCCACCTCCCCCGCTGAAGCTGCTGTGAGGCCCTGCTTTGGGCCTCCATTGCACTGCACACCAGCCACTGTTAGTGCACACTAACGTTTGGTACGTCATCTGGCCATAGGGCCGGTGAGGTACCCCCTTCCCTTCCTGCTGAAGACCAGCCACGCAGGTGCAAGTAACTATAAACATCATTTCCCTACCCGGGGAGCCAATGCCGGGTCACCAAAATGGAAGAGACCCGGGCCGGGATACCATACCAGCGAATCAAATAGAATAGAATATACAAAGAAGTTACATCAGTTAAATACCATCCTTCGCATTAATCAAAAAACCAAAACCTAACATCATAATCTTACTAGAACATCTACATACGTATACCTAACAATACAGCTCTACATATATGAACATACGAATAAACAGAAAAAGAATACAGCTTAGATTACAGAAACTGAAGTGCATTACTGTTGCAATAAATCCATATACAAAATTTCAGACACAAATGGACTACGTCACTAAACTGTCTAGATATGTCAGTATACCATACAGACTAAAACTTAAAATCAAGAACTTGGCATTGACACCAAACCGGTATCAGGGTACAGATCAGCCAGAGATCAGTGTTTGTGTATATTTCGCATGCTCTCGCGAATTCCTTGCATTGTTCAAATCTCTAGTAAGGCTGATGCATGCAGGGGACGAGATGAAAAGCTGTAAGCCTTCTCCCTGAAAGCTGGCTGCCTTGGATCAAACGTGTAGCGCATGCTACACGGCAAGGTATTGGTCCAGTGTGGGTAGATTGGTAAAGCACTGCGTACCTTGTCCTAAGGTTCGTAGGTTCGAGTCTCCTTCAGCCAGAGATCAGTGTTTGTGTATATTTCGCATGCTCTCGCGAATTCCTTGCATTGTTCAGATCTCTAGTTAGGCTGATGCATGCAGGGGACGAGATGAAAAGCTGTAAGCCTTCTCCCTGAAAGCTGGCTGCCTTGGATCAAACGTGTAGCGCATGCTACACGCCAAGCTATTGGTCCAGTGTGGGTAGATTGGTAAAGCACTGCGTACCTTGTCCTAAGGTTCGTAGGTTAGAGTCTCCTTCAGCCAGAGATCAGTGTTTGTGTATATTTCGCATGCTCTCGCGAATTCCTTGCATTGTTCAAATCTCTAGTAAGGCTGATGCATGCAGGGGACGAGATGAAAAGCTGTAAGCCTTCTCCCTGAAAGCTGGCTGCCTTGGATCAAACGTGTAGCGCATGCTACACGGCAAGGTGTTGGTCCAGTGTGGGTAGATTGGTAAAGCACTGCGTACCTTGTCCTAAGGTTCGTAGGTTCGAGTCTCCTTCAGCCAGAGATCAGTGTTTGTTGTATATTTCGCATGCTCTCGCGAATTCCTTGCATATATATATATATATATATATATATATATATATATATATATATATATATACACACACACACACACACACACACGTACATACAAAATGTTTCACAAAATCACATTAATCAGATGCACTGTATGCACAAAGCAAAACAGTATATAAGTATATCTCATCATGCAAAAACCCAGCACGTAACATAAATACAAACTAAAACACACTTTATGTCGCAAAGAACTTATTACTCAAGAATCGTGTCAAACCTTACTATACAATAAAATGTTTACGACTATCACTCGCTGTATAAGAGTTAGGTGCTGGGGTCTCAGAACACATAGACGCCCCACGATCCTTTCCAATAACCTATCCGAGTTTTCCTCCCGTGCCACAACCATGTCATCCTCATAAATAATACCACAAATCTTTAAAGACACTGCCCATTCTTTAGCAACATTACATCTCCCCCCTGTGAGGGAAAAGTTCAATAGATAGGAGTAGCGATATAGTAACAATAGTTTCATTGCCGGCTACTAGTTAAGGTAGGGTAAGTCGAGCTCCCGCTATCCCTTCACCTCCCTCATCCCCCCCCCCCCCGAATGGTGACGTGTGGGGCTCTGGTCAAACAGTAAATCACTCGACTCACAGCTCCCAACACTACTGTAAGTACATGCCTGCCTTGTATTCTAGTGGATTTATTGGTTGAAAGCTTCATTTTTGACCAATAATAAACTTAGTCCTTTCAGTCTTGCTCTAGGTTGACTGTTGTAATAATCACCACGTCTTTTGAGTATTGTACTTGCCATGGAGAGTGATTATTTAAGCAGTTGGTAACCTGTCTATTTTTCAGCTTGGATGACAGTGAGGGTCACCTGTCAATCAACGAGAAGAACAGGAGACGGACTAACGTCCTGGAGACGTCCCATTTTGGATTGAATTACCTGTGCACCTGTATGAAATTGCAGGACGTAACCCCACATCATTGCAGCGGTAAAGAACCTGCTTTCCTGTCATCGGGATATAATACTCACGGCTATACTGTGAAGAACTAGCCAGTGGGTCGTAACCAACGCCTACGACCCCCCCCCCATCATCAGCAACGGCTATGATTTCAACAACACGAAGTGTCACCAACACCAGACACCCCAATGTATATATTAGCGTTGAGTTCAAATATTATTTTATTCATTTCGTTTTTCATTTTTCTTTCAAATAGGATGTACCTGTCATGTTTTATTGTTTTATGTTTGCTTTAATAAATAATAAAGTGTTTATCTTTGTTAATTATTATTTCGTTTTCTATTCATTAATTTTCCTGAGGAGGAGCCAGCCTGAGTAATACTGTCTGAAGTTATTACAGGGCTGAGTAAGCCTTCACACCCCCCACACCCCCCACCCAAGAACCCAACCCCATGCACCTTGACTTCACATTATTTACCTGCATACCCGTGGCACTTCCAAATAATTGCACAACCTCGTCCAACACTCCCATTGACATCCCTTCACGAATGAGAACAGTGGTGTCAACATATCCAATTAAACCCGGCCAGGCCCTCCCACCCCCCACACTTCCCTCACATGGCGTACATAAGCTGCGGTCAACCATTCTATAAAAGGGGTCCTGGAAACATGCAAACAATATTTGGGACATGGGCATCCCTGTCTAAGGCCTCTACCCATTGCAATTTCCCTCCCCATACACCCATTAATCTGTATCCTCATTTTCACCCCCTTATACAACGTATTTACCCACCCGACTATTTCCTCCCCAAAACCCTGTCTCCTAAGTATAACCTGCAAAGCTCCCCTTTCCACTCTATCATATGCTCCCTTCCAATCTAGAGCCAACAAAGCCGCCCCTCCAGCCCCACCCTTAGCTTCCACAAAACTTCTCAGTATCCCATGTCCTTCAATCATCGACCATCCCGGCAACCCAAACTGAGATTTTGACACCACCCTCCCCACAACACATTTGAACCTATTACCTAAAATTTTTGCAAACACCTTATAGTCTGCACACATCAGCGATATGGCTCGGTACTCCCGAAGGGTGGGCTGCCCCTTGACCTTCGGGACCAACACTGCAACTGCTGTTGCCTGCTTCTCCCCCAACTTACCCTTCTCCTTCATACAATTAAATAACCTAACTATAAATCCCCTTATTAACGTCCAGTGTTGTAAATAAAATTCTTCCGGGAGACCGTCAATACCCGGAGCTTTCCCTTTCCTCATTCCCCTTAACGCATTCTCTGTTTCCTCTGCCGTAATAGTCCCACCTAAAGCCTTTCTATCACTATTTCATAAATTACACGTCACATACGTACACACCTTGTCCAACGCCACGTCACCCCCCCCCCCCCCACTGTTCCAGTACTTCTTGTACCAAGCCTCCGCATAGCACACATTCCCTTCGTGATTCGTATCTCCTGCCCTGCTCTATAATTCCCAACCATCACCATTACCTCTAAACATGGGATAGCTGTCACCGCCTGTCTTTGCTTTTGATGCCGCAAAATACACGCTGACGGCTTGTCGCCCCAAAGCACTTCTTCCACCCCTGCCTGCACCCTTACAGCTTGAAACCTTTCATTTTGCAACACCTTCAACCTCCCCTTTATTTCAGCTATTTCATCCATAGGAAAATTATTCCCAACCATCCCCCTCCCATAACAACCTCTTAACCTATCCTCTAAATAGTTAGCCAGTCCATATTTTAAATTATTAATACGTTTTCCTTCTCTCACATAAAACTTTCTAATCCTTTCCTTTGCAGCACTATCCCACCATGTCACAATGTCATCCACTCCCTGTTCTTCCACACTAAGCTCCCTCCATAGGACTGAAAATCCCTCCAACCCCTCCTCATCACCTAACACACTTATATTTAATTTCCAATAACTCCTATATATGTCCGCGAGCGTCCCCTACCCAACCTCCACCACCACCGCCCTATGATCTGACATTGTAGCCTCAACAGTACTGAAAGATTTCACATCCACTCCCTGAGAAAGGTACACTCTATCTCGTCTCACAGCATATCCACTCCTAACAAACGTATATTCAGTCTCCCACACCGCCCCCCCCAAAGGCATCACGTAACCTAACATCCCTTAATAAATCCCTAAGAGCCACAGACATATATCCAGCCCAATTTGGGTCCACATCAGCCACCCTGATTGCACTATTCCAGTCGCCACCAACTATTGCCACCTCTGGCAGTGCACTTAAGAAAAACACAAGATCTTCACTCACAAAATCATTCTTTACCTTTATGTTATTTTCTGCCGGCGCATACACACTCACAAAAGACACACGCTTACCCATCCACCACCCATCCACACGCAACACCCTCCCTCCCCCTCCTCCCTCGCTTCTCTGCAAAACAAACGGGCTCGTCTCCCTTATTAAAATTCCCACACCACCTTGTAGACGGGGAGATGGCAGGGTAACTACTCGAAATCCTGTCACCTCCAACACCCTACCCTCTTTAAAATTGTGCTCCTGCAGGAACACAACATCCACTCTAGATTTATTCAGGAAATTACGAAACCAATCTCTCTTCATACCGCTACATAACCCATTAACATTTAGAGACATACACCTAATGCCTAATTAAAGTTTCCATCCCTGCTTCCTCTCATCACTCTTTACAACTCCAGAGCTTGAATTTAAGTTTGACACCTTCAGAGTGCTCTCTTTCCCTCCCCCCTTCTTCCGGTGCCTCCTATTATGGCTACCACCACCTACACCACTACCTTCACATTTCACCTCAGTCTGTTTCCGAGGCCTTTGTGCAGGCGTAAGGACGTCATCAGAATCTGATGTAACCGCCCTCTTTCTCATGACAGTCATGTTACACATGTCTTGGTCAGATGTTGCCTCTCGATGAACCTCCACCTCCACTTGAGAATGGTTTAATGATTCAACGGACGACTCCAAACCACCATCACGTCCCAAATTATCATGTCTCCGACTTTCTCAAAGCGACGACTCTCCGATGACACCACGCTCATATGTAACGTCCCTCTCTGGCGGTGACAAAGTCTTCAACACCTCCACCAATTCCTCCTCAATCTCAAGAACCTTCTCCTGTAATTGCTGCTCCTCCTTATCCACAGGAGAAGACACCTGGTCAGGCAGCTGGGGGCGGGACTCCAACTCACTGCCAGTCCTGTGTGCCCAATCTACTATCTCGCTCCACAAAACACCACGCCCTCCATCCGATTTTTGTTCCTCACCTGCCACCTTTGAAGCAGGGGCTGCGACGTCCACCACAGATCCAGGCACATGTCTTTCTTTGCTTGTCACAGGTTGCCACTGTGATCATACGCACCACATAGGAGGCACGTACGTCGTTGTCCTGGGTACATTACCATTACCTGCGTCCTGAAATCTTGTAGATACACATAGGACGGTATTGGGTGCCTCAAAGTCATTTTGAGGATGAAAGAACCCTCTGGAAAACCAGCATAGGCTCCTGCCGCCCACATGCCATGTTGAGCATAATGCACCGTCCCATACGTCTCAAAAACTTTCCTTATATCCCCCTCGTCAGCTTTAAAGGGAATGTTGCGTAACTTGATCCACGTATAATGCCGTGAAACATCTATCATTCTTACACTGACTGCTGGTGTGACGCTAAGACTTACGTCCTGAAACCTGGTGACTAACGATTCATAAACCGTAGCTGATAGCAGTTTGACGAAAATTCTTTGGCCTCCATTTAATGCTTCACCATACAAGTCACTATCTTGTATGCCATATGTCTCTCGGATGATCTTTGGCAATAATACTTGCGCAGAAACAGGCGTTATCGTTCCTTTAAGTAGTTCAATGCCTACAGTATTTATCCAGCGTCTCAGACTAACCGCCATCTTGACAATCACAGTGCACCTATGTTGTTAGCAGAGGCGTGACAGCACCACTTCACACCACTGCAGCCAGGTAACTGACAAGGGAGCTCGCCTACAAACAGCAGAGGGGTGCAGAACACAACCGCACTCTACCGTGGTCAGGCAGCGAATGTTGAGTCGGGGCTGGGTCACTGGGTATTTCTGGGTGGCTGTCGACACTGCAGCAGCATAAGCTGGGTGCACCCTGGGCCCGGCATGAGTGGCCATGGGCTTCCAAGTCCCCCGGCGGGGAACCTCTGCCTGACTCTGGCCGCTCACCGTAGGGGCCTGCCCTTGGGAAGAGGCCTGCTTTCAGTTTAGCAAGGAATGTTGGTGCCCAGCTGGGACCTGCTGGGCAGTGTGCCTGGCCTGTGGCTGTTTTTCCCAATGATTCTGTCTTCTTGGCCACCTTGCCATCTGACCCTGCAGTTGACCGCGCTGCTGCAAACCAGTGCCTGCCCCCTGATGCCACCGCTGGGAGCCCAGTGCTGGGAACTCACTGGTATTGCCCTCCTGCGGTATCCGGGGAACCGTGATTGGAGCCCATGCGGACTGTTGCTGGGCAGTTCCAAGGCTGGGTGGCGTCGGGGCTGTCGGGTCATTCCGATGATGAACCAGCTGCCAGTGCTGCACCATCACAGGACAGCTCTGGTTCCAGCCATGGTGCCTCTTTGAGCAGTTGGCACACTTGGGCTCTGGCCAAAGGGCTTTGCCAGTTGGCTGTTTGAGGATTGCAATGCAGTCCTTCGAGTCGTGTGCCTTGCTGCACACACCACACTTCTTCTCTCGCTGGCAGGTAGCTGCAATATGATTGAACCCCTGGCAGTTGAAGCATTGTACTGGGCATGACAGGTATGGTCGGGTCTTGAATCTTCCCCAGACCCTAAGGTCCAGGTGCGTGGCAAGGCGACCTTTGTGGTGGATCAGCACCTGGTGGGTGGGCACCTTGTTCACCGTTGCAGTGAGTCGCTCCGCCTTTGACAATATTGGGCACTTTCAAAATGGGGTCCAGTGGGAGGGGCACAGGGACGTGTAAAAGCACCCCTTGTACACCTTCTCCAAAGCAAGCAGTTCCACCATGCTGGGATGGGTCACAACCAGTCCCTTCAACTCCTCGTAAGAGTCTTCGTCCCGAGGAATGACCAGAACCTCGTTCCTGAGAGTGAACTCGCAGCAGAACTTGAGGTGGTGTAGACCTTCCAGATACCTTACAAATCCGTAGTTGGGAACCTTGAATTTGTTGAAGGCCCTGGTTGCTTGTGCCCGAGCTGAGCGGGAACTCCTCCTTCCACGTGGAGTCAGCCAGTCCCTGTCCACTGTGGAGGCCAACGCAACTGGTGTAGGGACCTGGGATGGCTCCATCCTTGCCAGTTGAGGAGCTACATCCTCCTGGCTTCCTTCCACGACCCCTATGGCCATCTGGGGGTGCAAATCTTCTTGGGTAGGGGCTGCCGACGGACCTAGTGGCAGATTGGTAGATACAGTAGTCTCCACTGCATCCTTGGCCTTCTTGCTGGGGGCTCCCACCTGCCCCACATCGTCCTCCAACTCGTCCCCGCATTCCAAGGAACGTTTAGGCCGCTCTCCTGGATCTGTCATGGTGACTGTAGGTGTGGGGACAGTGAGGTCACAGCGGCTGTGAGGTCACAGGCAGCAGCTCTGCTGCTGGCTCAGCAGCAGAGCTGCTGCCTGTGACCTCACAGCCGCCCACACTGGGTGCAGAGCTGTGAGGCTCAGAGCCCCAGTCGGGGCCCGTAGCCACCCTCTCGTGGCTCACTGCTCTGAAGCACTGAACACAGACCAAGGATCACCAGGAACGACGCTAATCTGTGCGTAAACTAACACAGATTTGCGAACACAACACACACCGTTTTCCAATCTTCGTCCAGTCGATAATCCTTATGAATCTTCCTGTTGGTTTTTGGATCTCTTCTCCCTTATCCCCTTGATTGAACCTATGTAATATTAATTGCTTAAAAATACGAAACGTTTTATATAGAATATTATTTAGTTTGCTGAGTTTTATACCATTGTATTTTATCTTAAGAAGTTGAAAGTTATATTAATTACGAAAAGCAGATAATTTATATTTTACATTTATCTCACGTTCTGCTAAATTTTCTGTCCAGTCCCTGGACCCATTATGTACCTCTGTAATCTTTTGACTACCGCCCACTGGATGGGTATGGGGTGCATAATAAACATATTAAACTAACTGTCTACAGGGGACTAAGTGGGTCATTAGGATTCTCAGACCATAAGAAACGGGTACAATCCCAGTCAGCCTCTTGCAGACCCACTCTCAGGAAAGCTTTACTTATGTCCGCCGTAAAGGCATAATTCTTAACCCTGAAGTTTAATAATATGTCTCCCAGTTTTTCCGTCAACGACGGACCTGTCATCAAACAGTCATTCAAACTAGGTACATTTTTGTTACTCCTGGCATTATAATTATACACAATCCTCAGAGGAGTGGTCTTAGAATCCTTCTTCACTCCGTGATGTGGCAAATTGTGACCATAAATCTGGGCTTGTTCAGGAGGTACCTCCTCTATGAATTTATTATTTAACTACTCATTAATTATATCATCGTTAATAAGATAATAAGTGAAACCGGACTGTAAAGTGAGGCGGGAAGGGGAGTGTGTAATAAAGGGTTAACTGAAAGGGGTTTGTGAAATTTTTTTTTTTTATATTTTATTTAAAAGCTTTACAGCTTAATATTAAATAAAAAGATATAAAATGGGTACAGTAGGATCCTCAATCCTACACAACATACACTAACAATCCTACACAACATACTCTAACAAGTTTTAACAACACATTGTAATTGACATAAAAGAGGTTACCCATATACACTCACAAATTTTTCCATATAGCATACTACTATAATATAAACAATATAAACTATATAACTATATAAACTATATAAAATATAAACTATATAAACCTTTCAGATTTGTATAGTTAACATACTATGACTGACATATGACAAAGGTTCACAACCTTCACAGTAGATAATCAGAGGAATGGCCTACATCACAATCTCAGTTAAAAAAAAATAAAATGCATGCACTTCCCAAAATTAACCCCTATACAATAAGAATTACCTAAAAACATACATACGTGCCTCACTACAATCCCTCTTCAATCATTGAACAAAAAAATGAAAATCCTAAGCCTCACACTTATACTAAATAAATATTAATAAATATTACTAAATATTAATACAGCCTCTTCCACCGGCTGAGCACATTATATAAAGTCAGAGACTAAACCATACTCTCCCATTACAAAATTTTAACGAGGCATTACAAATTTATGGAAGTCATTAGCGTTCCATCTCTCATCAACTGGATGAGCACATTATATAATGCTAAAATAAAGTCAGTACACTCGCTAAAACCCCCAACACTAAACACAAACAACATAATTTAAATAACCTGTCATTGCGATACGACTATCGCACATGAAATATGCCCAATAAAGGCTATAAACACACACTCTACATAAGCCCGAAAGCTCTTCACGGTCTTACACCTATAATCTTGACACCATTCACACTTAATACATGAAGAAGGTCATGACGACCCTGACACATCAAACACAGAATTCTCCATTCGTTACTACGTAATTACTTGATATCACCTTTGCTTTCTGTGCCCACTTGCATGCTACATACACTTCTACCACACATCTACACCTTCTATACCCACATACACCTCACTCTTACCCCTCCCCAGGAGGCGACCCCGCTATGTCCCCCTGAATTCCCCCTGCTCGTATGTAATCCCCAAACACCCCCCCCCTTACTCACTCAGCCCAAGTCGTAGATTCAAGAGAAACCCTAACGTTAACATTCTATACCCTTCCGAAAAATCCTTGTCCCACCTCCTCCCATACAGTTCTCTATTACGACACATCGTACGATAAACCGTTACCGCCAGTAGCCGCCTCTGCACCTCACAATTCCCCCCCCCCCCTCATCACCCATGATATATATATATAATCCACTATCATATAATCCAAAGCTCTTATAACACTCTCATCGAACCCTCCCACATCTAGGCTTAGTGCACGCAGAAGCGACACCCCTCGGCCCCCCACCCCCTGTACAACCCTACTTAACCAATACCTAACACCCTCCAGTCCCCCACAAAAGTATACTGCATGGAACGCCGTCTCATCCTCCCCACAGATTCCACACCTTCCGCCCACAATTGCCCCTCTGGTTCTTAGTACTTTCCCCGACGGTAGTATGCCTTGCAGAAAACGATACATTACCTCCCTTACCCTAGGCTTTAACTTCAACTTGCTAAACCTATACCAAATACTCTTCCATGCGTACATGGGGAACAATCCCTCAACTGGTACAACAATCCTTTCTGCAAGCAGCCTACACAAAACCCCTACTCGAATTTTCCTGGGTTCTCTAACCAACATCAAAGCCCTCAAAACAGTTTCGCATTCCCTCAACTCCACACCACCATACAACTTACCCAACCTATCATGTACTTTTCCCAGCTGCCCTTAACTCACACCTTCGCACAAAACCTCCCATTTAAGAAACACACATTTAATTCTCCTTCTCAGATCCATCAACCCCAACCCACCCTGGTGCACAGGTAACATTACAACCTCTCTCCTCAGCCAATCGCACCTTGAACCCCACAAAAAGTTAAACACTCGTCTCAGAATTCCCACAATCGCCGTCCCTGTTAATGGGAACATGGCTGCTACGTGCCAAACCTTACTATACAATAATACATTTATAACAATCACTCGTTGCACGAGAGTCAGATGATGAGGTCGCAATGCACCCAGACGCCCCTGAATCCTTTCCATTAATTTATTCGAGTTTTCCTCTCGAGCAGCATCCAAGTCCTTCTTATAGGTGATACCACAAATTTTTAAAGACACCGTTTGTTTCCTCACAACGTTACATCTCCCCACCCCCTCCACCCAATCACCCAGCCCCATGATCATTGCATTTCCGAATTGTTGCACAACATCATCCAAAACACCCAACGCCATCCCCTCTCGAACCAGGACTGTTGTATCGTCTACATATCCTATTATTCCAGGCCACACTTTCCCGACCTCCCCCACACCTCCACTCGTGTCACATACACAACTTTCAACCATTCTAAAGAAGGGGTCCTGAATGAACGCAAACAACATTTGTGACATGGGACACCCTTGCCTAAGTCCATTAATCTGTACCCTTATCTTAGCTCCATTGTACAACATGGTTACCCAATTAACTATTTCTTCCCCATAACCCTGACTCCAAAGTATAGCTTCCAATGCTCCCTTTTCCACCCTGTCATAGGCCCCCTGCTAGTCTAAGGCCAACAACGCCGCCCTCCCTCCCCCCCTTTTGACTCTACAAAACTTCTCAGTATTCCATGACCCTCAATCATCGACCTTCCAGGCAAACCATACTGCGTTTTCGAAACCACTCTCCCTACCACACATTTAAACCAATTACCCAAGACTTTAGCGAACAACTTATAATCAGCACATAACAGAGATATGGCACGGTACTCCTTGAGGGTGTGGTGTCCCTTACCCTACTGGACCAACACTACAACTGCTGTTGCTTGCTTGTCCCCCATCACACCCTTCTCCTTCACCTGATTAAATAACCTACCCATGAACCCTGATCACCTCCCAATGTTGAAGGTAAAATTCAGCCAGGAGACCGTCTATTCCCAGTGCTTTGCCCTTCCTCATTCCTCTTAAAGCCAACTCTATTTCCTCTTCCGTTATTACCCCCCCCTAAAGCCTTTCTATCACTATTCCCTAAATTACATGTCACATACTCACACACCTTCTCTAAATCCACATTCCCCACCTTCCCACTTGTCCAATACCCTTCATACCATTTATCCGCATATGCACACATTCCTTTCATAGTTAGTATCTCCTGACCCATTCTATAACCCCCCGCCATCTCATGTACCTTTAACCTCAGAATAGCTGTAACCTGCTGTCTTTGTTTTTGATGTCGCAACACACACGCCGATGGCTTGTCTCCCCAAAGCACCTCCTCTACCCCTGCCTGCACCCTTACCACTTGAAACCTCTCATTTTGTAACTCCCTCAGTCTCCCCTTGACCTCGACAATTTCATCCATAGGATAGTTGTCCCCCACAGCCCCCTTCCCATAACAGCCCCTTAACCTGTCCTCTAAATAATTTGAAAGTCCATATTTTAAATCATTTATACGTTTTCCCACCCCCACATAATATTTCCTAATCCTTTCCTTGGCTACACAATCCCACCATTGCACGACATCTTCTACTCCCTGTGCCTCCTCGCCAAGTTCCTTCCATAGGACAGAAAATCCCGCTAACCCCTCCTCATCACTCAATGCACTTATATTTAATTTCCAGTAACTCCTGTATATTTCCACAAGTGCCTCCCACCCAACCTCCACCAACACTGCTCCATGATCTGACCATGCTACTCCCACAGTTTTGAAAGATCTCACTACAACCCCGTGAGAAAGATACGCTCTATCTAACCTCGCTGCATACCCTCTCCTAACAAATGTATGCTCTGTCTTCCACGCCCCCCCCTCGAATGTGTCCCTTAACCTAATATCCCTCAATAAATCTCCTAGGGCCACCGACACATAACCTGCCCCTTTCGGTTCCACATCAGCCCTCCTAATGATGCAATTCCAATCGCCTCCTACTATTGCCACCTCCGGTAATGCACGGAAAAAAAACACAAGGTCTTCACACACAAACTCCTGCTTCACCTGTACTTTATTCTCTGCAGGCGCATGTACGCTAATAAAGGCCACAAGTTTTCCCATCCACAAATCATCTACGCGCAACACCCTCCCCCCTCCCCCCCTCACTTCTCTGCAAAACAAATGGGCTCGCCTCCCTAATTAATATACCCACCCCTCCTTTCAAACGGGCAGATGGCAGGGTTACCACCCGAAACCCCTCCATCTCCAACACCCTACCCTCCTTAAAATTATGCTTCTGAAGGAACACAACATCCACTCTAAATTTATTCAGAAACATTCGAAACCATTCTCTCTTTACACCATTACACAAACTATTAACGTTTACTGTCATACACCGGATGCCTATTAAAGTTTCCACACCTCCCTCCTCTCTTCACTCTTCCGATGGGCACCAAAACGTGTGGGACCACTTGTCTCCTGCACACTTCCCTCTTTCTCCCCCCCCCTTTTTTCAGTGCCTCCTGTCATGGCCACCACTATCTTCACCTTCTACCCATATTTGCTTCCCAGTCCGCTGCGCTGGCGTTAGGACATCATCTGAATCCGATGCAGCGGCTCTCTTTCTTGTGACAGGCGCATCCTCCATTGCTTGGTCTGGGGATGCCTCACAATGTACCTCAACCTCCACTGTACACAGTGGCAATGATCTCGGTGACACCTCAGTCACGTTGTCACTCCTGTCGTCTGAATAGTTCTGTTGTTGATGCACCACAGCGTTCAACTCGTCTTCTGCCACCTTTCCAGGAGCAGCCACCTCCTCAGGCGGTGACAAGGACTTCAGAACCTCTGCTAATTCCTCCTCAATTTCCAACACTTCCTCCTGTACTTTTTGCTCAACCCGATCCACTGGAAGTGTCTCTGGGCCAGGTAACTGGTCAAGGGCCTCACCCTCTCCCCCAACCTTATGCGCCTCATCCACTATCTCGCTCCATAGACGACCACGCCCTCCTTCACGTCGTTGATCATCACCTGCTTCCCCCGGTGTAGAAGCAGATGTCTCTTCCCCTGGGCCAGGAGCTCGTTGCCGCTTCCCACACTCCGCCGCTATGTGATTATATTCCCCACATAGTCGGCTTGTACGCCTTTGCCCGGCATATGACACCATGACCTGTGTCCTGAATTCCTTTAGGTACACGTAAGATGGTATGGGGTGTCGCAATGTCATTTTTAGGTTAAAAGTGCCCTCCGGCATACCTGTGTAGGCACCCGTCACCCACTTACCCTGCTGGGCCAAATGAACAGTTCCGTATTCCTCAAAAACTTTTCTGATATCTGTCTCATCAGCCTCAAAGGGGACATTACGCAGTTTAATCCATGTATAATGTCTGGATACATCGATCATCCTCACACGCACAGCTGGTGTTGCATCAAGACTTACGTCCTGAAAACGGTTGACCAACGACTCATAAACCGTTGCTGAGAGCAGTTTCACAAAAAATCTACGTGCTCCTTTCAATGCTGCTCCGTACAACTCGCCATCCTGAATGCCATACGTGTCTCTGATGATTTTAGGTAGTAATACCTGGGCTGAAGCTGGCGTTATTGCCCCACTGAGAAGTTCAACGCCGACAGTGTTGATCCTGCATCTATAATTAAACGCCATGTTGACTAATGGTAGTTCTCCTGGGCTGACGACAGAGGCACGCCAAGCACCACCTCCCACTACTGCAGCCAGGGAACTGAAGTGCGTTTGCACAGGAGGTCTACACGGCCCAAGAGCGATGCAGACAATGACTAAATTTTCTGTCTTCTGTCTACAGGGGACTAAGTGGGTCATTAGGATTCTCAGGCCATAAGAAACGGGTACAATCCCAGTCAGCCTCTTGCAGACCCACTCTCAGGAAAGCTTTACTTATGTCCGCCATAAAGGCATAATTCTTAACCCTGAAGTTTAATAATATGTCTCCCAGTTTTTCCATCAACGACGGACCTGTCATCAAACAGTCATTCAAACTAGGTACATTTTTCTTACTCCTGGCATTATAATTAAACACAATCCTCAGAGGAGTGGTCTTAGAATCCTTCTTCACTCCGTGATGTGGCAAATAGTGACCATAAATCTGGGCTTGCTCATGAGGTACCTCCTCTATGAATTTATTTAACTGCTCATTAATTATATCATCGTTAATAAGATAATAAGTGAAACCGGACTGTAAAGTGAGGCGGGAAGGGGAGTGTGTAATGAAGGGTTAACTGAAAGGGGTTTGTGAAATTAATGGAAAAGTGAGCAGTGAAGAGGGTTTCGAAGAAGAAAATTTACTAGCAATTCAGTGGTAATTGCTGAAGCTGATACTAGGGTGTACTAGGTGACTGGAAAAGAGAAATAAATATTATTGTATATGAGTAAAACAGCGAAGAGTGAAAATGGCAGGCATTAGGGGGGGTACAGACTGCCATAATTATATTCACTTCGTGGGGCAATTTCATCCTCTTCAGCGCAGGTGTTACTCCCAACCATCATCAGGGAGACGTGTGGTATCCAGGACGATGAGGTGTATGGTGTTACCCTGAATGGGGCATACAGAATCTTTGTCAAACTGAATTCCACGTCCGTGTGCGAGTCTTCGGTGACAAGATTCCAACAAATGAGTCTTGACGCTACTCCAGCTGTGAAGGTGCATATCGACGTATCTCACCACTTTACGTGGGTTAAGATTCGCAATGTCCCATTTGAGGCAGGTGCGGCTGACATCAGGAGTGTTTTCGAGGCATATTGGACCGTACATCTGGCACAACAGGGCAAGTGGACAGCTGGTGCTTACATGGGCCGTCTGGAGGGAACCTTTTTCCTGAAGATGACTCGGAGACATCCCATACCATCTTACATCGTGTTGGAATACTTCCGGATGCTAGTTATGGTTTCGTAAGCCAAACAGAGACGTACGTGCAGGTTACGTGGGGCTTACGACCATATGGCAGCAGCATGTGTGAAGCTGAGGAGGGAGCCTGCACAAATTGGTGAAGCACCAGTTACCAGTGTGGTAGCTGTTGTTGAGAGCCCCACGCGAAAGCAAGGCTTGGGCGCTTGTGGAGTGAAGTGGTAGAGGAACCCATAGAGGAGACTGGTGTGTGTGAGGCAAGCTGTGACATAACAGGATCTGTTACTAGGCAAGGGAAAAGTGCAGAAGTGTAAGTGCAGGAGGAGGTACAGGCTCACGAGTAAGAGCTTCAGGAAGTGTTGAGGACATTGATGCCGCCTGCAGAGGATGTTGTTCCTGAGCTGGTGAGAGGCACGGCATTGTTTGTGGAGGAATGTGATGATAAAATTCATAGCAGGGATGACGGGCCAAGCAGTAAGCATGAGATGTCGCCGTGTGCTGTGGAACGGGGCATGGTGGAGGTTGAGGTTCATCGTGACGGAACCTCAGAAGACAACATGGAAGTGGAGGGAATCATGAGGAAGAGAGCGGCGGCGTCAGACTCGGATGATGTTCTGATGCCGGCGCAGAGGTCTGGGAGGAAGGAAGAGTACTGTCGAGGTAGTCAGGATAAGAGGCATCGCAAGAAAGGGTAGGGGTTGATGGTGTGAAGCCCTGTGCTGGCTCTGGGGCAGGAAGCCCTGGGATGAATGAAGAAAGGAGGAAGGGTTGGAAAATATAAAGAGGCCTTAGGTGTATGACTGTGAACGTAAATGGACTGTGTAATAGTGTGAAGGGGGAATGGTTTCGAATGTTTCTGTGTAAATATAGGGTGGATGTAGTGCTCCTGCAAGAACACAATTTCAAGGAGGGAAGAGAGCTGGAGGTGGCGGGGTTTCAGGTCATGACTCTGCCATCTGCACGTTTGAAAGGTGGAGTGGGTATATTGATCAGGGAGGCGAGCCCATTTGTGTTGATAAGAAGTGAGGGGGGAGAGGGGATAGGGTGTTGCGTGTGGATGGGTGGTGGATGGGGCAGAGGGTAACCTTTGTTAGTGTGTATGCACCTGCTGAGAACGATGTGAAAGTAAAGCAGGAATTTGTATGTGATGACCTAGTTTTCTTCTTACGTGGTTTACCTGCAGTGGCCATCGTTGGTGGGGACTGGAACTGTGTTATCAGGAGGGCTGATGTGGAACCAAAAGGGGCGGGGCACATGTCGGTGGCCTTACGAGACCTCTTGAGGGATATTCAGTTGAGGGATGCAGTTGGAGGGTGAGTGTGGGAGGTAGAGCACACTTTCGTGAGGAGGGGTTATGCGGCTAGGTTAGATAGGTTGTACATTTCTCAAGGGGTCTTGGTAAAGTTTTTCTGCACAGTAGAGGTAGCAGTCGTGGCAGAGGTGGGATGGGAGTCGCTGGAGGGTATCTCTAGGGGTTATTGGAAGTTAAATACGAGTGTGTTAGGAGATGAGAAGGGGTTGGAGGGATTTACAACACTGTGGAAGGGGTTAAGTGTGGAGGTACATGGGGTGGAGGATGTGGTAACATGGTGGGATGGTGTGGCTAAAGAACGAATTAGGCAATATTACGTGAGAGAAGGGAAACGAATTAATTCTTTAAAATATGGGCTGGCCAAGTATTGGGAGGACAGGTTATGGGGTTGTTATGCGAGAGGGGTGGTGGCGGGTATTTATCCTATGGATGATATACTGGCACTTAAGGGGAGGCTGCATGAGCTCTAAGATGAGAGGTTCCAAGCGGTGAGGGTAATGGCTGGCGTGGAAGAGGTGTTATGGGGCGATAAGCCTTGGTCATGTGTATTGCGTAGGCAAAAGCAACGGCAGCAGCCAACAGCTATTCCATGGTTGGAGGTTCATGAGTCGGTAGGTGGGTATAGGGTGGGTCAGGTTATACACATCGCAGACGGAATGGGAGTGTTTGTGGACGAGTGGTATGGAAAGTATTGGCAAAGGGATGGGGTAGGAGCTGGGATTTTAAAACAGGACTCACGAAATCGTAATGACACGATTGCAAACAAACCATACCCAGTCCGGGATTGAACCCGCGGTCAGAGAGTCTCAAAACTCCAGACCGCCGCATTAGCCACTAGACCAGCTAGCCACAATAAGATTCGTCCAACTAGGTATATTTCTACACAATAGGAAGGTTAGCACAAGCACCACTGTGACCACAAATGCAAGTTTTTACAGACGAATCCCCAGCTAGCGTGGTCGTGACGAACTCTAGCTCAAGTCCCCTCACTGCCGTCAACATGACTCACGAAATCGTAATGACATGATTGCAATCCCGGCCGGGGTATAGTTTGTTTGCAATCGCGTCATTACGATTTCGTGAGTCATGTTGACAGCAGTGAGGGGACTTGAGCTAGAGTTCGTCACAGCCACGCCAGCTGGAGATTCGTCTGTAAAAACTTGCATTTGTGGTCACAGTGGTGCCTGTGCTAACCTTCCTATGGTGTAGAAATATACCTAGTTGGACGAATCTTATTGTGGCTAGCTGGTCTAGTGGCTAACGCGACGGTCTGGAGTTTTGAGACTCTCTGACCGCGGGTTCAATCCCGGCCGGGGTATGGTTTGTTTGCAATCGTGTCATTACGATTTCGTGAGTCATGTTGACGGCAGTGAGGGGACTTGAGCTAGAGTTCGTCACGGCCACGCTAGCTGGAGATTCGTCTGTAAAAACTTGCATTTGTGGTCACAGTGGTGCCTGTGCTAACCTTCCTATGGTGTAGAAATATACCTAGGTGGACGAATCTTATTGTGGCTAGCTGGTCTAGTGGCTAACGCGACAGTCTGGAGTTTTGAGACTCTCTGACCGCGGGTTCAATCCCGGCCAGGGTATGGTTTGATTTTAAAACAGGTGTGTGAGAATGTGATATGTCTGTTGGGAAACAGTGATAGGGAAGCGTTGGGAGGGGAAATAACTGAGGGAGAAACATGGAAGGCTAAGTGAAATGTGTAGGGGTAAACCTCCGGGAATTGATGGACTCCCAGCAGAGTTTTATCTACAGCATTGGGAGTTAATGAAGCGTTTTTTGGTTAGGTTATTAAATTTAATGAAGGAGAGGGGAGAGTTGGGGGAGAAGCAGGCAACAGATGTAGTAGTATTGGTACCGAAGGGTAAGGGGCAAAATACACTTAGGGACTACCGGGCAACATCGTTGTTATGCAGATTATAAGCTGTTTGCCAAAATTTTGGGGAATCGGTTTAAATGTGTAGTGGATGGAGTAGTATCGAGAACTCAGTTTGGGTTGACAGGGAGGTCTATGGTGGAGGGACATGGGTTTGTAAGGGATTTCGTGGAACCAAAAGGGGGGAGGGGGGTTTGGTGGCTTTAGACTGGAAGGGAGCATATGACAGAGTGGAATGAGAGGCATTAAGAGCCATCCTCAGGGGACAAGGGATTGGGGAAGAAATAGTGGAATAGGTAGATGCTTTGTATCACGGTGCAATGGCGAGGGTACAGATTAATGAGATTGTAATGGAAAGGGGACTTCGACAGGGGTGCCCTATATCACAACTTTTATTTGCATGCATACAGGACCCCTTTTATAGGATGATGGAGAAGCGTTTGTGCAATAGTGGGGTGAAGGGAGTAGAGTCGGGAGGGTTTGGCCAGTCTTAATAGGGTATGTTGATGACACTACTGTTCTGGTTAGGGAGGGGATGTCAATGGATACCTTGGATGGGGTAGTACAATTGTTCTCGGATGCAACTGGTATGAGAGTGAATTCAGAAAAGTCCAAGGTGTGGGTGGGGGGGGGGTTAGGTCAGGATCCATGAAAGATTGAAACGAATGTATTCGGGAGTGGAGTTGTGGGAGTGTGAAACTGTTTTAAGGGCTATGGCGTGGGCTCGAGATCCGGGGAAGGTCAAAATAGGTGCGATGTATCGATTGTTGGTGGTGAGGGTTGTGGCGCCTGTATAGGGAATTTTTCCCATGTATACATGGGGAAGTATATGGAATAGGTTAAGTAGGATGAGGTTACAACCACGAGCACGTGACGTAATGTATCGGTTTCTGCACGGGATTTTGCCATCGGGTATGGTTCTGAGGGATAGATGTGTGGTTGAGGGGGGAGGTTGTGGAATATGTGAAGGTGAGGAGTCGGCGTTTCATGTTATTTCATGTTATTTCATGTTATTGTATATTTTTGTGAGGGAATGGGTAGCCTCACGAGTTGGTTGAGTAGGGTACTCCATAAGATTGGGGGTAAAGGTATTTCTGTTTTGAGAGCTTTAAGTCTTGACGTGTGGGGATTGGATGAGAGTATCATTAGGGCAGTGGGGTACATTATGGTAGATTATATATACATATTGTGGGGTATGAGGGGGAAAGGGGTTAGTGAGGTGAAGAGGCGGGTTTTAGCGGTTACCTTTTATAAAACGTGCCATAACAGGGAAATTTATGGGAGAAGGTGGGAGCGGGCTTTCTCAGAGGGATATAGAGAACTTACGTTAGAGGTTTTATTAGATTTGTAAATCAGGTGGGAGGGGCAGGGTAGGGATGATAAATGCTACTGTAGGATGGTGATGTCAGGGGTAGAAACAGGGTCGCCTCCTTGGGGTTGACAGCTGCAAAGATACAGATACTAATGCCGGAAAAAAAATCCCCCCCCAGTACCAACAATACCACCAGTCCGATGACATTCTTCTTTGCAAATATACAGTGTCTAAAGCCAGCAACAAACAACAAAATACCTTTCATCCGTGGACTGCTTGCAGAGGCAAAGGCAATGTTCACGGCTTTCACTGAGACCCACATAAAGGATCACTTGGACAACGAAATATGGATCCCAGGTTACAACCTATACAGATGCGACAGAGTGAACAGGCAAAAGCGGGGGAGGGGGGGGTTGGCCTGTACATTGCAGAGTCACTTGTTTGCACAGAACTGCGTAATGCCTCAAATGATGTAGTGGAAGTTTTAGCAGTAAAGGTCGAGAACCAAAACCTAGTCATTGTGGTAGTCTACAAGCCTCCGGATGCAACATCCCAGCAATTTCAGGAACAGCTGTTAAAAATTGACCACTGTCTGGAAAATCTGCCAGCTCCTGCACCCAACATCTTGCTCCTGGGGGATTTCAACTTAAGGCACCTAAAATGGAGAAATATAGCAAATAATATTGTTGCAGTAATAACACAAGGAGGCAGCTCTGATGAAAACTCACACTCACATGAGCTTTTAAATCTCTGCACAAAATTCAATTTAAACCAGCAAATAATAGAGCCTACTAGACTGGAGAATACACTAGACCTCATCTTCACTAACAATGATTATCTGATACGAAATGTTACCATATCAAAAACAATATACTCAGATCACAACATAATTGAGGTTCAGACATGTATGCGTGGAGCCCCAGACCGACATAATGAGATTAGTCACGAGGGAGCATTCACGAAATTCAACTTCAAATCCTAACCGATATAAGCTGGGAAGATATACTAAGCAACACAGACCCCAACTTTTGCCTAGAACAGATTAACTCGGTGGCACTCGATGTATGCACAAGGCTTATTCCTCTATGAAAAATGAGGAGTAGATGTAAAATAGAAAGAGACAGGCGCTCCCTTTACAGGCGACGGAAAAGAATAACAGAGCGGCTAAAAGAGGTCAATATATCTGAAATGCGTAGGAAGACACTGGTCAGAGAAATAGCAAGCATCGAACTTAAGCTAAAGGAATCTTATAGGAGTCAGGAATTGCAGGAAGAACTAAAAGCCATAAATGAAATCGAAAGAAACCCAAAGTATTTCTTCTCCTATGCCAAATCAAAGTCGAGAACAACGTCTAGTATTGGGCCCCTACTTAAACAAGATGGGTCCTACACAGATGACAGCAAGGAAATGAGTGAGCTACTCAAGTCCCAATATGACTCAGTTTTTAGCAAGCCGCTAACCAGACTGAGAGTCGAAGATCAAAATGAATTTTTTATGAGAGAGCCACAGAATTTGGTTAACACAAGCCTATCTGATGTTATCCTGACGCCAAATGACTTCGAACAAGCGATAAATGACATGCCCATGCACTCTGCCCCAGGGCCAGACTCATGGAACTCCGTGTTCATCAAGAACTGCAAGAAGCCCCTATCACGAGCTTTTACCATCCTATGGAGAGGGAGCATGGACACTGGGGGTCGTCCCACAGTTACTAAAAACAACAGACATAGCCCCACTCCACAAAGGGGGCACATTGTACAAGTCAGAGTCCAACTTGTATGTAGTCTCATCTTTGTATATACAATAATATACTTGTTTTCTACACATTAAACTACAACACACTGAACAAGCAACTGTCCATCACTTCCAACACAATATACTGCCCTACTCCTCACTCTGCACAGTGAAGGAACATGAGGACTATATGAATAGTGTATAGCCCATGACACACAAGAAACGGGCCAGCTCTACAAGTGCTTGCACTCGTAGTCCATACATTATTCACTCACGCATCACTCATCCAACACACACACAGACATTTGTTGTCATCCATAACCAGGGAGGCGAACCTGTTTTCACCCACGACTTCCCTACCCCAGCAACACTTTCCAGTCGTACCCTCCCCTCCCTCGTACATTACAAGTCTAATAAAACCTGTAATGTAAGTTGCCTATATCCCTCTGAAAAATCCTTCACCCACCTCCTCCCATAAATTTCTTTATTTCTGCATACTGTTTTACAGAACGTTACTGCTAACACCCTCCTCTTCACCTCACTGACCTGTTTCCCCCACAATCCCCACACTATATATACATAATCTACCATAATGTACCCCACAGCTCTGATGGCACTTTCATCCCAACCCCCCACGTTGAGAATTAATCCTCTCAATACAGAAATTCTTTGACCTCCTATTCTATGTATTTAACCACCCCTTGGCACTCCTCAGTCCATCACAAAAATATACTACATGAAATGCCGACTCCTCCCCACCACATATCCCGCACCCCCCCCCCATCAACCACTCGTCTATCCCGTAGAACCACACCCGATGGTAAAATGCCATGCAGAAAATGATACATTACATCCCGAACACGAGGTTGCAACCTCATCCTACTCAACCTATTCCATATACTTCTCCATGCATACATGGGGAAAATTCCCTCTACAGGTGCTACAACCCTCCCGGCTAACAATCTACACAACCTACCTATTTTGACCTTTGCCAGCTCTCGATCCCATGTCATGGCCCTCAAAACAGTTTCACACTCATGCAACTCAACTCCTGTATACATCTGTTGCAATCTGTTGTGGATACTGGCCAAACCCCCCCCACCCACACCTTCCCTCATCACCTCCCTTTTAATGAAGACACATTTGACCCTCTGCTTTAAGTCCAGCAATCTCAGCCCCCCCTGACTCACAGGTAATATTACCATGTCCCTTTTAAGCCAATCACAGCCTGAACCCCACAAGAATTTAAAAACCCTCCTAAGTATGTTCGTTATTGCCGGCCCAGTTAATGGGAACATGGCTGCCACGTGCCATACTTTGCTATACAGTAAGATAAGATAAGATTTCGTTCGGATTTTTAACCCCGGAGGGTTAGCCACCCAGGATAACCCAAGAAAGTCAGTGCGTCATCGAGGACTGTCTAACTTATTTCCATTGGGGTCCTTAATCTTGTCCCCCAGGATGCGACCCACACCAGTCGACTAACACCCAGGTACCTATTTGCTGCTAGGTGAACAGGACAATAGGTGTAAGGACACGTGTCGGAATTTCCACCCGCCGGGAATCGAACCCGGGCCCTCCGTGTGTGAAGCGGGAGTTTTAGCCACCAGACCAATGGCACGCTGCACAAGGGTCAAATGATAAGGTCACAATGCATCCAAGCGTCCCTGAATCCTTTCTACCATCCTAATCGAGTTTTCCATGCGTGCCACAGTTAGATCGTCTACATAAATAAGACCACAAATTTTTAACGAATTCACCTGCCTCCTCACGACTGCACTACACCACTCAACCCTTCCCGCCCTAGCTCCTAACCCCATGACCATGGATTTGTCTGAATTCACCCTCATACCAGTTGCCCCTGCAAACATTTGTACTACCCAATCTAATGTGTCCATTGACATCCCTCCCTGATCAGAACAGTAGTATCATCCACATACCCTATTAAAACTGGCCAAACCCTCGCAACCCCACCCCCCTGGTCCCTCTACGTGTCACATACGTTGTTCCACCAATCTATAAAAGGGATCCTGTATGCATGCAATCAGTAATTGTGACATAGGACACCCCTGCCTAAGTCCCCTACCCATTACAATCTTCCCACCCAATCGACCATTAATCTGTACCCTCGCCATTGCACCTCAATACAACGCCTCAACCCAACCCACTATTTCTTCCCCAAACCCGTGACCACTGAGGATGGCTTTCAATGCTTTCCGATCCACTCTATCGTATGCCCCTTGCCAATCGAGTGCCACCAAACCTCCCCCCTCCCCCCTTTTGCCTCCACAAAATCCCTAAGTAACCCATGCCCCTCCACCATAGACCTCAATGGTAAACCAAACTGAGTTTTCAATACTACCCGTCCCACCACACACTTAAACCAATTCCCCAAAATCTTAGCAAACAACTTGTAATCTGCGCATAACAACGAGATCGCCAGGTAATCCTGAAGTGCATACTGCCCCTTACCCTTCGTTACCAAGACAACGACAGCCATTGCCTGCTTCTCTCCCAGCTCACCTCTCTCCTTCATGCAATTTAATAACCTAACCAAAAAATGCCTCATTAGCTCCCGATGCTGCTGATAAAACTCTGCCAGGAGTCCATCAATTCCCGGTGCTTTGCCCTTTCACATTCCACTTAAAGCCCTCCATATTTCCCCATCAGTTATTTCCCCACCCAGTGCTTCCATAGCACTGTTACGCAACTGACATACCACACTCCCACACACCTGTTCTAAAACCCCATCCTCTGCCCCTTCTCGTTGCCAGTACTTCTCATACCACTTATTTATTTATTTATTTATTTATTATAAATTTGTGCACACATACAGAGGTACAAAAAAATACAGATAAGAGCAGTATGCCAAAGCCACTTATACTATGCATAGCATTACGGGCTGGCTTAAAATTAACTTAAGATTAACTAAGCAATGATGAAGTCAGTGATAAAACATTAATGTAAACAGATTACTATAAAGCACAAGTGAGTATTACAAAGACAGGTCATATGAAGGATTCTGTTAGGTAGTGTATTTAAAAAATAATAAAGTTAGATTGGGTTTTAGGTTTAACATTTATGTGATATAATTGTGAGAAACATTTAAGATATACAATTTATAAGGTTCAGTTATTCAGTATTTATTTGGTTTTGGGTGAGTAAGTGATCTTTGAGTAGAGACTTGAATTTATAAACAGGTAGTGTTTCTTTTATATTTACAGGTAATGAATTCCAGATTTTAGGGCCTTTTATGTGCATTGAGTTTTTGCATAGTGTGAGATGAACACGAGGAACATCAAAGAGTGATCTGTGCCTTGTGTTATGGTCATGTGTTCTGTTGAGGTTGGCAAGGAGATGTTTGAGGGGAGGGTTAATATCAGAGTTAAGTGTTCTATGTATGTAATAGGTGCAGTAATAAGTATGGATGTTTTGTATGGTGAGTAGGTTTAGTGTATTGAATATTGGTGGAGTGTGCTGCCTGTAGTGAGAATTTGTTATCATTCTAACTGCAGCCTTTTGTTGGGTAATTAGTGGTCTGAGATGGTTAACTGTTGTTGAGCCCCATGCACAAATTCCATAGGTGAGATAGGGGTAAATAAGAGAGTGATATAGGGCCAGGAGGGCTGACTGTGGAACATAGTACCGTATCTTCGATAGTATGCCTACAGTCTTGGAAATTTTCTTAGAAATTTGTTGTATATGTGTATGAAATTTGAGTCTATTATCAAGGTGGATTCCTAAGAATTTTCCCTCTGTTAGCTTTGTGATAGGTGATCCGTTTATCATTATGTTAAGAGGGACATCTGTAGCTCTGTTACCAAACTGAATGAAGTAGGTTTTGTCAATGTTTAGTGTAAGTTTGTTAGTCCTCATCCAGGTAGATATTTTCTGTAATTCGGTATTTACAGTATTGGCTAGTGTGACTGGGCTCGGGTGAGAGAAGACGTATGTAGTGTCATCTGCAAATAGTGTGGGTTTGAGTAATTGCGAAGCATTTGGAAGGTCATTTATGTATAGGAGAAAGAGAAGAGGGCCAAGGACACTTCCCTGTGGGACACCAACTGTAATTGGTTGCGCAGAAGAGTTTGCCCCATTTGCGTACACATATTGGCTTCTGTTGCTGAGGTATGACTTGAGGTAATTGAGGGAGTGCCCTCTTATACCATAGTGTGACAATTTTACGTGGAGCAAGTCATGGTCAACTGTATCAAAAGCTTTACGTAAGTCAATGAAGATCCCCAGTGGGACTTCTTTTTTCTCTATTGCAGTGTATATATGTTCTAGCATGTGTATAATAGCATCATTAGTATTTTTATTAGGCCTGAATCCAAATTGGCAGGGGTTGAGTATGTTTTGGGAGATAAGGTAGGAGTAGATTCGTTTATGAATTAGTTTTTCAAAGATTTTTGAGAGAGGGTGTAAGTTGGATATTGGCCTATAGTTATTCAACTCTGTTTGGTCTCCTCCTTTGTGGATCGGGGTGACCCTTGCTATTTTGAGTACTGTAGGGAAGGTGGAGGATTCAATGGATTTGTTAAAGAGTGTTGCAATGATTGGAGATAGCACTTGTGACACTTTTTTATATATAAAGGGTGGTAAGGTACTTAAATCTCCTGCCTTGTTTTTTAGTGCATTGATAATAAGGGAGACTTCGTATGGGTTAGTCGGAGCTAGGAACAGTGTGTTCGGGTAGTTGCCGGTGAGGTAGTTATTTGGTGGGGTATCTGAGCTTGGGATTTTATGGGCAAGGTTTTGTCCTATAGTGGAGAAGAAATCATTGAGTCTGTTTGCTGTTTCTGTTGGTGGGAGTTGGGGTTCATCTGATTTTGCTAATTTTATTTCGCTATTTCGTGATATCTTTTTTGTTCCCAGAATTTCAGATAGTGTTTTCCAGGTCTTTTTTATATCACCTCGTAAGTTGGATAATCTGTTCTCATAATACAATTTTTTTGCCCTTCTTATCAGGCTGGTTAGGATTGACGAGTAACGTTTTGTTTGGTCTCTGGTTATGTGACCCATTCTGTACTGTTTTTCATATTGGTGTTTTGTATTTATGGATTTGAGAATGCTGGGTGTTAGCCAGGGACTGTTCAGTCTCTTTGCTGTCATCTGTTTAGTTTTTTTAGGGCAGTGCTTGTTATAGAGGTATTGGGTCTTTTTTAGAAAATTATTAATACATTCGTTAATATCTGTATAGATTTCTAGCTCAGTGTGCCAATCAATGTTTGCTAATGCTGTTGCGAAGTTATTAATGGCTGCCTCATTGTGAAGTCTGAAGGTGACTTTAGTAGTGTCTTGGGGTAGTTTACCAAGAGTTGTTATGAGGAAAGTAGGGTAGTGGTCTGTGGTATTATCTGTAATTATGCCTGATTTTAAAGGGGATATGGTGTTGGTCCAGATGTGGTCAAGTAGGGAAACACTAGTCTCTGTAACTCTTGTAGGTTTTGTTACTGTTGGTAGTAACATACAGTTACTCATTGTGTTTGTGAATTCAGTAACGTGTGGGTCCTGGTCTTGCAGGAGATTTATATTGAAGTCACCTGAGAGTAGTAAGTGATCTTTGTTCATGCGTGCATCAGTTATCATACTTCCTAGATTTTGACTAAATTGGCTAATGTTTGACTGTGGAACTCTGTAGATGTTTATCAATGTGAGAGGTTTTTGTAGGTATTTGGATTTGAATTTAGCTATTATATATTCCCCATGTTCATCCCTTGTGCAAGTATTAGTGATACATTCTAGTTGGTCTGAGTAGTATATGGCTGTGCCACCCCCTTGTTGGTCTGGCCTACAGTTGTGTATGGCTGTGTAACCAGGAATGGCATAGACATCTGTACTATCAGGCTTTAGCCAGGTTTCAGTTAGTGTAATGATGGACATATTGGCATGTAAGGAATTTAGTAATGCTATGAGGTCATCGTAATGCTTGCTTAAAGATCTGATATTGTAGTTAAAGATAGTTATGTTGTTGTTGGCACTGAGAAGTGCCTTTGATTGTTCTGCAGTGTAGTAATTACAGTAACTGTTTGATTCATTTAAGTCATTAAATAAGAGGTTGGTATCAGGATCAATGCTTGTAATCATAAGATTTGTAGTGAATCTATAGTTAGAATTAAGTATAAAACAAAGTAAATAGTCTTAAGCTAAAAAAATAGCACCTGAATTATTTAACAAATGTAAAATAATGAGCTAAGGGACTAATACAAATAAAGTGATGATCATATAATAGTGCTTGGGAATATGATAGTAGGTAGTACTATAAAGGTAATTTTTTAAAGTTATAATTATAGTTTAAAATTATAATAAAAAGGGACTAATATAGGTTGTGTATAAATGAGCTTTGGAATATAATGGCAAGATTGTGAGCTTATTCTACTTTAGCACCTGAGAATAGCACCTTGATTATTTTAACAGTTGTGGATATATAAACTAGGATAGTTATATAAAGCTAAAATAAAGGAGAAAATATAAAAGGGACTAAAATTAAGTAATGGTAAGCAAAGTTAAATGGACAGATGGTAGGAATTATAATATAAACTTATAATATAAAAATACAATTTGAAATGGTACTTGCAATTGCACTAGAGTCTGGTATGGGTTGTTGACAAGATCAAGGTTATAACTATAGATTTAAATTGACAAAATAAAATTCACAATTAAAGTACCAAAAGAATAATAGTAAAAAATCACAATGGTAATGTCTTGGTTATAATATGATAGTAAGATGGTAGACAGGTACCCAGGTACACAGGTACAAAGGATAATACAAGGTTGGGGTTGAATATAAAAACTTGAAAATTTGGCAACAAAATGTTATGGGAAGTATAAAATAATGTTTAATGTACAAAAGTAAAATTGACTGGTAGTAAATATGGTGTTTAATAAAATTTTAGTAAGTAATAATGATTACAAAAAAGTGAAATAGTAATGCTTATTTCATTCAATATTGCACTGGTAGTTATACTTGAGGTTATATGGCAGTACAAGGTAATTAAGAGTAATCTAGGATAGTAAACGTGGTATTAAAACAGGTAAAGGTAATTAGTCAAGTAATGGTTATTAAATGTCAAAAATGTTAAGAGTAAATTGAAATTTTAGTAAAAATGATATTTATTAATTTTAGTAAGTAATATCAATTGATAGTATTTAAAAAAATATGAGGTAGTAATATGGACAGAGAAAGTATCAATTCAGCTAATGTTCAAGCGAACAATAGTAAATAAGAAAATCACATAAGGTGACTTATGCTTACTAGTAAAATCACAAAATGAGGTAGTTGATTATTTAAATACTAAGAGATTGTACAATGAAATTTGAACAATAATGGAGCAAAACATACACTACACTACGTAGACTTTTAAGTTGGACATTGTTTAGTTCTTCTCTGTAAGATTAGTATCCCTGAGAAATCGTGATAGATCATTCTCGTTCGTGATTGTGTACAGTTGACCTACATTTGTTTTCCTAACTAGAATTTTCCCATCCCGTGTGAAGCATTGGTGTATTGTGTCATTATTCTCCCGCTTAAGTTTTCTGACTCTATACAGGAGGTTCTGACGTTTTTTGGTAAGACACTCGTTTATGTATACCTCTTTCTTTACTTTAATAGATGCAATAATTAAGTCTTTTTTCCTATCATGTGAGTTGAATCTAAGCATAACACTTTTTCTACCATGGGATCCTAGTAATCTGGCTTCTTTTATTTCAGACTCTGGTACAATAACACTTGTTTGGTCCTTTATGATCTGCAGAGTAATTTCTTTACTGTTTGTTTGGTTCATATCACTGGGAAAAAGTGGACTGTTAACTATTACTGCGTCCGATAGTTTATCTTGCTCAGTTTTATCTTCTTGGAGAGCAAAGTAGTCACTGAACTGGTTATCTAAGTTGTTCTTCCATTGTTTTACTGCTTCTTCAACCTTTGTATTAAGAGATATTATTTGTTGGGTATGGCTATCTATGACTGTTTGGATGGTCTTGTCACAGTTAGTCATTCCAGGTGTTGATAACTTTTGTTCAAGACTGAGGATTTTGTTCTCGAGTTGTGTCATCCTGGTGTCTTGTTTTGTTAGCGTCTCTCGAAGATTCATATTTTCAATAACTAAGTTGGAGATGCATGACTTTAGGGTATCTGGATCGTTGGTCATACCTGAGAGACTACTAGGTAGGTTGAATCCGGGGAAGAGAGGGGAGGATGGGCTGGTGGCAGCCATGTTTGTTGTTATTGTTGTGGTGTCGCCTTGAGTGGTGGTGAGTGGGGTGGTTGCTGGGCCGGCGTCCTCCTGGCTACACTTGTTGAATAGTTGATTTTTCGGTGTTTTCTTGCTGGCCTTGGTGCTGTTTCCTCTTAGATTGCGCCTCATAATACTACAGGAATTGTTGTTGTTAAGAAGAAGTTGTAGTATACAAAGCTTAGGGTTACGTTGTTCGGCTGGCAGCGGGGTGTTGCTTTCGGTTTGTGTGCAGTCTTCCTTTGATCTCTCTTTTTTTCGATTTGTAGGTTTCACTGTTGGTAATCTTTTGTCATTCTGGGTGCTACGTTGGGTAGTGCAGTTTTGCTTGTAACTAGGTCATCATAGGAGCATTTGTAGCTCTGGTAGTTGGAGAAAAATACGGAGCTTGGAAATCGCTGCTGCCGCTGCCGCTGTATGCTGTATGATTCGGCAAATGCCCCCATTCCTTCCATAGCTTGTATGACCTGCCCCTCCCTGTACCCCACTATAGACTCATGAACCTCCAACCATGGAATAGCCATTGCCTGCTGTCTTTGTTTTTGCCTATGCAATACACACGATGAAGGTCTATCTCCCCACAACACCTCTTCCTCCCCCGCCTGTACCAGCACCGCTTGGAACCTCTCATCCTGTATCTCATGCAGCATCCCTTTAATTGCCATAATATCATCCATAGGATAAGTGCCCACCACCGCCCCCCCCGCATAACAACCCCGTAACCTATCCTCCAAATAGTTGGCAAGCCCATATTTTAAAGAATTGATGCGTTTCCCTTCTCTTACGTAATATTGCTTAATCCGTTCTTTTGCCACACCATCCCACCTCATCACCACATCCTCTACCCCATTTACCTCTGCACTTAACCCCTCCCACAGCATTGCAAATCCCTCTATCCCCTCCTCATCACCTAACACACTTAAATTTAACTTCCAATATCCCCTAGATATACCTGCTAGTGACTCCCACCCCACCTCTGCTACTATCGCCCGATGATCCAAATAAGCTACTTCTATTGTATGGAAAAATGTCAACCAAGCCCCTTGAGATATATACAGCCTATCCAACCTAGCTGTGTAACCCCTTCTTACAAAAGTGTGCTCTACCTCCCACGCCCCTCCTCCAACCGCATCCCGCAACTGAATATCCCTCAAGAGATCTCCCAAGGCCGCCAACACGTGCCCTGCCCCTTTTGGTTCCACATCAGCCCTCCTAATAACGCAGTTCCAGTCCCCACCAACGATGGCCACTGCAGGTAAACCACGTAAGAAGAAAACTAGTTCTTCACATACAAAATCCCTTTTTACTCTCACATCATTTTCTGCTGGTTCATACACACTTACAGAGGATACCCTCTGCCCCATCCACCACCCGTCCATGTGCAATACTCTCACCCCCTTCCCCTCACTTCTTAGCAACACAAACGGGCTCGCTTCCCTGATCATGATACCCACACCACCTTTCAGACATGCCACTTCCAGCACTTTCCCCTCCTTGAAATTGTGCTCCTGAAGAAACACATCTCTATATTTGAGCAGAAGCATTCTAAACCATTCTCTTTTTACCCCCTGGCACAGTCCATTCACATTCACAGTCATACTCCTCAGGCCGCTGTTAAAGTTTCCACCCCTGCCTCTTTTCTCCATTCTTCCCAGGGCCACCTGCACCTGGGTTTCTACAAGTCTTCACATCACCTTCCCTCCCATCCCCTTTCTTCCAGTGCCTCTTGTCTTGGCCACCACGACAAAATTCATCCACCCTCCCAGGTCTCTGCACCGGCATCAGGACATCATCAGAGTCTGATGCTGCCACTCTCTTCCTCGTGAGAACCTCGTCCTCCATGCTACCGTCGAAGGAGGCCACACAATGGACCTCAACCTCCTCCGTGCTTTGTCCCTCGAAACACAGCGACGTTTCTCCCACACCGCTCACCACGTCTTCCCTGCTATGTATTTGTATGTCACATTCCTCCACTGTCAACTCGGTATTTTGCACCCCTGCAGGTTCATCCTCCACCTCTACAGGCAGTGACAAAGTCCTCAACACCTCCACAAGGTCTTCCTCAATCACCTTTACCTCCTCCTGCACACACACTTCTGTACTTGGCTCCTTCAAAATATCGGTTTCTGTTGGGACACAGCTTGCCTCTCACATGCCAGGCTTCTCGTGGGGCTCCACCACCTCACTCCACAATCGCCCACGCTCGTGCTTGTGTGTGGGGCTCGTAGCAACAGCATCCGCACTTGTAACAGGTGCTTCACTAGTTTGTGCAGGCACCCGCCACTGCTTCACACACACAGCCGCCAAATGATCGTACGCTCCACATAACCTGCACGTACGTCTCTGTCCAGCATATGATACAAGAACCTGTGTTCTAAAGTCCTCCAGTATGACATAAGATGGTATGGAATGTCTTAGGGTCATCTTCAGGATATATGTCCCCTCTAGATGGCCCATATAAGCACCTGCCGCCCACTTGCCTTGCTGTGCCAGATGTACGGTTCCATACACCTCAAAAACACATCGTATGTCAGCCTCATCTACCTCGAATGGTACATTACAGAGCTTGATCCACGTAAAGTGGTGGGATACGTCAATGAAACGCACCTTCACAGCTGGAGTAGCACCAATGACTCGTACACAGATGTGGAATTCAGTTTAACGAAGATCCTATATACTCCATTCAGGGCAACATCATAAACTTCATCGTCCTGGATCCCATATGTCTCCCTGATGATGGTTGGGAGTAACACCTGCTCTGAAGTGGGTGAAATTGCCCCACGAAGCAGTTCTATGCCGATGGCATTTATACGACGCCTCACACTCAGTGCCATGTTGGTACTAGGTAGCTCGCCTGAAAACAGCAGAGGGGTGCAGAGCACAACTGCACTCAACTGCGGTCAGGCAGCGAATGGGCACTAGCTTCTAGGGTGACAAGAGACGCCGGTACATACTGGTCATGCACTGTTGGCTGCAGAAAAGCCACAGCACGACTCACTTGCAATTTTCCCCAGACACTGGCCACGATCCTAAGAAAAATGGGAGGTCTTGTCTTACTGTATGGGCCTGATGAAGGAGGACATCTACGGTACGTCGAGGTGCCTCCACCAGATTTCCCCAGGTCTAGTATGTGAAGACATGTGGGGGCACCACCTGCTGGTCATGGCACTTGTTATGATGATGTCTAGTCTTAGAAGGATGCTCTGGTGTCTTCGAGACCCGCGCATCGTCGTTCAAACTTAGGCTGCCAGTTCTCCCTAGCTAACATAACCTAGTGTTTGCCTACAATATCGGCCTACCACTACCTACGTTAACTCTTATGTCTACATTATTATTATCTACAGTTGCCTCAATAATCCTAATAATAGTGTACTAACAGAATAAACTACCTACTTCTTCCCTGAAGGGTAAATCTATCAATTAAGAAGTACCTTCCAACCACCTTCGCCAACCTGGGTGAGTGTGTATGTGTTTTGGGTGGGTGTAAGGGCCCCCAAATGGTGTGTTTTCCCCTGTTGGGACTTCTAGGATGTAATAAGTTCCAACACCTATATATATTTGTATGACGTTTTAAATAAAATATAAAAAAAAATTATATTTATCTTTCTTCTTCAATTCCATGAAGAAAGAAATCAGTCATGGGGGCTGGAAAAGGCGAATGGAATAACAGCGCCCTGGACAGTAAAAGCCCAACAGTTGCCATCCTACCAGGAAAGTAAATGTCACTATCGCCGCAATGTCTGGCAACACCACATACCCAAACAAAAACAGTGGCACACAGTTCTTATTGTAGTGCTCTTAAGTGGTGATATCCAAATTAATCCAGGACCTCAAACTATTGTGCAGAGGCAAAACAGACAGATAAATGACGGTGGTAATGACGGTCTAGTAGCTAGGAATGATAACCTTAACTCTATATGTAATGCATACATAGATCAATGTGAGACAACACAGTCATTATTATCTCAAACACTACCAAACAGGTGCATACACTGTACTAAAGTACGCATGAAAAACAGAAAAAGCACCTTATGTAAAATGTGTAAGGGGTGGGTGCATGATGGATGTATGTACAATTATAGCAACGGTGCCAGAATTCACTTTGTGTGTAACAAATGCACTTTGGCACAGTTACCCTATAGCAATGATGACATTGATTTAACTAATTTTAATACTTATGACCCATTGCCATATATTGATGATTATAATTGTTTTATGAAAACAGGCCTTCACTTTATTCATGTCAACGCAAGATCACTTCTTCCTAAATTGGCAGAGATTAGGATTCTAGCTAACAAAATTAGGGCGGCAGTTATAACCATCTCTGAATCCTGGTTGGATGATACGGTGACTGACGACGAGGTCAAAATAGATGGTTACAATATAAAACGCTTAGATAGGAACAGAAAGGGTGGTGCAGTATGTGCCTACATTGGAAATGACTTAGCTTGCAACCCAAGACCTGATTTAAATAACAATAAACTGAAGATTCTATGGTTTGAAGTGCTGCTTCCCAAGACCAAACCCATCTTAGTGGGAACTAGTTACCTCCCTCTCACCCAGGACCAGTTCTTAGAAGACTTTTCCAGAGTCTTTTCCAGACTTGAAAACAATTGTGAGACAATAATACTGGGCGACTTCAATATCTGTTTTCAGCAGCAAAATAACGGGCTATGCAAAAGGTATAAGCAAATTCTAGGTTTAAATAGTTACACTCAACTAATTAATACACCACAGTTCTCAGCCACCCTAATTGACCACATACTTTGTAACCGCGCTGAGAACATTAGTCAGTCAGGCGTCATTACCACAGGTCTTAGTGATCATTTCATCATTTACTGCACCAGGAAAATCACTTTTTTTTATATTTTATTTAAAACTTCATGTACAAATATATATAGGTACATATATCAATATGTAACATTGACACTGGTGATGAGCAATAAACATTCACTACACAATCTACTGAATAAGCACATATATAAAGACAATAAAATAAACTTAACACAACCTACAGACTGCTTCTACGTACGTCGTTTCACAAGTACACAAGGTTCATAAAGTGGAACTTACTCATTATTGCTTACACTCCTCCCCCCCCCCCACAAATGAATACATTCTATATTCCCCTGCAACTTAAAATTAAAAAATGACTTGAACAAGGATAACATCAATAACACAATATATAAACACATAACAATCCAGGCAACACCTGACACTATACTATTTACAAGTTTTTAAAACATATCACAATTCAAGAAGGAATAAAGGCATAATAATAAAGGCCACAAAATGGCTATAAACAAAACTCCTGAATTACAACCTCAACACAATAGTAATGCACCAAGCTTAATGACAATCACCCATAATACAACTCACAACAAATTACACAAGACATACAAATGCATTATTAAGAAACCTGTGCTGCAACACAGGTGACCCATCATCCCTCCCACCACTCACACAACACAGGTGACCCATCATCCCTCCCCCCACTCACACAACACAGGTGACCCATCATCCCTCCCACCACTCACACAACACAGGTGACCCATCATCCCTCCCCCCACTCACACAACACAGGTGACCCATCATCCCTCCCACCACTCACACAACACAGGTGACCCATCATCCCTCCCACCACTCACACAACACAGGTGACCCATCATCCCTCCCACCACTCACACAACACAGGTGACCCATCATCCCTCCCCCCACTCACACAACACAGGTGACCCATCATCCCTCCCCCCACTCACACAACACAGGTGACCCATCATCCCTCCCACCACTCACACAACACAGGTGACCCATCATCCCTCCCCCAACTCACACAACACAGGTGACCCATCATCCCTCCCAACACTCACACAACACAGGTGACCCATCATCCCTCCCCCAACTCACACAACACAGGTGAACCATCATCCCTCCCATCACTCACACAACACAGGTGACCCATCATCCCTCCCCCACTCTCACAACACAGGTGACCCATCATCTCTCCCACCACTCACACAACACAGGTGACCCATCATCCCTCCCACCACTCACACAACACAGGTGACCCATCATCCCTCCCACCACTCACACAACACAGGTGACCCATCATCCCTCCCACCACTCACACAACACAGGTGACCCATCATCCCTCCCCCCACTCACACAACACAGGTGACCCATCATCCCTCCCCCCACTCACACAACACAGGTGACCCATCATCCCTCCCACCACTCACACAACACAGGTGACCCATCATCCCTCCCCCAACTCACACAACACAGGTGACCCATCATCCCTCCCAACACTCACACAACACAGGTGACCCATCATCCCTCCCCCAACTCACACAACACAGGTGAACCATCATCCCTCCCACCACTCACACAACACAGGTGACCCATCATCCCTCCCCCACTCTCACAACACAGGTGATCCATCATCTCTCCCACCACTCACACAACACAGGTGACCCATCATCCCTCCCACCACTCACACAACACAGGTGACCCATCATCCCTCCCACCACTCACACAACACAGGTGACCCATCATCCCTCCCACCACTCACACAACACAGGTGACCCATCATCCCTCCCACCACTCACACAACACAGGTGACCCATCATCCCTCCCACCACTCACACAACACAGGTGACCCATCATCCCTCCCCCCACTCTCACAACACAGGTGACCCATCATCTCTCCCACCACTCACACAACACAGGTGACCCATCATCCCTCCCACCACTCACACAACACAGGTGACCCATCATCCCTCCCACCACTCACACAACACAGGTGACCCATCATCCCTCCCCCCACTCACACAACACAGGTGACCCATCATCATTTCTACCACTCACACAACACAGGTGACCCATCATCATTTCCAACACTCACACAGCACAGGTGACCCATCATCCCTCCCCCCACTCACACAACACAGGTGACCCATCATCCCTCCCCCACTCACACAACACAGGTGACCCATCATCCCTCCCCCCACTCACACAACACAGGTGACCCATCATCCCTCCCCCCACTCACACAACACAGGTGACCCATCATCCCTCCCCCCACTCACACAACACAGGTGACCCATCATCCCTCCCCCCACTCACACAACACAGGTGACCCATCATCCCTCCCCACACTCACACAACACAGGTGACCCATCATCCCTCCCACCACTCACACAACACAGGTGACCCATCATCCCTCCCCCCACTCACACAACACAGGTGACCCATCATCCCTCCCAACACTCACACAACACAGGTGACCCATCATCCCTCCCACCACTCACACAACACAGGTGACCCATCATCCCTCCCCCCACTCACACAACACAGGTGACCCATCACCCATTAACACAAGCCTATCCGATGTTATCCTGACGCCAAATGACTTCGAACAGGCGATAAATGACATGCCCATGCACTCTGCCCCAGGGCCAGACTCATGGAACTCTGTGTTCATCAAGAACTGCAAGAAGCCCCTATCACGAGCCTTTTCCATCCTATGGAGAGGGAGCATGGACACGGGGGTCGTCCCACAGTTACTAAAAACAACAGACATAGCCCCACTCCACAAAGGGGGCAGTAAAGCAACAGCAAAGAACTACAGACCAATAGCACTAACATCCCATATCATAAAAATCTTTGAAAGGGTCCTAAGAAGCAAGATCACCACGCATCTAGAAACCCATCAGTTACACAACCCAGGGCAACATGGGTTTAGAACAGGTCGCTCCTGTCTGTCTCAACTATTGGACCACTACGACAAGGTCCTAAATGCACTAGAAGACAAAAAGAATGCAGATGTAATATATACAGACTTTGCAAAAGCCTTCGACAAGTGTGACCATGGCGTAATAGCGCACAAAATGCGTGCTAAAGGAATAACAGGAAAAGTCGGTCGATGGATCTATAATTTCCTCACTAACAGAACACAGAGAGTAGTCGTCAACAGAGTAAAGTCTGAGGCAGCTACGGTGAAAAGCTCTGTTCCACAAGGCACAGTACTCGCTCCCATCTTGTTCCTCATCCTTATATCCGACATAGACAAGGATGTCAGCCACAGCACCGTGTCTTCCTTTGCAGATGACACCCGAATCTGCATGACAGTGTCTTCCATTGCAGACACTGCAAAGCTCCAGGCAGACATCAACCAAATCTTTCAGTGGGCTGCAGAAAACAATATGAAGTTCAACGATGAGAAATTTCAATTACTCAGATATGGTAAACATGAGGAAATTAAATCTTCATCAGAGTACAAAACAAATTCTGGCCACAAAATAGAGCGAAACACCAACGTCAAAGACCTGGGAGTGATCATGTCGGAGGATCTCACCTTCAAGGACCATAACATTGTATCAATCGCATCTGCTAGAAAAATGACAGGATGGATAATGAGAACCTTCAAAACTAGGGAGGCCAAGCCCATGATGACACTCTTCAGGTCACTTGTTCTATCTAGGCTGGAATATTGCTGCACACTAACAGCACCTTTCAAGGCAGGTGAAATTGCCGACCTAGAAAATGTACAGAGAACTTTCACGGCGCGGATAACGGAGATAAAACACCTCAATTATTGGGAGCGCTTGAGGTTCCTAAACCTGTATTCCCTGGAACGCAGGAGGGAGAGATACATGATTATATACACCTGGAAAATCCTAGAGGGACTAGTACCGAACTTGCACACGAAAATCACCCACTACGAAAGCAAAAGACTTGGCAGACGATGCACCATCCCCCCAATGAAAAGCAGGGGTGTCACTAGCACGTTAAGAGACCATACAATAAGTGTCAGGGGCCCGAGACTGTTCAACTGCCTCCCAGCACACATAAGGGGGATTACCAACAGACCCCTGGCAGTCTTCAAGCTGGCACTGGACAAGCACCTAAAGTCAGTTCCGGATCAGCCGGGCTGTGGCTCGTATGTTGGTTTGCGTGCAGCCAGCAGCAACAGCCTGGTTGATCAGGCTCTGATCCACCAGGAGGCCTGGTCTCAGACCGGGCCGCGGGGGCGTTGACCCCCGGAACTCTCTCCAGGTAAACTCACACAACACAGGTGACCCATCATCCCTCCCACTACTCACACAACACAGGTGACCCATCATCCCTCCCCCCACTCACACAACACAGGTGACCCATCATCCCTTCCACCACTCACACAACACAGGTGACCCATCATCCCTCCTCCCACTCACACAACACAGGTGACCCATCATCCCTCCCCCACTCACACAACACAGGTGACCCATCATCCCTCCCCCCACTCACCCAACACAGGTGACCCATCATCCCTCCCCCCACTCACACAACACAGGTGACCCATCATCCCTCCCCCCACTCACACAACACAGGTGACCCATCATCCCTCCCCCCACTCACACAACACAGGTGACCCATCATCCCTCCCCCCACTCACACAACACAGGTGACCCATCATCCCTCCCCCCACTCACACAACACAGGTGACCCATCATCCCTCCCCCACTCACACAACACAGGTGACTCTTCATCCCTCCCCCCACTCACACAACACAGGTGACCCATCATCCCTCCCCCCACTCACACAACACAGGTGACCCATCATCCCTCCCCCAACTCACACAACACAGGTGACCCATCATCCCTCCCCCCACTCACACAACACAAGTGACCCATCATCCCTCCCCCAACTCACACAACACAGGTGACCCATCATCCCTCCCCCCACTCACACAACACAGGTGACCCATCATCCCTCCCCCAACTCACACAACACAGGTGACCCATCATCCCTCCCCCCACTCACACAACACAGGTGACCCATCATCCCTCCCCCCACTCACACAACACAGGTGACCCATCATCCCTCCCCCCACTCACACAACACAGGTGACCCATCATCCCTCCCCCCACTCACACAACACAGGTGACCCATCATCCCTCCCCCCACTCACACAACACAGGTGACCCATCATCCCTCCCCCCACTCACACAACACAGGTGACCCATCATCCCTCCCCCCACTCACACAACACAGGTGACCCATCATCCCTCCCCCCACTCACACAACACAGGTGACCCATCATCCCTCCCCCCACTCACACATACATTGAAAACTAACTCCATCACCAATCTGAATAATCATGATATTAATTATCCTCAATTTAGGAATATCATAACACATGTCACGTGAGGAAAGAGAATTTACAACATGGATGGTACAGGACTACCAAAATCACAAGACCTTAAGACAAACACAATGTGAATATTACTTTTCAAAACACATGTATACAACTACCAATAAAGTTGGTATTACCGTTAATGACTTAAACTTATTACACATTAATTCCCCCCTCCTCACGCCAAAATAATATGACCCTTATCACCAACTTGTTGACTTACATCCTAACTTGACATACATGAATAAACCTAAGTGGTAATTATATAAGTTTTGGTGAAACAGTAGCACCAAAGACACAGTACATTTAATAACTGTGAAGGCTTACTCAGCCCTGTAACAACTTCAGACAGTATTACTCAGGCTGGCTCCTCCTCAGGAAAATTAATGAATAGAAAAAGAAATAATAATTCACAAAGATAAACACTTTATTATTTATTAATCAAACATAAAACAATAAAACATGAAAGTTATATCCTATTTGAAAGAAAAATGAAAAATGAAATGAATAAAATAACATTTGAACTCAACGCTAATATCTACAAGGGTGTCTGGTGTTGGTGACACTGTTGTTGAAACCGTAGCCGTTGCTGATGATAAGGGGGGGGGAAGGTCGCAGGAGTTGGTGACCATCCACTGGCTAGTTCTTCACAGAGAATCGCCGTGATTATTATCCCGATGACAGGAAAGCAGATTCTTTACCGCTGCAATGCTGTGGAGTTACGTCCTGCACTTTCATACAGGTGCACAGGTAGTTCAATACAAAATGGAGAAGTCTCTGGACATTAGTCCTTCTCCTGTTCTGCTCGTTGATTGCCAGGTGACCCTCTCTGACATCCAAGCTGGAAAGACAGACAGGTTACCCACTGCTTAAATAATCACTGTCCATGGTAAGTCTGATACTTAAAAGATGTGGTGATTATTACAACAGTCAACATAGAACAAGGCTGAAAAGACTAAGTTTATTATTGGTCAAAAGTGAAGCTTTTAACCAATAAATCCACTAGAATACAAGGCAGGCATGTACTTACAGTAGTGTTGGGAGCTGTAAGTCGAGTGATTTACTGTTTGACCAGATCCCCACACGTCACCTTTCGAGGGGGGGGGGAAGAGGGAGGGGAAGGGATAGTGGGAGCTAGACTGACCCTACGTTAACAAGCAGCCGGCAATCAAACTATCACTTTAGGGGTGGGGGAGAAAAGGCGGAAAAAACGGGAGCGTGACTCACCCTACCTTAACTAGTAGCGGGAAAGAAACTATCACTTTCGGGGAGGGGGAAGAAAAGTGGAAGCTTGACTTACCCTATCTTAACTAGTAGCCGGTAATGAAACTATCGTTACTATATCTCTACTCCTATCTATTGAACTTTTCCCTCACACTCCCCCAATGCCAAGACTTATAGTCAAGGAGTATAAGAAGAATAGGCGAGGAAAAAGTTCTAACATGTGGAAGTCGCGTAAGGCAACAAATCTTCTACTGACTGTCACGACTTAACCAGGCAGAGAAATAATTGGATGAACCATTAATATACACAATATGGAACTTAAAAGCCTGGAGTGCCAATGTCCACCTCAAGAGGCGACTGTTGGTTCCCTTAAAAGTTTCTAGGTATATCAAAGGTTTGTGGTCCGTTTCTAAAATGAATTCTTTTCCCAACAAATAAAATTTAAGTTTGGAGATACCCCACACAAGGGCTAAACATTCCTTTTCTATTGTGGAGTATCTTGTTTCTGCAGGAAGGAGTTTCCGGCTTAGGAAGCATACAGGGAAGGGAGTACCATCATGGTATTGTAGTAACACTGCACCTAAGCCAGCATTGGAGGCATCAGTTCTCAAACAAAATGTTTTATTAATGTCTGGAATCTTAAGTATAGGGTCTTTCGCAAAGATACTTTTAATCTCATTAAACTTTTCCCGAGCTACGTCGGAAAGTTCAAGAGGTTCCTTCACAGACTTTTTAAGGAAGTCCGATAAGATGCCTGTAAGATCAGCAAGATTCGGGATAAACCGTGCATAAAAATTTACAGAACCAAGAAAGCTACGCATGAGTTTCTTGGTTTTGGGGAATTTAAATTCTAATAAAGCTTTGATCTTACTGGGGAGAGGCTGCAGAGAGTTATTAGAAAGTATCAGTCCAAGATATCTAATCTTGTTATACCCAAGGAAGCATTTCTTCGGCTTGGCAGTGAGGCCATGTGAGCGTAACCTACGCAAAACTGATGTTAATGTTTGGATATGTTCGCCCCACGTAGATGTCATTACGTAAATGTTATAAAAATAAACTGAAACATTTGGCATATTACCCAAGACCTTTCTCATCAGTCTCACGTAGGTAGCACAGGCAGTTACCAAACCGAAGGGCATAGTTCTATATTGCATCAGTCCTTGGTGTGTAGGAAAAGCGGTGTACTGCTTAGAAGAAGGATCTAACATTACTTGATGATATGCCTGCGCAATATCAATCTCTGAAAAGAAGGAAGAGTCATAAAATTTGTGTAGATCGCTATCTATTAAGGGCATAGGCTCAGCATCCCACCGAGTTATAGCATTAAGGCCTCTGAAGTCAATAGCAAGTCTATATGAATTATCCTCCTTCTTAACCATGACTACTGGTGAACAATATGAAGATATTGAAGGTTCAATGATCTTTAGTTTTAACAATTTGTCTACCTCTCGGTCAAATGCATCCCTGAGGTGAACTGGAACTGGGTATAATTTCCGTTTGATAGGATTGTCCGTCAATAAGTCAATCTTATGGACTACCGTGGAGGTAACACCTGGAATATCAGTAAAGACGTCTGAAAAGTTACTCACACATTGAAGTAGTTCATGTCTCTTATGGTCATCCAAAGATTCATTAATATTAATGTTGGTTGCGTCCGAGTGGTCAAAAGTCACCAAGTCATGTAGTTCATCATCATAGTCTAAGTTAGAGGTGTCAATTACGCACACTTTACATTCTTCAGTTGTCTTATCAAGTTTGTGTGGAAAAACTAAGTCAAAGTTGTTAAGGCAGTTAACCGAATTTCTTCTGTAATATTTCTTAAGGATGTTGATATGATAAAGCTTAGGTTTCCCCTTGACTTCTATGAGGTAGTCAACTTTCCCACAAATTTTTAATACTTTATATGGACCTTTCCATGCTACTAATAATTTATTTGACTTGATAGGCAAAAGTACAAGAACTTCATCACCTACTTTAAAACTTCTCCTCTGACTTTTGGAGTCAAAATAGGTTTTGTACTGGTCCATTGACAAGCTTAGGTTTTCCGAAACTATGTCAGAGGTCTCCTCAAGTTTGGATCTAAGGTCAAGGAGAAACTGGTAAGAAGACTGAACCTCAGCATTTACCTCCTCATTAGTCCATAAGTCATTAAGGATGGACAATGGGCCTCTGGCCTGTCTACCATAGAGAAGTTCAAAAGGTGAAAACCCCAAAGAGTCACTGGGAACTTCCCTCATGGCAAACAAAGCACAGGGTAGGTAACGATGCCACTCCTTAGGTTTAAGGGAGCAAAGTTTCCTTAAAATGGACTTGAGAATCGAATGCTGGCGCTCAATCCTCCCATTACAGCTGGGATGATAGGGTGTGGTGAAGAGAGGCTTCACTCCCAGAAGTTGGTATAGATGCTGCATTAAGTCAGATGTGAATTGTGTCCCACGGTCAGACAAAATTTCTCTAGGGATGCCCACTCTGGAGAAGATGGACAAAAGGGCTTCAGCCACCTCTGTAGTAGTTATGGTCTTTAAGGGAACGGCTTCAGGGAAACTCGAAGCATAATCAACTAATGTTAATATATATCTATGTCCCCCAGATGAAAGTGGAGACAAAGGACCAACGATGTCAATAGCTACTCTTTCAAATGGTACCGTAAAGATAGGCATTTTGACCATAGGTACTCGCCTGGTACCTCGGGAGGATGACAGCTGGCAAACTTTACACGATCTACAATAGGTAGTGATATCTGAGGACATTTTTGGCCAAAAATAGGTTTCCCTAATTTTATTTAAGGTTTTACGATGCGAGAAATGTCCGGCCACTGGCAGGTCATGAGCCATTTTAAGAACAGTCTCTCTGCATTGACTTGGAACAACTAAGATGGAATAGTCTATCTCATCTGAATTTAATTTGAATACTGACTTGTATAAGATACCTTTTATATATTCAAATTTATATGAAAAGTTTTTCCTTTGGATAACTTGATTTTGTTTAGCGGCATTATGGCAATTCTGAAGAGAAGGGCAATTACGTTGTAAATTGACAAAGGAGTCCTTCGATATATCTAAAGGCTTAAAGTCAGGGAAAATCAAAGGATGGACACTAGGAGAAGCCTGGGCTTTGGTCTGAGCCCTAGTCAAGACATTTACGGTATCGGAGGTGATATCTTCACTTTCATCTAACAAGTGAACTTGTGATCCTACTTCCTTGCTTTCGAGAGTAGCATCACTGGTTCATAATCCCACATGAATCTCGCGAGACATTGTCTCATCTGAACTTTCGAGGAGCTTCTCTGACTCTACAGGAAGAGGATCTGAAACACTTATGTCCACCTTTGGTGATGAAAGGTCAACCTCAGAAGGAAGAATGGCACCTTTTACATTACCTATTAGTACGGAGCAAGAAGTGATGGGAGCTAGTACGGCTTCAGACCAACCTGTGAACCATTTAGACCTAATGTAACAACGGATGGTAGGAAAAGTGTCTGTTCGGCCCAAGTAGTCTGAAAGTATAGCAGAGGAATGAGTTTCTTTAAGGTTAGGGAACAGCTTATCAGAAATGACTATACATGTGCATCCAGTGTCTCGTAAAATGGTGGATACATTAAGTCCATTAACTGTTCCTGAACAGAAGGGTGCTTGGTCATTACAGTTTTTAAAACATCTTCCAACTTTTTGGACCTTCTTAGAAGGACAATCTGGACGTTTATGTCCCTTAACACCACACAAATGACAAACAGGAATAAAAGAAGTCATTTTACTTTCCACTAGAGGCTTTGATTTCTTAAGGTCTGATGAACCCTTGCCCTTAGGGTTCGATCCCTTTAGGTCTTTATAGGAATTGTGAGCCTCAGCATACAGGTCAGCAGCCTCAGCAACTTCCTCAGCTTTAATCAGGTTACGTTCTCTAACGAATGTTCGTATCTGGTGAGGAAGAGCTGTCAGGAACTGGTCAGCAACCATGAAGTCTCGAAGAGATTCATAACTGTGATCAATTCCTGAACTCTCTATCCAAAAGTCGAACAAACGAAAGAGTGTTACCTGTAACTGTTGAAAGTTCTGGCCAGGCTGTAAGGTGGCATACCTGAAATCTTTCCTGTAAGAATTAGTGGTTTTTTGATATGCTTTAAGGATTGCCTTCTTCAGTAGGTTATAATTACATATGATATCCTGCGACAAAGTTGCATAGATATTCAAGGCTGTACCAGAAAATAACATTCCTAACCTGGTAGCCCAGGTGTCAGCAGGCCATTCACAGAGGGTAGCGGTATTTTCAAACCTGATAATGTATGAAGTTATGTCTTCCCCCTCTGTGAAGGGAGGTAAATTAGGGGTTGGAATATGTGCACTGACTGCACGTTGTTCCATTACTCCTTTCTCTAATTGTTGTTGTGTAAATGTTAACTTTTTATTCTCCAATTCAAGGCGAGATTTTTCGAGTTCGCGATCCTTTTCTCTCTCTATTGTACAGACCTCCTCAACGTCGATGTTATAAGTGTCAACGCTGGGGCCACATCGCCAGGAAATGCCCATCTAAGTCACACTGGTGTGCAGTGTGTGCCAATGCTCATCCTTCTGAACGGTGTTATGCTATGATCAAACAGCAACAGACTGTTGCTAAACAATGTATCAATTGTAAGACCTCAGGAGTCACAGCAGCTCATGCTGACTGCAGTGTGAGGGCTGATCGCATCGCAGCCAACCGCACTTCACCCTGTACCCCTCATAATGGCCCCCCAGGACTACCAGGTACCTCGGGTCTGAATACTGGCTCATGCCTGCCCTCAGACAATGGGGTTGAGCACCTCACCTGGGGAGCACGTCAACAGACCCCCATCACGTCGGCTGTCAATACCAGCCTAGCTGAGTCAGCTGACAGTCAGCCAAATAGCTCAGCTGACCGGGACTTCACGTCTCCAGATGTTCCAAGTCTTGCTCCTGTGGTATACAACCTGATGTCGCGCATAAAAATACTGGAAACACAACAGTTACTCCTGAAACAACAACTTGAACAACACAAGGAAAGATGTGTAGAGTGTACCAATAACAAGATTGTCACAATTTGTGAAAGCAAGTGTAAGGCTGCTGAACAAGGTGGTGGTGGTGTTCTTAATCACAGTAATGACGAATATAATACTTGTGTTGATAACTGTAGTGAGCATCATAACGAAGGCTATGGTGTCAATGATGTTAGTAATAGTGATGACCGTAATATAAGTGGTGGTGAAGAGTGTGATGAGGGCTATGGTGTCTATAATGTTAGTAATAGTGATGAACATAATTTAAGTGGTGGTGAAGAGTGTGATGAGAGCGGTGGTGTCTATAATGTTAGTAATAGTGATGAGCGTAATATAAGTGGTGGTGAAGAGTGTGATGAGAGTGGTGGTGTCTATAATGTTAGTAATAGTGATGAGCATAATATAAGTGGTGGTGCAGAGTGTGATGAGGTTAGTCACATAGACATTAATGTTGAATACAATACTGTTGACAAATGTAATGAACACAATGTTGGTAGTGGCGCTGGTGATGACAGTTGTAGTGTTGCGTGTAATGTTAGTGGAGGAGGGAATGTGAGTGGTGGTGGTGTCATCTATCATACATTCACACATAAACAGCGTCATGCTCTGGGTTTACGAAGACTCCCACGAGGCCTTACAACTGGAAGTGCACTTACAAAACTCATGGACAAGGGTAGCACTGTTGACATTGATAAGGTCTGCTATTTATATGAACAATTTTTTCATTATGCTGAGAAACTCAAGATGATCCCAGGACTACTATAATGGATCAAAACTCGTATAAACTTTCTATATTAAGCTGGAATATTGCATCACTTAGAAAAAGGCTTCCTGAACTTCATCATAAAGTAACCACCGAACCCATTGATGTTGTGTGTCTACAAGAGTGCAGAGTCCCTGAAAAATCCCAACCCCCTAAATTACCATCATTTGTTGCATATAACCTCAAATCTACTAACTCTTGTGTTCTATATATTAAAAAATCACTTCCCCATCAACTTCTTGCACACAAGAAAACAGAGGGGCTACAATATCACGGTGTTAGGATTTATATAGGGAACTCTGCTCTCAACATATTTAACTTGTATGCTCCTGCTGATAAATTTAATTACTTGGAGCTCCCAACTTGTGCTCATTCTGAGCCTACCCTTATTATTGGCGATTACAATGCGAGACACAAAAGCATTGGAAACTCACAGTTTGGTAATCGTAATGGCAATCAACTGTTGTCACTCTTAAACTGTCATGATAATGTCCAAATTGTAGGTGACCTTGAACCCACACATATCTATGGAGGCGTCCTTGATCTGTGCCTGGGCTTCAACATTACTTCTGCCAGCTGTGAGTCTTCCATTGTAACAGATATAGCGTCTGATCATTTCCCTAGGCTAACCTCTCTAGATATTGGTAATACTATCCTTCCTGGTGGGATATTCAAACGGAAACGTTTTAATGTTCCCACAGATCAGCATGATGACTTTGTTGCACATGTGACTGACTGGTATAATTCCTATGAGTGTTCCTCTGTAGAGACCTTTAACAATGATCTTGTGAGCAGTATTCAGAACTACTTAGAGCCGCCACTGCAACCTCTTGGTACTCTAAACCCAACAAACTTCCGTAATAATCATACCTCCTTCAAAAACCATACTTATTACAATGATTCTAAACTTCGTACACTGAAACGTACTGCTCGCAGACTAGGCCTAGCCTATAGAAAACATCGTACCCCTGGAATGCTGAGGCTCTTCCAAACTGCCCTTGCTGCTGCCAGAGAGCGTATGACAGAGCTGCGGCAAACCGACTGGGAAAAATTTGTCAACGGTCTTAATGCTCACACCCCACTTAGCCGGGCATGGAGGGACATAAATAGAATTAAGGGTAAACGAACTGGGCAGATCGCGCACCCTCATCCCTTGCATAGGGCGAATGAGTTAGTCAGTGCTTGGGCTGCTACATCTAGCTATGACAATCTTCCCAGTACCACACAGGCAAAATTAAATGATAAATATGATGCAAGGGAGAGACTTGTTTGCTTTATGCTCAGTAAGGCAGATGATTGCAACATTCCTTTCACTAATTATGAACTTGATGCAGCGCTAACTAAGGGCAACTCCACGTCGCCTGGTGAGGATGGTATTACTTACAACATACTCAGATTGCTGTGTCGAGTACCAGGTAATCCATTACTTGAATTATATAACATGAGCTATGTAACTGGGGAGCTCCCTCAATCTTGGACCAACAGCCTCATCATTCCAATTCCTAAGCCCAATCAACAAAATGCATTTCGCCCAATATCTCTTACTAGCTGCTTGTGTAAAACATTTGAGAGAATGATTCTTAATCGTCTCATGTACAGAATCAAACAATTTTTGTCTCCCCGGTTACATGGTTTCATGCATGGAAGGAGCGTGCATCATTGCATAGCCACCTTTCTCACCCTGCACACTGACAGCTCCTACACTACCTTCCTTGACCTTAAATCCGCTTTCGATGTAGCCAACCGACATGTAATAATTAGTGAACTTGCCAGAATGGATGTTGGAGGATGGCTTCTCCGCTGGATTAAAGGCTACCTGTCCAACAGAAAATCGTCTGTGTTGTTCCAGGGACATAGAAGTGTAACTAAAGACTTTGAATTAGGAACCCCACAGGGAGGTGTGCTCAGTCCCACACTGTTCAATATTCTAATTAATGCATTACTTAATGCTATGCCTAGTCAGCCCCATAATTATGTGATTAGTTTTGCTGATGATATAATGATTCACACCACCGGATTCTCCAACACCCAAAACATTCTTAATCATGTACTAGCCTCGTGTCAGGACCTGGGGTTGATAATCTCTACTGATAAAACAAAGATACTCAATAGGCGTCCTCCTCGACAGAGAGGCACAGTTCGTCAGATCCAATTGCATGATGGGTCTCTTCTAGAATATGTAAGCAGATACAGGTATCTAGGCTTTGAGGTTCCACTACTTGGACCTGTTGTAACAAGACTTTGTAGCCAATACAAAGAACGACTAAGAGCACTTAGAGTTGTGGCAGGGCTTCACCCCAGGTATGGTGCTAATGTTAAAATTGTGAAAATGATGTATCTTGCTTATATTAGATCATTGGTTGATTATGCTGCGCCACTACTTGCTCTTGTGTCTGACTGGAAGCTTGGAGGGCTGGAAAAACTGCAGAACGAAGCAATGAGGATCATCCTAGGATGCCCTCGTACTGCCAAAATTTTAAATATGCAAAAAGAACTTGATATTCCAAGCATCAGAGATCGTGTTACTGAAAGAAATATCCTAATTGGGGTTAATATGCTCAGGCAAGCTCATTCAAACCCCTGCACAGAAGCCCTCCAAACTTTCCTCAGCACTGGTGAACACTCCTCCAGATGGATCGAAAAGACTGGAACCGACCTCCGCATGAATCAGATACATGATCTATGTCAAGTAAGGCAACAGCGGCACTTCTCCGCTCCATGGAATATTACCCCATTCCAAACTACCATTCCTCCATTTCCCCCCAAACTACTTCTTAAATCACAACCAAAACTTCGCCTTGAAGCCAAACATGAGGCCTTAAGCTGTATTGATAACTTAGTCACACAGCACACACTCTCGCAAATTATTTACGTTGATGGTTCTGTTCACCAATCCACTGGTGCAGCTGGTAGTGCTGCTGTTGTCGTACAGAGTGATGGCTCTCTTAAAGAAATTGGAGCACGCATCAATAATTGGGCCTCTACCCTTCAGACAGAACTGTTTGCCATACTCCTTGCACTGAAATGCATCTATGTATCAAAGATTGACAGTTTAATTGTAACTGATTCTCTGTCATCCATAAATGCTCTCAACTCATTAAGCATAAATTGTGGCATGCTTGTGTCAGAAGCCAGACACAGGTATGGTAGGATTGTGGACAGTGGAGTCAGAGTGCACATGCTGTGGATTCCATCTCACATTGGTCTTCAGATGCATGATAGAACTGATAAATTGGCTAAGCTGTATGCTTTCAAAGAGGGAGTAGATTACAATCTTGGCTTGTCAGGTAGTAGTTTGAGAACAATAATACGAAAAGAACTTCAGCTGAATTTTATGGACTTAAGGCTCAGGGAGATTGACACCAGTGAGTCCATCTATCATCATTCTATCATGCAGGAGGAGCCACATGTCTATGGTGCATCCAACAAAATAAGCAGACTCTTGGATGTCACTACCGCCCGGCTCCGGCTGGGTTACAAGTATCTTTGGCAGGTTAAATCACCACCACCAGATGTAGACCAAACGAAATGTAAACTTTGCCAGATGGATTATTGTCACACCCTGCGTCATTATGTACTGGAGTGCGATAAAATTAATGAATTTAGAAACAACTCACTCAGAAGTGTTCAAGAAATGGCTAAGTATTTTATCCACAGTGGTATATTACAGACCATTCTGGAGAAATACCCTGACTTTGCTAGCTGTAAATAAAGCATTACCACATGTGTGCATGTGTGTGTGTGTGTGTGTGTGTGTGTGTGTGTGTGTGTGTGTGTGTGTGTGTGTGTGTGTGTGTGTGTGTGTGTGTGTGTGTGTGTGTGTGTGTGTGTGTGTGTGTGTGTGTGTGTGTGTGTGTGTGTGTGTGTGTGTGTGTGAGTATGAGTGTGTGTGTGTATGAGTGTGAGTGTGTGTATGAGTGTGTGTGAGTATGAGTGTGTGTGCGTGTGTGTATGAGTTTGTGTGTGTGTGTGTGTGTGTGTGTTTATGTGTGTGTGTGTATGAATTTGTATGTGTGTGTGTGTGTGTGTGTGTGTGTGTGTGTGTGTGTGTGAGAGAGAGAGAGACTCAGCAATCAACATTTGCACCAATAACTCACTACAGTTGTGACCGGGTGTGGAAGTGTGAATTGCTCATTACTCTAAAATTTGTTCATGATTGCAGCCATGTATAAACGTAAGTAACCATTCTTACAGTATTCATTACCTTTGTAACTTGTGAGTTCATTACCTTTGTAACTTGTGAGTTCATTACCTTGTACCTAGTTCAGCCATCAAAACTTTGGAGCCCGGTCCCTGGACCCATTGTGTACCTCTGTAATCTGTAAATACCTTTGTAACTTGTAATGATTGTGACTAGACCTACCTGGAGTTCATTACCTTTGTAAATTGTGAGTTCATTACCTTTGTAAATTGTGAATTCATTGCCTCTGTAACTTGCTCAGCTATCAAAACTTTGAGGCCCAGTCCCTGGACCCATTATGTACCTCTGTAATCTTTTGACTACCGCCCACAGGATGGGTATGGGGTGCATAATAAACATATTAAACTAATTAAATATTATATCTTGCCTGACTTGACTTACAATAAATTGAGACTATAACAATCACCAAATCTTTTAAATACCTGTACTGTAGTCCTACCATAGAGAATGATTACTCATGGCTGGTGGTAACCGTCTGTGGTATGCGGAGTTGAAGTTCCAATGGTAGATTCGAGATGGAGTTGAATCTTGATTCAGTAGAGTTGAAAATCCTGGCAAGGTCGCCACTTGTGAAGGCTTACTCAGCCCTGTAACAACTTCAGACAGTATTACTCAGGCTGGCTCCTCCTCAGGAAAATTAATGAATTGAAAAAGAAATAATAATTCACAAAGATAAACACTTTATTATTTATTAAATCAAACATAAAACAATAATACATGAAAGGTATATCCTATTTGAAAGAAAAATGAAAAAATGAGGGGGGGGGAGGTCGCAGGAGTTGGTGACCATCCACTGGCTAGTTCTTCACAGAGAATCGCCGTGATTATTATCCCGATGACAGGAAAGCAGATTCTTTACCGCTGCAATGCTGTGGAGTTACGGCCTGCACTTTCATACAGGTGCACAGGTAGTTCAATACAAAATGGAGAAGTCTCTGGACGTTAGTCCTTCTCCTGTTCTGCTCGTTGATTGCCAGGTGACCCTCTCTGACATCCAAGCTGGAAAGACAGACAGGTTACCCACTGCTTAAATAATCACTCTCCATGGTAAGTCTGATACTTAAAAGATGTGGTGATTATTACAACAGTTTATTATTGGTCAAAAGTGAAGCTTTTAACCAATAAATCCACTAGAATACAAGGCAGGCATGTACTTACAGTAGTGTTGGGAGCTGTGAGTTGAGTGATTTACTGTTTGACCAGAGCCCCACACGTCACCTTTCCAGGGGGGGGGAAGAGGGAGGGAAAGGGATAGTGGGAGCTAGACTGACCCTACGTTAACAAGCAGCCGGCAATCAAACTATCACTTTAGGGGTGGGGGAGAAAAGGCGGGAAAAACGGGAGCGTGACTCACCCTACCTTAACTAGTAGCCGGCAATGAAACTATCACTTTCAGGGAGGGGGAAGAAAGGCGGAAGCTTGACTTACCCTACCTTAACTAGTAGCCGGTAATGAAACTATCGTTACTATATCTCTACTCCTATCTATTGAACTTTTCCCTCACAATAACAAATATTAACATAAGGGAAACATGACCAAGTCTTACACATTAACACTTCAACCCGGTTAAGATACACATCAAGTACTTAACAAGTCCAGGAATAGTGCCACAATGAAGTTCAACCAATCCTTAATCACAACAGCGTATCTAAGGCGCACGCAGGCACAGACAGCCACAACTTTGTATGTGCCGTTACACATCCCATATGCACAGGTTCATACACATTCGCACTTTACATTATCCCAACTCTCTCGCCACACTAAAGTCACGCACATTCTTTGCAACTGTCAACCCCATTGAGGCGACCCCATTTCTACCCGTGATATCCCATCCTACAGTAGCATTTACCATCCCGACCCTGCCCCTCCCACCTGATTTACGAATCTAATAAAACCTCTAACGTAAGTTCTCTATATCCCTCTGAGAAAGCCCGCTCTAACCATCTCCCATAAATTTCCCTGTTACTGCACAACGTTTTATAAAACGTAACCGCTAAAAAATGCCTCTTCGCCTCACTAACCCCTTTCCCCCTCATTCCCAATGATATGTATATATAATCTACCCCACAGCCCTAATGATACTCTCATCCAATCCCCCCACATCAAGACTTAAAGCTCTCAGAACAGAAATTCCTGTACCCCTAATCTTACGGAGTACCCTACTCAACCAACCCCTGATGCTACCCATCCCCTCACAAAAATATACAACATGAAATGCCGACTCCTCACCTTCACATATTCCACAACCCCCCCCCTCAACTACACGTCAATCCCTCACAACTGTACCTGATGGCAAAATCCCGTGCAGAAACCGATACATTACATCACGTGCTCGTGGTTGTAACCTCATCCTACTTAACCTATTCATATACTTCCCCATGTATACATGGGGAAAATTCCCTCTACAGGCACCACAACCCTCCCCACCAACAATCAACACATCGCACCTATTTTGATCTTCCCGGATCTCGATCCCACGCCATAGCCTTCAGTTTCACACTCCCGCAACTCCACTCCCAAATACATTTGTTTCAATCTTTCATGCATCCTGACCGTACCCCCCCACCCACACCTTCCCTCACCACCTCCCTTTTAATAAAGACACATTTGACCCTCCTCTTTAAGTCCAGCAACCCCATCCCATCCCCTGCTGCACAGGTATCATTACCATGCCCCTTTTAAGCCAATCACATCCCACAAAAATTTAAAAACCCTCCTAAGTATGTCTGCTATCGCTGTTAGTGTTAATGGGAACACGGCCGCCACATGCCATACCATACTATACAATAAGACATTAATGACAATGGCCCACTGTACAAGGGTCAAATGATATGACCTCAATGCACCCAATCGCCCCTGAATCCTATCCACCAACCTAATCGAGCTTTCCTTGTGCGCTACATCCAGATCGTCTGCATAGATGAGACCACAAATTTTTAACAAATTCACCCGCCTCCCCACCACTGAACTACCCCACTCAACCCTCCCAGCCCAAGCTCCTAACCCCATGACCATGGACTTTTCTGAATTCACTCTCATACCAGTTGCATCTGAGAACAATTGTACTACCCCCATCCAAGGTATCCATTGACATCCCCTCCCTAACCAGAACAGTAGTGTCATCAACATACCCTATTAAGACTGGCCAAACCCTCCCAACTCTACTCCCTTCACCCTCCCTATTGCACATACGCTTCTCCATCATCCTATAAAAGGGGTCCTGTATGCATGCAAATAAAAGTTGTGACATAGGGCACCCCTGTCGAAGTCCCCTTTCCATTACAATCTTCCCACCCACTCTCACATTAATCTGTACCCTCGCCATTGCACGGCAATACAAAGCATCTACCCATCCCACTATTTCTTTCCCTAACCCCTGTCCCCTGAGGATGGCTCTCAATGCCTCTCATTCCACTCTGTCATATGCTCCCTGCCAGTCTAAAGCCACCAAACCCCCCGTCTTGCTTCCACGAAATCCCTTAGGAACCCATGTCCCTCCACAATAGACTTACCTGGCAACCCAAACTGAGTTCTCGATACTACTCTATCCACTACGCATTTAAACCGATTCCCCAAAATTTTGGCAAACAGCTTATAATCTGTGCATAACAACGATATTACCCGGTAGTCCCTAAGTGTATGTTGCCCCTTACCCTTCGGTCCCAATACTACTACAGCTGTTGCTTGCTTCTCTCCCAACTCTCCCCTCTCCTTCATTAAATTAAATAACCTAACCAAAAAAACCCTCATTAGCTCCTAATGCTGTAGATAAAACTCTGCCAGGAGTCCATTGATTCCAGGAGCTTTACCCTTATGCATTTCACTTAAAGCCTTCCATGTTTCTCCCTCAGTTATTTCCCCTCCCAACACTTCCCTATCACTGTTTCCCAACAGACATATCACATTCTCACACACCTGTTTTAAAACCCCAGCTCCTACCCCATACCTTTGCCAATACTTTCCATACAACTCGTCCGCAAACACTCCCATTCCATCTGTGGTGTGTATAACCTGACCCACCCTATACCCACCTACCGACTCATGAATCTCCAACCATGGAATAGCTGTTGGCTGCTGCTGTTGCTTTTGCCTATGCAACACACACGACGAAAGCTTATCGCCCCATAACACCTCTTCCACGCCTGCCATTACCCTCACTGCTTGGAACCTCTCATCTTGGAGCTCACGCAGCCTCTTAAGTGCCAGTATGTCATCCATAGGATAAATACCCACCACCGCCCCTCTCGCATAACAACCCCATAACCTGTCCTCCAAATAGTTGGCCAGCCCATATTTTAAAGAATTAATTCGTTTCCCTTCTCTCTCGTAATATTGCCTAATTCGTTCTTTAGCCACACCATCCCACCATGTTACCTCATCCTCCACCCCATGTACCTCTGCACTTAACCCCTCCCACAGTTTTGTAAATCCCTCATCTCCTAACACACTCGTATTTAACTTCCAATAAACCCTAGAGATACCCACCAGTGACTCCCATCCCACCTCTGCCACGACCGCCCAGCGATCCGAATAAGCTACCTCTATTGTGTGGAAAAACTTTACCAAAACCCCTTGAGAAATGTACAACTTATCTAACCTAGCCGCATAACCCCTCCTCACGAAAGTGTGCTCTACCTCCCACACTCCCCCTCCAATTGCATCCCTCAACTGAATATCCCTCAAGAGGTCTCGTAAGGCCGCCGACATGTGCCCCGCCCCTTTTGGTTCCACATCAGCCCTCCTGATAACACAGTTCCAGTCCCCACCAACGATGGCCACCGCAGGTAAACTACGTAAGAAGAAAACTAGGTCATCACATACAAATTCCTGCTTTACTTTCACATAGTTCTCAGCAGGTGCATACACACTAACAAATGTTACCCTCTGCACCATCCTCCACCCATCCACACGCAACACCCTCCCTCCCCCTTCCCCCTCACTTCTTATCAACACAAACAGGCTCGCCTCCCTGATCAATATACCCACACCACCTTTCAAACGTGCAGATGGCAGAGTCATGACCTGAAACCCAGCCACTTCCAGCTCTCTTCCCTCCTTGAAATTGTGTTCTTGCAGGAACACTACATCCACTCTCTATTTACACAGATACATTCGAAACCATTCCCTCTTCACACTATTACACAGTCCATTTACGTTCACAGTCATACACCTAAGGCCTCTTCATATTTTCCAACCCTTCCTCCTCTCTTCATTCATCCCAGGGCCTCCTGCCACAGAGCCAGCACAGGGCTTCACACCATCAACCCTCCCCCCTTTCTTGCAATGTCTCTTATCCTGACTACCTCGACAGTACTCTTCCTTCCTCCCAGACCTCTGCCACCGGTGGCCTGGTGGCTAAAGCTCCCGCTTCACACACGGAGGGCCCGGGTTCGATTCCCGGCGGGTGGAAACATTTCGACACGTTTCCTTACACCTATTGTCCTGTTCACCTAGCAGCAAATAGGTACTTGGGTGTTAGTCGACTGGTGTGGGTCGCATCCTGGGGGACAAGATTGAGGACCCCAATGGAAATAAGTTAGACAGTCCTCGATGACGCACTGACTTTCTTGGGTTATCCTGGGTGGCTAACCCTCCGGGGTTAAAAATCCGAACGAAATCTTATCTCTTATCTTATCTTATCAGAGTCTGACGCCGCCGCTTTCTTCCTCTTGATTCCCTCCACTTCCATGTTGTCTTCTGAGGTTCCCTCACGATGAACCTCAACCTCCACCATGCCCCGTTCCACGGCACACGGCGACATCTCACGCATACTGCTTGGCCCGTCATCCCTGCTATGGTTTTTATCATCACATTCCTTCACAGACAATGCCGTACCTCTCACCAGCTCAGGAACAACATCCTCTGCAGGCCGCATCAATATCCTCAACACTTCCTGAAGCTCTTCCTCGAGAGCCTGTACCTCCTCCTGCACTTGCTCTTCTGCACTTTTCTCCTGCCTAGAAACAGTTCCTTTTATGTCACAGCTTGCCTCACACACGCCAGTCTCTATGGGATCCTCAACCACTTCACTCCACAAGCGCCCAAGCCCTTCCTTTAGCGTGGGGCTCTCAACAACAGCTACCACACTGGTAACTGGTGCTTCACCAGTTTGTGCAGGCGCCCTCCTCAGCTTCACACACGCTGCCGCCATATGGTCGTACGCCCCAGATAACCTGCATGTACGTCTCTGTCCGGCGTACGAAACCATAACTTGCGTCCTGAAGTCCTCCAACACGGCGTATGACGGTATGGGATGACTCAGAGTCATCTTCAGGGAAGAGGTTCCCTCCAGACGGCCCATGTAAGCACCAGCCATCCACTTTCCCTGTTGTGCCAGATGTACGGTCCCATATGCCTCGAAAACATTCCTAATGTCAGCCTCATCTGCCTCAAATGGAACATTACGAATCTTAACCCACGTAAAGTGGCGAGATACGTCGATCAAACGCACCTTCACAGGTCGAGTAGCGTCAAGACTCATGTCTTGGAATCTCGTCACCAAAGACTCGCACACGGACGTGGAATTCAGCTTGACGAAGATTCTGTATGCCCCATTCAGGGCAACCCCATATACTTCATCGTCCTGGATACCATACGTCTCCCTAATGATGGTCGGGAGTAACACCTGCGCTGAAGAGGGTGAAATTGCCCTACGAAGCAGCTCTATACCGATGGTATTTATGTGCCTCCTCACACTCAGCGCCATGTTGGTACAAGGTAGCTCGCCTGAAAACAGCAGAGGGGTGCAGAGCACAACCGCACTCTAGCGTGGTCAGGCAGCGAATAAGGAAAATCACTAGGGATAGGATAGGCCTACACAGGACAGTAAAAATGAGGTCAACTAGAAACTACAGTAAAAAAACACTGGTAAATGGGCAACATAATTGTGACTGGACAGAGATAACAAGTTGCATGGACGTAAACGATGCCTGGGAAAAATTTAAAACAATGTTCACTACCATCCTTGATAATATTGCACCAGTTAAAGAGGTTAGGATTGAACGAAGAACTGAACCCTGGATGTCTACTGAGATATTAGATAATATGAAATTCAGAGACCAGCTGCTAAAAAGATTTAAAGCAAACAGACAGGATAATGCAGCACTAAATGAATTCCAAAGGGTGAGGAACAGAGTACAGAGACTTATAAAAGGAGCAAAGGCAAGGCACTATTGCTCAAAAATTGAAGAGTATAAGCATAACCCTAGAAAGCTCTGGCAACAACTAAAACAGTTGGGGTATAGCCATAAGCCAGTAGATAGGTCTAACATAATACTCACTATCGATAATGAGGTATGCCACGAAACATCTAAGGTGGCAAATTGCTTTAATTCCTACTACACATCTGTTGCATCAACACTAGTAAGTAAACTACCAGCTGCATCAAATTCCTTTAACACAGACTCTGATAAGTTTCAAACATACTATACCAATAAAGGGGTAACCCCAAACAGTTGTCAACTAGTAAGTATATCTCATGACTTTATTCAAAAAGAATTAAGCAGGTTAAACCCAACTAAGAGCACAGGCCCTGATAACATCCCATCTAAGTTCCTAAAAGATGGTGCTTCTGAATTGTCAATCCCTGTTGCACACATAATAAATCTATCAGTCACTACTAATACCGTACCGGAGGGGTTCAAGGAGGCCAGAGTTACTCCTATCTTCAAGAAAAATAGTAGGTCTGATGTAAGCAACTATAGACCTGTTGTGTATACTCAGTATAATATCCAAAACTCTAGAGAGGGTGGTGTACTCTCAAGTAGTTAAGTACCTTAACGACAATCACATTCTCCATAGCTATCAATCAGGCTTTAGAAGATCTTACTCAACCGACACCTCCCTAATTAATCTGATGGATTACCTGAGAACTGAAATGTCAAAAGGGAACCTCATAGGTATTGTTGCGGCCCCTGCCAAACTAGCGGTTAAATAGTTAACCTGCCGGCCGGCAGTACCACTGGGTGCGTCATCAAACCCAATGTGGGGGCTGCTGAGCCGGCCTTAGAGCAGTAAGAGCCTGAGTGCCTCACGGTACACACCTAAGCAGTAGGTACCTGACCACCGAAGGGTACACGTCTACTGGCTTTAGTAACAGTATGTACCAGAGCGCCTCGCTGTACACACCTAAGCAGTAGGTACCTGACCACCGAAGGGTACACGTCTACTGGCTTTAGAAATATTATGTACCTGAGCGCCTCGCTGTACACACCTAAGCAGTAGGTACCTGACCACCGAAGGGTACACGTCTACTGGCTTTAGAAATATTATGTACCTGAGCGCCTCGCTGTACACACCTAAGCAGTAGGTACCTGACCACCGAAGGGTACACGTCTACTGGCTTCAACATTAAGTACCTGAACTCCTCAGGGTACACGTCTATGCAGTAGGTACCTGACCACCGAATCGTACCTATCTACTGGCGTTAGAAGAACCGCTCACCGCAGCTCACTGAGTCTGTTGGCCTCAGTTACTTGACGGCCGCATTCAGTGAGCTTGCAGCATGGTGTTCGGCTAGCGGTGTGTCAACCGCCTTTGGAGAGGATTTACTGGACTACCGGTGATGTCTGTGGACTCACCGTCTACGTTGATCAACTGTGGGCCGGAGTCGTCAGATGCTGTTTAGTGGGACATTACATGAAGAAAAGGTTGGAGTGTTACACTGAACTGGGCCAGGACCGTAGTGTGACACTGAGGGACGTACGATGGAGTGGAACACTGAGATATGCATAGGACCGTAGTGGAACACTGAGATGAAAAGGGTGTCGTGGGACACTGAAGATGGCCTGGTTGTAGTGTACACTGAACAGTGTCGTGTGACTGACTTCGTGTCGTGAGAGGCAGTTGATTGTAATTTATTATTATAAAAATGTTATTTATAATTTATTGTTTTAGCATAAAGATATATATATATATAGTGACAGTAGTGTCAAGAGTTGTACCCTGTGTAGGGTTATTAATTATTTTAGTTAGATGCTAATTATAATTTATTATAGTAACATGTACAAATATCATAGTTCAAATACCTCTAGACCAAAGATAGTTGATTTTTATATATTAAAGATTAATTTATATTAATGTGTGTATTTATGTATCCCGAACTCTTTATTACAAAATGAGTAAATCTTAATACCATCGTCTTTTAAAAATTACTTTTTTTGTAATATATGGGGGCCTGTCCGGGATGATAATGATTATCTAGAATGATTTCTGGACGATCATATCCGGGATGACGGTTCGGGATACATATTACATTGATCTTTGTGTGTCGGTCCTTTTGTGGTGGGGGTGTTGCGGCCCCTGCCAAACTAGCGGTTAAATAGTTAACCTGCCGGCCGGCAGTACCACTGGGTGCGTCATCAAACCCAATGTGGGGGCTGCTGAGCCGGCCTTAGAGCAGTAAGAGCCTGAGTGCCTCACGGTACACACCTAAGCAGTAGGTACCTGACCACCGAAGGGTACACGTCTACTGGCTTTAGTAACAGTATGTACCAGAGCGCCTCGCTGTACACACCTAAGCAGTAGGTACCTGACCACCGAAGGGTACACGTCTACTGGCTTTAGAAATATTATGTACCTGAGCGCCTCGCTGTACACACCTAAGCAGTAGGTACCTGACCACCGAAGGGTACACGTCTACTGGCTTTAGAAATATTATGTACCTGAGCGCCTCGCTGTACACACCTAAGCAGTAGGTACCTGACCACCGAAGGGTACACGTCTACTGGCTTCAACATTAAGTACCTGAACTCCTCAGGGTACACGTCTATGCAGTAGGTACCTGACCACCGAATCGTACCTATCTACTGGCGTTAGAAGAACCGCTCACCGCAGCTCACTGAGTCTGTTGGCCTCAGTTACTTGACGGCCGCATTCAGTGAGCTTGCAGCATGGTGTTCGGCTAGCGGTGTGTCAACCGCCTTTGGAGAGGATTTACTGGACTACCGGTGATGTCTGTGGACTCACCGTCTACGTTGATCAACTGTGGGCCGGAGTCGTCAGATGCTGTTTAGTGGGACATTACATGAAGAAAAGGTTGGAGTGTTACACTGAACTGGGCCAGGACCGTAGTGTGACACTGAGGGACGTACGATGGAGTGGAACACTGAGATATGCATAGGACCGTAGTGGAACACTGAGATGAAAAGGGTGTCGTGGGACACTGAAGATGGCCTGGTTGTAGTGTACACTGAACAGTGTCGTGTGACTGACTTCGTGTCGTGAGAGGCAGTTGATTGTAATTTATTATTATAAAAATGTTATTTATAATTTATTGTTTTAGCATAAAGATATATATATATATAGTGACAGTAGTGTCAAGAGTTGTACCCTGTGTAGGGTTATTAATTATTTTAGTTAGATGCTAATTATAATTTATTATAGTAACATGTACAAATATCATAGTTCAAATACCTCTAGACCAAAGATAGTTGATTTTTATATATTAAAGATTAATTTATATTAATGTGTGTATTTATGTATCCCGAACTCTTTATTACAAAATGAGTAAATCTTAATACCATCGTCTTTTAAAAATTACTTTTTTTGTAATAGGTATGGTAACCTTAGACCTGCAAAAGGCCTTCGATACTGTCAACCACAATATATTATGTAAGAAATTTCAAGCTATCGGTATAGGTTCTGTAGACTGGTTTAAGTCCTACCTTAGCAACAGGAGGCAAATTGTCAAAATCAACAAAACGGAATCAGAACCCCTGCCGATAGCATACGGAGTTCCCCAAGGTAGTATTCTGGGTCCCTTATTATTCTTATGTTATGTCAAGGACATGCCTATCAGTGTTAAGTGCAAACTCCTACTGTATGCAGATGACAGTGCTCTGTTAGTGTCAGGTAAAGACCCCCAAGATATAGCTAATGTTTTAACACTGGAACTGGAGTTCTGCAGCAAATGGTTAGTAGACAACAAACTATCATTACACCTAGGGAAAACTGAAGCCATCACTTTGGTTTCATCAGTAAAATATCTGGGAATCCCCTTTGACCCATGCATGTCAGGAGAATTGATAGGGAACAGTGTAGTAAAGAAAGCGAATGCCAGACTGAAGTTCCTGTATAGACAAGCACAGTGTCTACCTACTGAGGCTCGCAGGACTCTATGTCTAGCCCTTATACAATGCCATATGGATTACGCTTGCTCTTCATGGTACTCTGCCTTGACAAAAAAAACTGAAAGATAGACTGCAAATCACCCAGAACAAACTCGTAAGATTCATCCTGGGGCTGGGACCAAGAGAACATGTAGGCCAGGATGAATTACAGCAGTTGGATATGCTGAATGTTGAAGACAGTAAAACAACTGAAGCTAAATCATGTTTATAAAATTGCTCACAAATAGTGTACAGAATATCTTGCTGTCAATTTTGTCAAGGTTGGGAACCAAATCAATCATAGTACTAGGGGGAGAGAGCACAACTTTGTAGTACCCACAGTCATTGGCCAGGCTTCAAACACCTTTTATTGTACAGCAATAAAAGAATGGAACAGACTACCCGCACATATCAAAGCCAGTCATAGCATGAACCAGTTCAAGAAGAGTGCCAAAAGGTGTCTGATGAATGTAGCTACAGAAAGGGAGGGGAATGATTTTCTATTTTTAGCTTACCATACATGTAAATTTTACCTAATTCCTAGTAATGACCCTCGTATTGTAGATAGTCTTAATGTCCCTCGTGTAGTAGACAGTCTTTTTATTATGATAATAAGATGTTATCTTCATTATAGAATAATAAGAAAATATATAACCTTTACATTATAATAATAAGGTAAAAGGACCCAAATGGAAATAAGTCACTGTGTCTGACTTTTTTGGGTTATCCCAGGTTCTCTACACATATGGTGCTATGTATGATAATTCTATGTAACTGTATTGTGTATACCTGAATAAACTTACTTACTCACTAACACCAAGGATGCCACCCAGATCAATCCACTAACACCCAGGATGTGACCCACAACAGTATACTAACACCAAGGATGTAACCCACACCAGCCCACTAACACCCAGGATGCGACCCACAACAGTCCACTAACACCCAAGATGTGACCCACACAAGTCGACTAAGACCCATTATGTGACCCACACGAGTCCACTAACACCCAGGATGTGACCCACACAAGTTTACTTACACCAAGGATGTGACCCACACCAGTCCACTAAGACCCAGGATGTGACCCACACCAGTCCACTAACACCCAGGATGTGACCCACACCAGTCCACTAACACCCAGGTTGTGCCCCACATCAGTCCACTAACACCCAGGATGTGACCCACAACAGTCCACTAACACCCAAGATGTGACCCACACAAGTCGACTAAGACCCATTATGTGACCCACACGAGTCCACTAACACCCAGGATGTGACCCACACAAGTTTACTTACACCAAGGATGTGACCCACACCAGTCCACTAAGACCCAGGATGTGACCCACACCAGTCCACTAACACCCAGGATGTGACCCACACCAGTCCACTAACACCCAGGTTGTGCCCCACATCAGTCCACTAACACCCAGGATGTGAACCACAACAGTCCACTAACACCCAAGATGTGACCCACACAAGTCGACTAAGACCCATTATGTGACCCACACGAGTCCACTAACACCCAGGATGTGACCCACACAAGTTTACTTACACCAAGGATGTGACCCACACCAGTCCACTAACACCCAGGATGTGACCCACACCAGTCCACTAACACCCAGGATGTGACCCACACCAGTACACTAACACCCAGGATGTGATGCACACCAGTCCACTATCACATAGGATGTGACCCCCACCAGTCCACTAACACCCAGGATGTGACCCACACCAGTCTACTAACACCCAGGATGACCCTCACCAGTCCACTAACACCCAGAATGTGACCCACACCAATCCAATAACACCCAGGATGTGACCCACACCAGTTCACTAACACCCAGAATGTGACCCACACCAGTCCACTAACACCAAGGATCCCACCCACACCAGTCCACTAATACCCAGGATGTGACCCACACCAGTCCACTAATACCCAGGATGTGACCCACACCAGTTCACTAACACCCAGGATGTGACCCACACCAGTCTACTAACACCCAGGATGACCCCTACCAGTCCACTAACACCCAGGATGTGACCCACACCAGTCCAATAACACCCAGGATGTGACCCTCACCAGTTCACTAACACCCAGGATGTGACCCACACTAGTCCACTAACACGAAGAATCCCTCCCACACCAGTCCACTAACACCCAGGATGTGACCCACACCAGTCCACTAACACCCAGGATGTGACCCACACCAGTCTCCTAACACCCAGGATGACCCCACCAGTCTACTAACACCCAGGATGTGACCCACACCAGTCCACTAACACCCAGGATGTGACCTGCACCAGTCCACTAACACCCAGAATGTGACCCACACCAGTCCATTAACACCCAGGATGTGATCCACACCAGTCCACTAACACCCAGGATGTGACCCACACCAGTCCACTAACACCCAGGCTGCGACCCACACCAGTCCACTAACACCCAGGATGTGACCCACAACAGTCCACTAACACCCAGGATGTAACCCACACCAGTCCACTAACACCTATGATGTGGCCTGCACCAGTCCACTAACACCCAGGATGCGACCCACACCAGTCCACTAACACCCATAATGTGACCCACACCAGTCCACTAACACCCAGGATGTGACTCACACCAGTTCACTAACACCCAGGATGCGACCCACACCAGTCCACTAACACCTAGGATGTGACCCACACCAGTCCACTAACACCCAGGATGTGACCTGCACCCAGGGCCGGATTACCCCATAGGCAAACTAGGCATTTGCCAGGGCCCCGCGCATTTGGGGACCCCGCGGTCCAAGGAGTTCAGGGGCTCATCCATGACTGCGCACATGGTGCAAGTGCAAAAGGTTCCCTACCTAAAAAGTTCAAGTGTTTGGAGAGTAAAATTAATTTTTAAAAATTAATCAAAAAAATAAATAATGAAATAAAATAAAATCAAAATAAATAAACCTAACCATAGATGGCAACACTCAACACGCCTTTGTTTACATCAGAACAGCTGTGTTTTCCCGCTAATGGGTGAGTATGGGAGATTCCTCTCCAATTTTCTGTAGTAATAACACGTTATCTAGACTTGTACTGTGACAAATTAACTGAAGTGTTGTTGATAGACATTGATGTGTATGGATAAATGTTTGTTTTCGCCTCTAAATGTTAAGGGAGGTACCTGATAGGGTTACTTGACCAGTAAAGACGCATGGACCAGTAAAGACGCATTTTTGGTAAAAATACTATAAAGAAAAACCTAAAAACGCAAACTGACTTCCGTTTGTAGGTTTTAAAAGCACTTTGTCCTGTCTTTAAGTCTTTATCATTTCAATAACAGATCTCAATTGATTGATGTTCTACATCACTTCCGTCGCAAATGCTTAGTTTTCAAGTTGCGACGGAAGTGATGTAGAACATCAATTAATTTACTACATATTTCCCCAGAAACACATAAGCCACATCAGAAAATCGTTGGTTGGGTGAAACTGAAAATTGTCCCTGCATTCTTTAATTCTCATGTCCTTATCTATGGTGGTAGGCCATATATCATGCAAAACATAATGATTAGTTTAGTTATAAAAATGGTAATATAAATACCATTGTGCATTGTTCTTGGACTCAGTATGATTTCTGTTTAAGTAAATTGGAGATCAAGGAGGATGAATTAGTAAAATATTCGTAGCCCAAATCACTAACCTAATTATGGTAAAAGTTCTGTATATGACTCCTTTCTGGTAACGTTTTGAATTTTTAGATGCGCAGCCAGAGGAAAGGGGGCTACAAGGGCCATATCCCCCAATTGACAGAAAAAAAAATTAATATAATTAAAAAATTAATAATAATTGATAATGAGAAATTTGTATTTGCATGATTACAGACAGTGATACATCCTCATTATGGCATCTCGTGAACGTGATGTTGGACGTTCTTATGCGAGTGGGTCACAGAAAAGAAAGAAGAAAATTCAAGAAGAACAGAAAAAGAAAGATGTAGGAAGCTGCAGAAAGATCACTGATGTTACCAGTACAGTTGAATCTGCAGATACGTCAGATCATACAGGAAGCACCACTCACAGGAGCTGCATTTTAGCCAGTGTATTTCGTGCACAGAAAAAAGGCTTATTGGATTCTCATTCGGAAAATCAAACTGAAAAAGAGCGCACTTATTGGAGAAAAGTTCTAGAAAGAGTTGTTGCTGTTGTAAAATTCTTAGCTCTAAGAGGACTTGCTTTCCGTGGAGAAAATGAGGTTTTTGGTTCGGAAAACAATTGCAATTTCCTAGGGATCATAGAACTGTTAGCACAATTCGATCTATTCTTAGCAAATCATGTGTCACGCCTTGGGAATGCAGGAACAGGCACTGTTTCTTACATGTCATCTACTATATGCAATGAATTTATTGAACTGATGACTAAGAAGGTCCTCAAAAACATCATAGCAGCTGTGAAAACTGCAAAATACTTTGCAATAAGTGCAGATTCAACACCAGATATTTCACATACAGATCAATTGACATTCATTGTTCACTTTGTCGACTCCAGTGGTAAGCCTGTAGAGCGCTTCATAAAATTCATTCCTCTTTCAGGCCATGATGGAGAAACAATGATGAATGTAGTACTGGATACTCTTCTTGAACATGATCTCTCTATTATGGATTGCCGTGGCCAGAGCTACGACAATGCAAGTAACATGTCGGGTAAATATAATGGATTGTAAGCCCGTATCAAGCAAATCTGTAGAAAATTGCATTTATCTGTATGTATAATTATGTACATAACAGTAAATGAACATATATAATTATTATTTATCGGTTAGACAAGTAGGAATTTGGGACACCTAGGTCGCAAAAATATCCCCCTTCGATACCTACCACTGTCATATCCACAAGTTGCTCTGGACCTATTAATTAAATGAATTATGCATCAGGAATTCTGGTAAATATATAAATTTGTGGACTGTATACTAAAAAATGATTATAAATAAATTCACATATACATAACAGAAGGAAAATATATCTTAATATCACTCACCAATTTGACTGGATATTAAGTTGTATCATGCTCAGAAAAACCTCACTAACTAAATTTATGAAAACACTGGCCAGAATTATACACAAATCTACAGAGCTTATCTGAGGTTCCTGGAGCTGTCTTGTCCAGTCTTCTGATATCTCAAGTTGTGCAGGAATGCACATCCAACAATTTCGCCTCCTATTTGAGAGGTGTCAATCCAATTATAACCTCTAGAGCACGAAAAATTCTTCCCATTACATTAATGTTGTATCCAATTCAAAACCAAGATGGCGAGTCTCGTCTGCGCAGATGCAGGCTTTCCGTTTTCTATGACAAATATTATTAAATACAGTATGGCCATCTGTTTACATATAAATACTGAATTTCTGGAAAATATATACAGTATTTTTCACAAAATCAACCCACTTGCTGAATATGTGCCCTGCTCAGCACATTTTCTTAATCTTGTTGGGTCATGTGCTGCGGAGTGTTGTGTCGCTGCAGTTTCATTTTTTGGACTTTTACAAGCACTCTTTAATTTTTTCTCTGCTTCAACGCATCGGTGGAGTATACTCAAGTCAACCATTCATGGAGATGTCATCAAATCATTATCAACAACAAGGTGGTCAGCGCAGCATGATGCAACACATGCTTTGAAAGACAGCTTTGCTGAAATACGTTCTGCTTTGATCCAAATAGCAGAGGATGAAGACCAGACAGCAACTACAAGAAGCGAAGCAGCCAGCTTAGCATCAAAATTGGAAGATTTTGAATTGGCCTTACTCTGTGTGCTTTGGGACTGTATACTGGAACGGTTAAATGCCACGAACAAGACACTTCAGAAAATTGAAATTGAAATGGCTACTTGTGCTAACCTCTATGCAGGCTTAGTGGAATTTGTAAGCTCACTTCGCAATGATGAAGCTTTTGAAATGTTTGAAGAGAAAACTAAACTGCTGGTGAAAGACTACAGTTACCGGGCTGATCATCAGCGGTCAAGGAAGAGGAAACACAATTTTGAAGAGCCAGACAATGAAATTGTGTTGCTACCAAGGCAGAAATGTAAGACAGCTACATACTTCGTCATTCTGGATTCACTGATTACAGAATTGGTGAAAAGAAAAGAAATCTACCAGAATCTCAATGACAAGTTTGGATTTCTGTTCAAAATTACTACTATGCCAGATGCAGAATTGAGAGAAGCTGCATTAAAGTTGCAACAACACCTTTCAGCAGATGTTCAGGACACATTTGTTGAAGAAATAGTTGATTTGAATTCATATGAATCAGATTAAAGCTCCAACTGAAAAATGTGCGCCCTCAGCTGCTTTGAAACATTTAAGAAATGCAGGTATCTCAGAAACCTTCCCTAATGTTGACATAGTGTATCGCCTTTACCTAACACTTCCAGCTACTAACTGTGAAGGAGAACGTTCATTTTCTGTTTTGAAAAAAGTGAAAAACCAGCTCCGTTCAACAATGAGCCAAGACAAATTGTGTAACCTAGCCTTGTTGACCATTGAGTCTGATCTAACAAGAAATATTGATTTTCAGAATATAATTGATGATTTTGCCAATATGAAATCCAGAAAAAAGTTTATTTAAGAAGTGCCTGTGAATATAAACAATTCTTTACTTTCTTGAGATTATATGATTTGATAGTCTTATGCATGATGCAATGATAACAATAATGGTCAGTGATTTATAAAGGGAATAATAGTGCTGTAGTGGTTATGCTGAATATAATAGGTACATGATGTCACTACTTTAATAGCCTAATCTAGTAATACTATGCTGTCTTGAGTTTATTCTCTTTAAAATGCATGATTTAACAAGATAGTTATAATGGCTGTTGGTAAATGGTTTTGGTTGTCTTGATGTACTTTCCCTATTAAATTTAATCTAAATAGCCAGAATGTATTTAATTAGACCTTAAACAGGCTCACACCGACCCAACCCCCACCCCACCCCCAAACTGGAAGGGGCCGCTTGGCTTACCCGTAACTCAAAGGGGCTCCGCCAATCTGATTAGCCTAGGGCCCGGAGACTTCTTAATCCGGCCCTGCCTGCACCAATCCACTAACACCCAGGATGCGACCCACACCAGTCCACTAACACCCAGGATGTGACCCACACCAGTCCACTACCACCCAGGATGTGACCCACACCAGTCCACTACCACCCAGGATGCGACCCACACCAGTCCACTAACACCCATAATGTGACCCACACCAATCCACTAACACCCATAATGTGACCCACACCAGTCCACTAACACCCAGGTTGTGACCCACACCAGTCTTGATTGTTCGCATGGCTCTCGGCCGTGTGGACCTCCTGCGCAAACGCTCTTCAGTTCCCTGACTGCAGTAGTGTGCTTGTCGTGCCTCTGCCGTCAGCCCAGGAGAACTACCATTAGTCAACATGGCGTTCTGTCATAGACGCAGGATCAACACTGTCGACGTTGAACTTCTCAGTGGGGCAATAACGCCAGTTTCAGCCCAGGTATTACAACACAAAATCATCAGAGACACGTATGGCATTCAGGATGGAGAGTTGTACAGAGTAGCATTGAACGGAGCACGTAGATTTTTTGTGAAACTGCTCTCAGCAACGGTTTGTTAATCGTTGGTCAACCGTTTTCAGGACGTAAGTCTTGATGCAACACCAGCTGTTCGTGTGAGGATGATCGATGTATCCAGACATTATACATGGATTAAACTCCGTAATGTCCCTTTTGAGGCTGTTAGGTAAGACACATATGCAACAGTTAGGTATCTTTATTACGAAACGTTTCGCCTACACAGTAGGCTTCTTCAGTCGAGTACAGAAAAGTTGATAGAAGCAGAAGAGACTTCTATAAACTTTTCTGTACTCGACTGAAGAAGCCTACTGTGTAGGGAAACGTTTCGTAATAAAGATACCTAACTGTTGCATATGTGTCTTACCTAACAACCTGTCGGTATTTTATACCAGTTTAATGTTCATTCCCTTTGAGGCTGATGAGACAGACATCAGAAAAGTTTTTGAGGAATATGGAACTGTTGATTTGGCCCAGCATGGTACGTGGGTGATGGGTGCCTACACAGGTCTGCTGGAGGGCACTTTTAACCTAAAAATGACATTGCGACACCCCATACCATCTTACGTGTACCTAAAGGAATTCAGAACACAGGTCATGGTGTCATACGCCGGGCAAAAATGTACATGCCGACTATGTGGGGAATATGATCACATAGCGGCGGCGTGTGGGAAGAGGCAACGAGCTCCTGGCCCAGAGGCGGAGGCATCCGTTTCTACACCGGAGGAAGCAGGTGATGCTCAACGACGTGAAGGAGGGCGTGGTCGTCTATGGAGTGAGATAGTGGATGAGGCGCATAAGGCATGGGGGAGAGGGTGAGGCCCTTGACCAGTTACCTGGCCCAGAGACACTTCCAGAGGATCGAGATGAGCAAAAAGTTCAAGAGGAAGTGTTGGAAATTGAGGAGGAATTAGTTGAGGTCCTGAAGTCCTTGTCACCGCCTGAGGAGGTGGCTGCACCTGGAAAGATGGTAGAAGACGAGTTGACTGCTGTGGTGCATCAGCAACAGGAGAACTATTCGGACGACTGGAGTGACAGCGTGGCTGAGGTGTCACCGAGATCATTGCAACAGTGTACAGTGGAGGTTGAGGTACATTGTGAGGCATCCCCAGACCAGGCTATGGAGGATGCGATTGTCACAAGAAAGAGGGCCACTGCGTCGGATTCAGATGATGTCCTAACGCCAGTGCAGTGGCCTGGGAAGCAAATATGGGCAGAAGGTGAAGGTAGTGGTGGCCACGACAGGAGGCACCGAAAGAAGGGGGGGGGGAAGAGGGAAGTGTGCAGGTGACAAGTAGACCCATACGTTCTGATGCCCATCGGAAAAGTGATGAGAGGAGGCAGGGGTGGAAACTTTAATAGGCCTCCGGTGAATGACAGTAAACGTTAATGGTTTGTGTAATAGTGTAAAGAGAGAATGGTTTAGAATGTTTCTGAATAAATTTAGAGTGGATGTTGTGTTCCTTCAGGAGCATAATTTTAAGGAGGGTAGGGTGTTGGAGGTGGCGGGGTTTCAGGTGGTAACCCTGCCATCTTCCCATTTGAAAGGAGGGGTGGGTATATTAATTAGGGAGGTGAGCATGTTTGTTTTGCAGAGAAGTTAGGGGGGAGGGGGAAGGGTGTTGCGCATAGATGGTTGGTGGATTGGCAAACGTGTGGCCTTTATTAGCGTATATGCGCCTGCAGAGAATAACGTGCAGGTGAAGCAGGAGTTTGTGTGTGAAGACCTTGTGTGTTTTTTCCGTGCTTTACCGGAGGTGGCAATAGTAGGAGGTGATTGGAACTGCGTTATTAGGAGGGCTGATGTGGAACCGAAAGGGGCAGGCTATGTGTCGGTGACCCTAAGAGATTTAATGAGGGATATTAGGCTACGGGACGCGTTCGAGGGGGGCGTGGGAGACAGAGCATACGTTTGTTAGAAGTGGGTATGCAGCGAGGTTAGATAGAGTGAATCTTTCTCACTGGGTTTTAGTGCGATCTTTCAAAACTGTTTAAGTAGCATGGTCGGATCATAGAGCAGTGTTGGTGGAGGTTGGGTGGGAGGTGCTTGCGGAAATGTAGAGGAGTTACTGGAAATTAAATATAAGTGCATTGAGTGATGAGGAGGGGTTAGAGGGATTTTCTGTCCTGTGGAAGGAGCTTAGCGAGGAGGCACAGGGAGCGGAAGATGTCGTGCAATGGTGGGATTGTGTAGCCAAGGAAAGGATTAGGAAATATTATGTGGGGGTGGGCAAACGTATCAAAGATTTAAAACATGGACTTTCAAATTATTTAGAGGACAGGTTAAGGGGTTGTTATGGGCAGGGGGCTGTGGGGGGAAGCTATCCTATGGATGAAATTGTCGAGGTCAGGGGGTGACTGAGGGAGTTACAAAATAAAAGGTTTCAAGCGGTAAGGGTGCAGGCAGGGGTAGAGGAGGTGCTTTGGGGAGACAAGCCATCGGCATGTGTGTTGCGACGTCAAAAACAAAGACAGCAGGTTACAGCTATTCCGAGGTTAGAGGTACATGAGAAGGCGGGAGGTTATAGGGTGGGTCAGGAGATACGAACTACAAAAGGAATGTGTGCATGTGCTGATAAATGGTATGAAGTGTATTGGACAAGTGGGAGGGTGGGGAATGTGGCTTTAGAGAAGGTGTGTGAGTATGTGACGTGTAATTTAGGGAATAGTTATAGGAAGGCTTTAGGGGATGTAATAACGGAAGAGGAAATAGAATTGCCTTTAAGGGGAATGAGGAAGGACAAAGCACCGGGAACAGACGGTCTCCCAGTTGAATTTTACCTCCAACATTGGGAGGTGATAAGTGGTGTCATGGTTAGGTTATTAAATCAGATGAAGGAGAAGGGTGTGATGGGGGACAAGCAAGCAACAGCAGTTGTAGTGTTGGTCCAGAAGGGTAAGGGGCAGCACACCCTCAAGGAGTACCGTGCCATATCTCTGTTATGTGCTGATTATAAGTTGTTCACTAAAGTCTTGGGTAATCGGTTTAAATGTGTGGTAGGGAGAGTGTTTTCGAAAACGCAATATGGTTTGCCTGGAAGGTCGATGTTTGAAGGTCATGGAATACTGAGAAGTTTTGTGGAGTCAAAAGGGGGGGAAGGGAGGGCAGCGTTGTTAGCTTTAGACTGGCAGGGGGCCTATGACAAGGTGGAAAGGGGAGCATTGGGAGCTATACTTGGGAGGCAGGGTTATGGTGAAGAAATAGTTAATTGGGTAACCACGTTGTACAAAGGAGCTAAGATGAGAGTACAGATTAATGGATGCTTAGGGGAAGAGATTGTAATGGGTAGGGGACTTAGGCAGAGGTGTCCCATGTCACAAATGTTGTTTGCCTGCATTCAGGACCCCTTCTATAGAATGGTTGAACGTTGTGTATGTAACAAGAGTGGGGGTGTGGGGGAGGTCGGGAAAGTGTGGCCTGGAATAATAGGATATGTAGATGATACAACAGTCCTGGTTCGAGAGGGGATGGCATTGGGGATTTTGGATGAATATGTGCAAATGTTTGGAAATGCAACAGGGATGCAGGTAAATAGCGAGAAGCCAATGATCATGGGGTTGGGTGATTGGTTGGAGGGAGCGGCGAGATGTAACGTTGTGAGGAAATACACGGGGTCTTTAAAAATTTGTGGTATCATCTATAAGGACGACTTGGACGCTGCTCGAGAGAAAAAACTCAAATAGATTGATGGAAAGGATTCTGGGGCGTCTGGGTGCATTGCGACCTCATCATCTGACTCTCGTGCAACGAGTGATTGTAATAAATGTATTATTGTATAGGAAGGTTTGGCACGTAGCAGCCGTGTTCCCAAAAACAGGGACGGTGATTGTGGGAATTCTGAGACGGCTGTTTAACTTTTTGTGGGGTTTAAGGTGCGATTGGCTGCGGAGAGAGGTTGTAATGTTACCTGTGCACCAGGGTGGGTTGGCGTTGATGGATCTGAGAAGGAGAATTAAATGTGTGTTTCTTAAATGGGAGGTTTTGCACGAAGGTGTGAGTGGAGGGCAGATGGAAAAAGTGCATGATAAGTTGGGTGAGTTGTATGGTGGTGTGGAGTTGAGGGAATGTGAAACTGTTTTGGTTAGAGAACCCAGGAAAATTCGAATAGGGGTTTTGTGTAGGCTGCTTGCAGAAAGGATTGTTGTACCAGTTGAGGGATTGTTCCCCATGTATGCATGGAAGAGTATTTGGTATAGGTTCAGCAAGTTGAAGTTAAAGCCTAGGGTGAGGGAGGTAACGTATCGTTTTCTGCATGGCATACTACCGTCGGGGGAGGTACTAAGAACCAGAGGGGTAATTGTGGGTGGAAGGTGTGGAATCTGTGGGGAGGATGAGACGGCATTCCATGCAGTATACTTTTGTGAGGGACTGGAGGGTGTTAGGTATTGGTTAAGTAGGGTCGTACAGGGGGTGGGGGGCCGAGGGGTGTCAGTTCTGCATGCACTAAGCCTAGATGTGCGAGGGTTCGACTAGAGTGTCACAAGAGCTTTGGATTATATAAAAGTGGATTATTTATATATATCGTGGGTGATGAGGGGGAGGGGGGATTGTGAGGTGCGGAGGCGGGTACTAGCGGTAACGGTTTATCGTACAATGTGTCGTAATAGAGAACTGTATGGGAGGAGGTGGGAGAAGGATTTTTCGGAAGGTTATAGAATGTTAACGTTAGGGTTTCTCATGAATCTACGACTTGGGCTGAGTGAGTAAGGGGGTGGGGGTTTGGGGATAACATATGAGAAGAGGGAATTCAGGGGGACACAGCGGGGTCGCCTCCTGGGGAGGGGTGAGAGTGAGGTGTATGTGGGTATAGAAGGTGTAGATGTGTGGTATAAGTGTATGTAGTATGCAAGTGGACACAGAAAGCAAAGGTGATGATATCAATTAATTACGTAGTAACATATGAAGAATTCTGTGTTTGATGTACTCACCTATTTGTGGTTGCATGGGTCGAGTCTTAGCTCCTGGCCCCGCCTCTTCACCGGTTGCTACTGGGCCCTCTCTCTCCCCACTCCATGAGCTTTATCAAACCTCGTCTTAAAACTGTGTATGGTTCCTGCCTCCACTACGTCATTTTCTAGGCTATTCCACTGCCTGACAACTCTGTGACTGAAGAAATACTTCCTAATATCTCTCTGACTCATTTGTGTCTTCAACTTCCAATTGTGGCCTCTTGTTTCTGTGTCCCCTCCCTGGAACATCCTGTCTTTGTCCACCTTGTCTATTCCATGCAGTATTTTATATGTCGTTATCATGTCTCCCCTGACCCTCCTGTCCTCCAGTGTCGTCAGGCCGATTTCCCTTAATCTTTCTTCATAGGACATTCCCCTTAGCTCTGGAACTAACCTTGTTGCAAACCTTTGTACTTTCTCTAGTTTCTTGACGTGCTTTATCAAGTGCGGGTTCCAAACAGGTGCTGCATACTCCAGTATGGGCCTGACATACACGGTGTACAGTGTCTTGAACGATTCCTTACTAAGGTATCGGAATGCTGTTCTCAGGTTTGCCAGGCGCCCATATGCTGCAGCAGTTATCTGATTGATGTGTGCTTCTGGAGACATGCTCGGTGTTATACTCACCCCAAGATCTTTCTCCTTGAGTGAGGTTTGCAGTCTTTGGCCACCTAACCTATACTCTGTGGTCTTCTGTGCCCTTCCCCTATCTTCATGACTTTGCATTTGGCAGGATTAAATTCGAGAAGCCATTTGCTGGACCAGGTGTCCAGTCTGTCCAGGTCACTTTGAAGTCCTGCCTGGTCCTCATCAGATTTAATTCTCCTCATTAACTTCACATCATCTGCAAACAGGGACACTTCTGAGTCTAACCCTTCCATCATGTCGTTCACATATACCAAAAATAGCACTGGTCCTAGGACCGACCCCTGTGGGACCCCGCTCGTCACAGGTGCCCACTGTGATAAATCATTACGTACCATGACTCGTTGTTGCCTCCCTGTCAGGTATTCTCTGATCCATTGCAGTGCCCTTCCTGTTATATGCACCTGATGCTCTAGCTTCTGCACTAATCTCTTGTGAGGAACTGTGTCAAAGGCCTTCTTGCACTCCAAGAAGATGCAATCAACCCACCCCTCTCTCTCGTGTCTTACTTCTGTTATTTTATCATAAAACTCCAGAAGGTTTGTGACACAGGATTTGCCTTCCATGAATCTGTGCTGGTTGGCATTTATAATCTTTTCCGTTCCAGGTGCTCCACCACTCTCCTCCTGATAATCTTCTCCATGACTTTGCATACTATACACGTCAATGACACAGGTCTATAGTTTAGTGCCTCTTTTCTGTCTCCTTTTTTAAAAATGGGAACTACATTTGCCGTCTTCCATACCTCAGGTAGTTGCCCAGTTTCCAGGGACATGTTGAAGATTGTAGTAAGTTGCACGCACAACATATCTGCTCCCTCTCTAAGGACCCACGGGGAGATGTTGTCCAGTCCCATTGCCTTTGAGGTATCGATGTCCCTTAGCAGTTTGTTCACCTCCTCCTCATCTGTATGTATGTCGTCCAACACTTGTTGGTGTATTCCTTGCTGGTGTCCTCATCTGGTCTGTCCCCCCAGAGTCCTTCCTGTCTCTACTGTAAATACTTCCTTAAATCTCATGTTGAGCTCCTCACACACCTCTTGCTCGTTTCTTGTGCGTTCTCCACCTTCTTTCCTTAGCCTTATCACCTGGTCCTTGACTGTTGTCTTCCTCGTAATGTGGCTATACAGCAGTTTCGGGTCAGATTTGACTTTCGATGCTATGTCGTTTTCATACTGTCGCTGGGCCTCCCTCCTTATCTGTGCATACTCGTTTCTGGCTCTTCTACTAATCTCCTTGTTTTCCTGGGTCCTATGCCTCCTGTACCTTTTCCATTCTCTGTTGCACTTAGTTTTTGCCTCCCTACACCTTCGGGTAAACCAAGGACTCGTTTTGGTCTTCCTATTATTTCTGTTTCCCTTGGGAACAAACCTTTCCTCTGCCTCCTTGCACTTTGTTGCCACATATTCCATCATCTCGTTTACTGATTTTCCTATCATTTCTCTGTCCCATTTAACCTCCTGCAGGAAGTTTCTCATACCTGTGTAGTCCCCCCTTTTATAGTTTGGCCTGTCCCCTTCAGTTCCTGTTACCTTCTCCACTTGTAACTCTACTATATAATCAAAACTCAGAACCACGTGATCGCTAGCTCCAAGGGGCCTCTTGTAAGTGATGTCCTCAATGTCTGAACTGCTCAGGGTGAACACAAGATCCAGTCTTGCTGGCTCATCCTCCCCTCTCTCTCTGGTTGTGTCCCTGACATGTTGATGCATGAGGTTTTCAAGTACCACATCCATCATCTTGGCTCTCCATGTTTCGGACCCCCCATGTGGCTCCAGGTTTTCCCAGTCGATCTCCCTGTGGTTGAAATCGCCCATTACCAGTAACTTTGCTCTGCTCGAGTGAGCTCTTCTTGCCACCTCAGCCAGTGTGTCCACCATCACCCTGTTGTTTTCTTTGTACTCCTCTCTTGGCCTCCTGCAGTTCTGTGGTGGGTTATACATCACTCCAATGACTACTTTATGTACTCTGGACTGAATTGTACCTACAATGTAGTCTCTTTCTCCAATCATGTCCATGCCTTCCATTTCCTCAAATCCCCATCGGTGTTTTATGAGCAGTGCAACCCCTCCTCCCCCTCTACTCCTTCTATCTTTCCTCAGGATCTGATATCCCGTTGGGAAGATTGTGTCTGTTATTGTCTCAGCGAGTTTTGTTTCTGTGACTGCTATGATGTCTGGGGATTTTTCACTGATTCTTTCGTTCCACTCCTCATGTTTATTCGATATTCCATCCGCGTTTGTGTACCAAACTTTCAGTTTCTTTTCTATCATTGTGGTCATGCAAGAATATTGGGATTGGGGGACCGAGAGCCTTGGTGGGGGCCTATATGGGGCTGTGGTGTAGGTGGAGTTTGTGATGATGGGGGTGGGGTCAGAATGCCCATAAGGGACAGCTGTTGGGGTGCGGTTTGTGATATGGGGGTTGGTGGCAGAGGGAACAGTGAGTGGGTTGTAGTATAGGTTGCTCAGTTGCGTTGGGAATGTCGCGGTTGGAGTCTTTTGGTGGGAGATTCTGTGGGGTGTGCTTGCCCTTCCTCCTGTGTCTGGGTCCTGCTCATTTTTGTCATTGCCTCTCGTTCCTCCTTGCATCTCTGTACCCTCTCTTTCAGTGTAGTCCTTTCTTCTTGTGTTCTGTCGCGGTCGAGGTATACTCTCTGGTAACCCTGTTTGTCCCTCAGTCTTGCTTTCTCTTGCAGAATCCTGGTTCAAACTGATTCTTCCTTGAAAATTACTTTGACAGGCCGTATCCTTCCACTCGCAAACCATCCAATTCTCTGAAAATTTGTCACCTGGGTCACATCGCCCTCACCTATTGTTTTCATGATGCCTTCAATCATTTTTTTGTCCTCCTGTTTTATTTCTTCGAAGTTGTCCCCCTTGGCTTCTTGGAGTCCATACACAAAAACTGACCTCGCCCTTTCCTCCTCCCACCGAGTCTCCATCTGCTTCCTCTGAGGCATTTTATTTCCTTCCATTGACATGTTCTTGCCTTCAGTCCCTGTCATATCTGAAACTTCTATTCTCAGTGAACTGTCTTTCATGACCAGCTGTCCCTTGCTACTGCAGTTGGCTGTTAGAATCTCTGCATATAGCATACCTTCATTGTCTTCGGACCTGTCATTTGATCTTAGTGTGCTCCTCGTCTTTTCCCTGGCCCCATGTGGGTCTGATAGGGCCTTTGTGTACGGCATGTCTCCTTTGTTGCTTACCGTCCCCTTGTCTGCGCCTGACATTGAATTTCCTGATGTCACATCTGAATTGTCATTTGTCTCTCTAATCTGTTTCAGGCTTTGCAGTTTCTCTCTAAGCACTGTATCCTAGCTTCTGCTGCTAAGACCTGTACCTCCCACTTCCTGCACTCTTCAGCTATCTGCTCCTCCATTTTCTTACCAAGCTCTACTATCTTCCTTCCCCACTCTTCCTCCCTTTTTTGGAGCTCTAACTCCCAGTCTTTCCTCCCTGGTTCGTCCACCAGATCTCTGGTTTTTCGTCCTCTAGGGCCACCCATTTTTTTTTTTTTTTTTTTTTTTTTTTACCACAGACAGGAGGCTAGAGGAGGGAGAGGGTGAGAGGGGGAGAGAGAAAGGGTAGAAAGAGGGAGAGAGAGGAGAGAGTATGGGGGTGAGGGATAAGACCAAGGGGGAGAGAGAGAGAAATGTGAGGGGGAGAGAAAGGGCAGAGAGAGGGAGAAAGAGAGGGAGAAAGAGAGGGAGAGAGAGAGAGAGAGAGAGAGAGAGAGAGAGAGAGAGAGAGAGAGAGAGAGAGAGAGAGAGAGAAAGAGAGAGAGAGGGAGGGAGGGAGAAAGGAGGGTGAGGGAAAAGGCTATGAGAGAGAGAAATGTGAGGGAGGGGTAGAAATAGAGAAAAAGGGAGATGGAGAGAGAAGCCTCTAGAGAGAGAGGAGGCTGAGGGATAGGGTTATGGGAGTGAGAGAGATAGAGAGAGAGAGAGAGAGAGAGAGAGAGAGAGAGAGAGAGAGAGAGAGAGAGAGACAGAGAGAGAGACAGAGAGAGAGAGAAAGAGAGAGTAGGGGGAAGGGGAGGGGAAAAGGCTATGAGAGAGAGAAATGCGAGGGAGGGGGAGAGAGTAAGATAGGAGGGAGGAGGGAGTGAAGGCAAGAGCGGGGGAGGGGAAAGGTCTGTGGGGGAGGGAAAGGTGTGTGGGGGGGTGAGGGGACGCGGTCAAATTCCAAGGATCAGCTGTGTGAATGAGTGGGTGTGTGTACTCACCTAGTTGTGGTTTCAGGGGTCGAGACTCAGCTCCTGGCCCCGAGTGTGTATGTGTGTGTGTGTGTGTGTGTGTGTGAGCAAGTCAGTTGTTTATATGTCCCAGAAATACATTTCACCTCTGTGTATCCGTAATACTAATAAGATACCATTAACACTGAGAGTAATTCTAATAATTATAATACTAGCGTGTGTTAAAGACACAGCATCAGCAACACGGCCACTTGATACTGGAGTTCCGCAGGGAAGTGTCCTTGGTTCCCTGCTCTTCCTCATATACATCAATGACCTTCCAAACGTATCCAAACACCTGAAACCCATTCTCTTTGCTGATGACACGACTTATGTCATCTCTCACCCTAATCTTGCCACCCTCAACACCATTGTGAATGAGGAGCTGATTAAAATATCGACTTGGATGACAGCCAATAAACTTACGCTTAACACTGACAAAACCTACTATATTATGTTTGGTAGCAGAGCAGGAGATGCACAAATTAACATTAAGATTGACAACACTCTAATTACCAGAAATAATGGAGGCAAATTCCTAGGCTTATACCTTGACAACAACCTGAATTTCAGCACCCATATCCAGCATATAACCAAAAAGTATCCAAAATGGTTGGGTTCCTCTCCAAGATACGATACTACGTGCCGCAAAATGCCCTTCTCACACTATACCACTCACTTATTTATCCATACCTCACCTATGCTATTTGTGCTTGGGGATCAACTGCAGCAACACACCTAAAGCCAATAATAACCCAACAAAAAGCTGCAGTAAGAATAATCACTAAATCCCATCCCTGGCAACACACCCCCCCACTCTTCATAGACCTAAACTTACTCCCAGTTCAGTACATCCACACTTACTACTGTGCAATCTACATCTACAGGGCCTTAAATTCTAATATCAACCTTGACCTAAAATGCTTTCTTGATAGTTGTGACAGAACCCACAGGCATAACACCAGACACAAACATCTCTACAACATTCCCCGTGTCCGACTAAACCTTTACAAAAATTCAATGTATGTCAAAGGCCCTAAAATCTGGAATACCCTACCTGAGAACTCTAGAACTGCAGACACATTCATCACCTTCAAAACTACCATTAGAAAACATCTTATCTCCATGATACACCCCGTCAACTAACTACACGAATACCATCTGGTGGTTCACACTGACACTCACTCACTCATTTGACCATAAACAGAAATATTAATCTCAGTCTTAAAATAATGAATCCTGTGATACTCCAATACTGAAACTATGTACTGTGCCAAAACAAAAGCATTCACATTGCTAAACTCACAAACTAGTATTTAGTCACTTAGCCATAATACCAACTTACCTCATAATTTGTAATATTTTACAATTAAGAATAAAACTAAGTCTGCCCGAAATGCCTAGCCATGCTAAGCGTTCTAGTGGTACACTCTGTAATCACAATTTTACTACATGTAAACCACACAATAACCAAATTTCTGTAAACTCAGCATTGTAATCCTTATAGAGAATAAACTTTGAATTTGAATTTGAATTTGAACACTGCAACTGCTGTAGCCTGCTTCTCCCCCAACTTACCCTTCTCCTTCATACGATTAAATAAACTAACTATAAATCCCCGTATTAACATCCAATGTTGTAAATAAAATTCTACCGGGAGACCGTCAATACCTGGAGCTTTCCCCTTCCTCCTTCCCCTTAACACATTCTCTATTTTCTCTGCCATAATAATTCCACCTAAACCCTTTCTGTCACTATTTCCTAAATTACAAGTCACATACATACACACCTTGTCTAACGCCCCGGCACCCAACCCCCTACTTGTCCAGTACTTCTCATACCAAGCCTCTGCATATGCACACATCCCATTCGTGGTTCTTATCTCCTGCCCTGCTCTATAAGTCCCGACCATCTCCGTTACCTCTAAACTTGGGGTAGGCATCACCACCTGCCTTTGCTTTTGATGCCGCAAAACACACGCAGACGGCTTGTTGCCCCAAAGCACTTCTTCCACCCCTGCCTGCACCCTTACAGCTTGAAACCTTTCATTTTGTAACACCCTCAATCTCCCTTTTATTTCAACTATTTCATCCATAGGAAAATTATTCCCAACCACCCCCCACCCATAGCAACCTCTTAACCTATCCTCTAAACAGTTAGCCAGTCCATATTTTAAATTATTAATACGTTTTCCTTCCTCACATAAAACTTTCTAATCCTTTCCTTCGCAACACAATCCCACCATGTCACGATGTCGTCCACCCCCTGTTCTTCCACACTAAGCTCCCTCCATAGGACTGAAAACCCCTCCAACCCCTCCCCTTCACGTAACACACATTTAGTTTCCAATAACTTCTGTATATTTCCACGAGCAACCCCCACCCAACCTTCACCACCACGTGTGCCTGAACCTGTGGTAGAAGACTCAGCCCATGTCTTTCGGGTGGCAGGTGAGGATCAATCACCTGAGGGAGGGCGTGGTCGTTTGTGGAGTGAGATGGTGGAGCAAGCTTTTAGGACTGGGGGTGAGTCCCCCTCTCAGTTCCCTGCCCCAGAATCTCCTTCAGTGACTTCTGCAGTGATGGTACCACGGGAAGAAGTGTTGGAAATAGAGGAAGAATTGGAGGAAGTTTTGAAGACCTTGTCACCGCCTGAGGAGGACGTTACATCTGAGCAAGAAGTAGCTGGAGAGTTTTCGCTTCCAGCTTGTCAACGATATGAGAATTTGGGGGTTAATAATGTGACTGAGAAGTCAATGGAATTAATAAATCATTGTAAGGTGGATGTTGAGGTTCACTGTGAGGCTTCCCCAGTCCATGTTATGGGGGACATTACTGTAACAAGGAAACGGGCAGCAACGTCAGGCTCGGATGATGTTCTGACGCCAGCGCAGAGGTCTGGAAAGCAGACTGGGATGGTAGGAGAGGGAAGAGGTGGCGATGGGGAAGGTCATGATAGGAGACATCGGAAGAAGGGAGTGGGGAAAGAAAGTATTGTGAAGATAACATACAGAAATACTAATTCTAGTGGTGAAAAGAGTGAGGAGAAGAGGCAGGGGTGGAAAATTTAAAAGGCGGAAATATATAGGACGTAATGGAAATTGAACATTAGTGTGTTGAGTGATGAAGAAGGTTTGGAGGGTTTTTCTATTCTTTGGAAAGAGCTTTACAAGGAAGCTCAGGAGGTGGATGACATTGTAACATTGTGGGATTATGTGGCTCAAGAAAGGATAAGAAAGTGTTATGTGAGACAGGGTAAACGTATAAACAATTTAAAATATGGGCTTGAGAATTATTTAGAGGATCGATTAAGAAGTTGTTATGGGCAGGAGATAGTTGGTGGTGTTTTTCCCATGGACGAAATAGTTGACATAAAAGAGAGATTGCGAACGTTGCAAAATGATCGGTTTCAAGTGGTAAGGGTGCAAGCAGGGTTAAAAGAAGTTTTGTAGGAAAACAAACCGTCAGCGTGTGTGTTGCGACATCAAAAGCAAAGGCAGGTGCTGACGGCTATCCCGAGATTATAGGTAAATGAGACGATGGGGATCTATAGAGCAGGGCAGGAGATAAGAAATACGAAGGGTATGAGTGCATATGCGGATATGTGGTATGAAAAGTACTGGACAAGTGGGGGTGTGGATGATGTGGAGTTAGACAGGGTGTGTACATATGCAAGGTGCAATTTACGTAATAGTGATAGAACGGCTTTGGGTGGGGTTATTACTGCAGAGGAAATAGAGATTGCTTTACAGGGTATGAGGAAGGGAAAAGCCCCAAGTACTGATGGTCAACCGGTGGAATTTTATTTACAGCATTGGGCTTTGATAGGAAATTTCATGGTTAGGTTATATAATTGTATAAAGGAGAAGGGTAAGTTGGTAGATAAGCAGACTACAGCAGTTGTGGAGCTGGTCCCGAAAGGTTAAGGGGCAGCCCACCCATCGGGAGTATCGGGCAATACCGTTGCTATGTGCTGACTATTAGGTTTATGCAGAAGTTTTAGGTAATAGGGTTAAATGTGTAGTGAGGAGGGTCGTTCCGAAATCGCAGCTTGGGCTGCCCTGAAGGTCGATGATTGAAGGACACGGGATTCTGAAAAGTTTTGTGGAGTCAAAAGGAGGGGAGGGAGGGGGAGGCTTTACTGGCCCACACTAGACCACTAACACCCAGGATGTAACCTACACCAGTCCACGAACACCCTGGAAGCGACCCACACCAGTTTACTAACACCCAGGATGCGACCCACACCAGTCCACTAACACCAAGGAAGTGGCCGACACCAGTCCACTAACACCCAGGATGCGACCCACACGAGTCACCTAACATCCAGGATGTGACCCACACAAGTCCACTAACAACCAAGATGCGACTAACACCAGTCCCATAACACCCAGGATGTGACCCACACCAGTCCACTAACACCCAGGATGTGATCCACATCAGTAGACTAACACCTAGGAAGTGGCCCACACATGTCCACTAACACCCAGGATGTGACCCAAACCAGTCCCAAAACACCCAGGATGTCACCCACACCAGTCCACTAACACCCAGGATGTGATCCACACCAGTAGACTAACACCTAGGATGTGGCCCACACCAGTCCACTAACACCCAGGATGTGACCCACACCAGTAGACTAACACCTAGGATGTGGCCCACACCAGTCCACTAACACCCATTATGTGACCCACACCAGTTCAATAACACCCAAGACGTGACCCACACCAGTCCACTAACACACAGGATGTGACCCACACCAGTCCACTAACACAGAGGATGTGACCCACACGAGTTCAATAACACCCAGGATGCGACCCACACCAGTGCACTAACACCCAGGATGCGACCCACACCAGACCAATAGCACCCAGGCTGTAACCCACACGAGTCAAATAACACCAAGGATGTGACTCACACCAGTCCACTAACACTCAGGATGTGACCCACACCAGTCCACTAACACCCACGTTGTGACACACACCAGTCCACTAACACCCAGGATGTGACCCACAGCAGTCCACTGATATCCAGGATGTGACCCACACAAGTCACTAACACCCATGTTGTGACACACACCAGTCCACTAACACCCAGGATGTGACCCACAGCAGTCCACTAACACCCAGGATGCGACCCACACCAGTCCAATAACACCCAGGATGTGCTACACCAGTCCACTAACACCCAGGATGTGATCCACACCAGTCCATTAACACCCAGGATGCGACCCACACCAAACCACTAACACCAAGGATGTGGCTCACATCAGTTCGCTAACACCCAGCATGTGTCCCACACAAGTACACTAACACCCAGGCTGTGACCCACACCAGTCCAATAACACCCATGATGCTAGCCACACCAGTCCACTAACACCCAGGATGTGACCCAAACCAGTCCACTAACACCCATTATGTGACCCACACCACTTCACAAACACCCAGGATGCGACCCACACCAGTCCACTAACACCCAGGATGTGACTCACACCAGTCCACTAACACCCAGGATGTGACCCACATCTGTTCAATAACACCCAGGATGCGACCCACACCAGTCCACTAACACCCAGGCAGTGGCCCACACCAGTCCACTAACACCCAGAATGTGCCCCAAACCAGTCCACTAACACCAAGGATGTGATCCACACTAGTCCACTAACACCCAGGATGTGACCCACACCAGTCCACTAACACCCAGGATGCGACCCACACTAGTCCACTAACACCAAGGTTGAGACCTACAGCAGTCCATTAGCACCCAGGATGTGATCCACACCAGTTCACTATCACCCATGATATGGCCCACAAAAGTTCACTAACACCCAGGATGCGACCCACAAAAGACCACTAACACCCATGATGTGACCCACACCAGTCCACTAACTCCTGGGATGTGACCCACACCAGTCCACTAACACCCAGGATGCGACGCACACCAGTCCACTTACACCCAGGCTGTGACCAACCCTAGTCCACTAACACAAAGAATGCGACCCAAACAAGTCCACTAATACCCAGGATGTGAACCACACCAGTCCACTAACATCCAGGATGTGACCCACACCAGTCCACTGACACCAAGGCTGTGACCCACACTAGTCCACTAATACCCATGATGCGACCCACACAATTGCACTAACACCCAGAATGCGACCCACAGCAGACCAATAACACCCAGGATGTGACCCACACCAGTCCACTAACACCCAGGATAAGAACCACACCAGTCAACTAACACCCAGGATACGACCCACACAAGTGCACTAACACCCAGAATGCGACCCACACCAGTACAATAACACCCTAAATGTGACCCACACCAGTCCACTAACACCCAGGATGTGATCCATACCAGTCCAATATCAAACAGGATGTGACCCACACCATTCCACTAACACCAATGATGTGACCGACACAAGTCCACTAACTCCCAGGATGTGACCCACACCAGTCCACTAACACCGAGAATGCGACCCACACCAGTCCACTAACACCGAGGATGTGACCCACACCAGTTTACCTGGAGTTTACCTGGAGAGAGCTCCGGGGGTCAACGCCCCCGCCGCCCGGTCTGTGACCAGGCCTCCTGGTGGATCAGAGCCTGATCAACCAGGCTGTTGCTGCTGGCTGCACGCAAACCAACGTACGAGCCACAGCCCGGCTGATCCGGAACTGACTTTAGGTGCTTGTCCAGTGCCAGCTTGAAGACTGCCAGGGGTCTGTTGGTAATCCCCCTTATGTGTGCTGGGAGGCAGTTGAACAGTCTCGGGCCCCTGACACTTATTGTATGGTCTCTTAACCTGCTAGTGACACCCCTGCTTTTCATTGGGGGGATGGTGCATCGTCTGCCAAGTCTTTTGCTTTCGTATTGAGTGATTTTCGTGTGCAAGTTCGGTACTAGTCCCTCTAGGATTTTCTAGGTGTATATAATCATGTATCTCTCCCTCCTGCGTTCCAGGGAATACAGGTTTAGGAACCTCAAGTGCTCCCAGTAATTGAGGTGTTTTATCTCCGTTATGCGCGCCGTGAAAGTTCTCTGTACATTTTCTAGGTCGGCAATTTCACCTGCCTTGAAAGGTGCTGTTAGTGTGCAGCAATATTCCAGCCTAGATAGAACAAGTGACCTGAAGAGTGTCATCATGGGCTTTGCCTCCCTAGTTTTGAAGGTTCTCATTATCCATCCTGTCATTTTTCTAGCAGATGCGATTGATACAATGTTATGGTCCTTGAAGGTGAGATCCTCCGACATGATCACTCCCAGGTCTTTGACGTTGGTGTTTCGCTCTATTTTGTGGCCAGAATTTGTTTTGTACTCTGATGAAGATTTAATTTCCTCATGTTTACCATATCTGAGTAATTGAAATTTCTCATCGTTGAACTTCATATTGTTTTCTGCAGCCCACTGAAAGATTTGGTTGATGTCCGCCTGGAGCTTTGCAGTGTCTGCAATGGAAGACATTGTCATGCAGATTCGGGTGTCATCTGCAAAGGAAGACACGGTGTTGTGGCTGACATCCTTGTCTATGTCGGATATGAGGATGAGGAACAAGATGGGAGCGAGTACTGTGCCTTGTGGAACAGAGCTTTTCACCGTAGCTGCCTCGGACTTTACTCTGTTGACGACTACTCTCTGTGTTCTGTTAGTGAGGAAATTATAGATCCATCGACCGACTTTTCCTGTTATTCCTTTAGCACGCATTTTGTGCGCTATTACGCCATGGTCACACTTGTCGAAGGCTTTTGCAAAGTCTGTATATATTACATCTGCATTCTTTTTGTCTTCTAGTGCATTTAGGACCTTGTCGTAGTGATCCAATAGTTGAGACAGACAGGAGCGACCTGTTCTAAACCCATGTTGCCCTGGGTTGTGTAACTGATGGGTTTCTAGATGGGTGGTGATCTTGCTTCTTAGGACCCTTTCAAAGTTTTTATGATATGGGATGTTAGTGCTATTGGTCTGTGGTTCTTTGCTGTTGCTTTACTGCCCCCTTTGTGGAGTGGGGCTATGTCTGTTGTTTTTAGTAACTGAGGGACGACCCCCGTGTCCATGCTCCCTCTCCATAGGATGGAAAAGGCTCGTGATAGGGGCTACTTGCAGTTCTTGATGAACACAGAGTTCCATGAGTCTGGCCCTGGGGCAGAGTGCATGGGCATGTCATTTATCGCCTGTTCGAAGTCATTTGGCGTCAGGATAACATCGGATAGGCTAGTGTTAATCAAATTTTGTGGCTCTCTCATAAAAAATTCATTTTGATCTTAGACTCTCAGTCTGGTTAGCGGCTTGCTAAAAACTGAGTCATATTGGGACTTGAGTAGCTCACTCATTTCCTTGCTGTCATCTGTGTAGGACCCATCTTGTTTAAGTAGGGGCCCAATACTGGACGTTGTTCTCGATTTTGATTTGGCATAGGAGAAGAAATACTTTGGGTTTCTTTCGATTTCATTTATGCCTTTTAGTTCTTCCCGCGATTCCTGACTCCTAAAGGATTCTTTTAGCTTAAGTTCGATGCTTGCTATTTCTCTGACCATTGTCTCCCTACGCATTTCAGATATATTGACCTCTTTTAGCCGCTCTGTTATTCTTTTCCGTCGCCTGTAAAGGGAGCGCCTGTCTCTTTCTATTTTACATCTACTCCTCCTTTTTCTTAGAGGAGTAAGCCTTGTGCATACATCGAGTGCCACCGAGTTAATCTGTTCTAGGCATAAGTTGGGGTCTGTGTTGCTTAGTATATCTTCCCAGCTTATATCGGTTAGGACTTGGTTTACTTGGTCCCACTTTATGTTTTTGTTATTGAAGTTGAATTTGGTGAATACTCCCTCGTGACTAGTCTCATTTTGTCGGTCTGGGGTCCACGCATACATGTCTGAACCTCAATTATGTTGTGATCTGAGTATATTGTTTTTGATATGGTGACATTTCTTATCAGATCATCATTGTTAGTGAAGATGAGGTCTAGTGTATTCTCCAGTATGTGACCCACACCAGTCCACTAACACCCAGGAAGCGACCCAAACAAGTCCACTAACACCCAGGAGGTGACCCACACCAGTCCACTATCACCCAGGATGTGACCCACACCAGACCACTAACACCCATGATGTGACCCACACCAGTCCACTAAATCCTATGATGTGACCCACACCAGTCCACTAGCACGCAGGATGCGACGCTCACCAGTCCACCAACACCGAGGCTGTGACACCCAGGATGCGACCCAAACCAGTCAACTAACACACAGGATGTGAACCACAACATTCCACTAACACCCAGGATATGGACCACACCAGTTCACTAACACCCAGGATGCGACCCACACCAGTCCACTAACACCAAGGCTGTGACCCACACCAGTTAACTAAAGCCCAGGATGCGATCCAAACGGGTCCACTAACACCCAGGAAGTGACCCACACCAGTCCACTAACACCCAGGAGGTGACCCAAACCAGTCCACTAACACCCAGGATGTGACCAACAACTGTCCACTAAAACCAAGGATGCGACGCACACCAATCCACTAACACCCAGGCTGTGACAAACACCAGTCCACTAACACCCAGGATGCGACCCAAACCAGTCAACTAACACACAGGATGTGACCCACACCAGTCCAATAACACCCAGGATGTGACCCACATCAGTCCACTAACACCCAGGATGTGATCCATACCATTCCACTAACAAACAGTATGTGACCAACACCAGTCCACTAACACCCATGATATGACCCACACAAGTCCACTAACACCGATAATGCGACCCATACCAGTCCACTAACACCGAGGATGTGATCCACACCAGTCTACTAACACCCAGGATGTGACCCACACCAGACCACTAACACCCAGGATGCGACCCACGCCAGCCCACTAACAACCATGATGTGATCCACACCTGTTCACTAACACCCAGCGTGCGACCCACACGAGTCCTCTAACACCCAGGCTGTGACCCGCACCAGTCTACTAACACCCAGGATGCGACCCACACCAGTTCACTAACACCAGGATGCGACCCAAACCAGTCAAATAACACACAGGATGTGACCCACAACAGTCCACTAACACCCAGAATGTAACCCACGCCAGTCCACTAACACTCAGTATGCGAACCACACCAGTCCACTAACACCCAGGATATGAGGCACATCAGTCCACTAACACCCAGGAGGTGATCCATACCAGTCCACTAACAAACAGTATGTGACCAACACCAGTCAACTAACATCCAGGATGTGATCCACACCTGTATACTAACACCCAGGATATGATCCACACCAGTCCACTAACGCCCAGGATGTGACCCACACCAGTTCACATTCACCCAGGCTGTGACTCACACGATTCCACTAACACCAAGCATACGACACACATCAGTCCACTAATATCCAGGATGTGACCTATACCAGTTCACTAACACCCAATATGCGACCCACACCAGTCCAATAACACCCAGGATGTGACCCACAACAGTCCACTAACATCCAGTATGCGACCCACACCAGTCCGGTAACTCCCTGGATGTGACCCACAGGAGTCCATTAACACCCAGGATGTGACCCACAGTAGTCCATTAACTACCAGGATGTGACCCACACCAGTCAACTAACACCCAAGATGTGACCCACAGCAGTCCACTAACACCCATGATGTGACCCTCAGCAGTCCACTAACATCCAAGATGTGACCCACAGCAGTCCACTAACACCCAGGATGTGACCCACACCAACCCACTAACACCCATGATGTGTCCCACACCAGTCCACTAACATCCAGTATGTGACCCACACCAGTCCAGTAACACCCAGTATGTGACCCACACCAGTCCAGTAACATCCAGTATGTGATCCACACCAGTCCAGTAACACCCTGGATGTGACCTACACCAGTCCACTAACACCCAGGATGTGACCCACACCAGTCCACTAACACCCAGGATGTGACCCACACCAGTCCAGTAACACCCAGGATGTGACCCACACCAGTACACTAACACCCAGGATGTGACCCACACCAGTCCACTAACACCCAGGATGTGACCCACACCAGTCCACTAACACCCAGGATGTGACCCACACCAGTCCAGTAACACCCAGGATGTGACCCACACCAGTGCACTAACACCTAGGATGTGACCCACACCAGTCCACTAACACCCGGGATGTAACCCACACCAGTTACCTGGAGAGAGTTTACCTGGAGAGAGTTTCGGGGGTCAACGCCCCCGCGGCCCGGTCTGAGACCAGGCCTCCTGGTGGATCAGAGCCTGATCAACCAGGCTGTTGCTGCTGGCTGCACGCAAACCAACATACGAGCCACAGCCCGGCTGATCCGGAACTGACTTTAGGTGCTTGTCCAGTGCCAGCTTGAAGACTGCCAGGGGTCTGTTGGTAATCCCCCTTATGTGTGCTGGGAGGCAGTTGAACAGTCTCGGGCCCCTGACACTTATTGTATGGTCTCTTAACGTGCTAGTGACACCCCTGCTTTTCATTGGGGGGATGGTGCATCGTCTGCCAAGTCTTTTGCTTTCGTAGTGGGTGATTTTCGTGTGCAAGTTCGGTACTAGTCCCTCTAGGATTTTCCAGGTGTATATAATCATGTATCTCTCCCTCCTGCGTTCCAGGGAATACAGGTTTAGGAACCTCAAGCGCTCCCAATAATTGAGGTGTTTTATCTCCGTTATGCGCGCCGTGAAAGTTCTCTGTACATTTTCTAGGTCGGCAATTTCACCTGCCTTGAAAGGTGCTGTTAGTGTGCAGCAATATTCCAGCCTAGATAGAACAAGTGACCTGAAGAGTGTCATCATGGGCTTGGCCTCCCTAGTTTTGAAGGTTCTCATTATCCATCCTGTCATTTTTCTAGCAGATGCGATTGATACAATGTTATGGTCCTTGAAGGTGAGATCCTCCGACATGATCACTCCCAGGTCTTTGACGTTGGTGTTTCGCTCTATTTTGTGGCCAGAATTTGTTTTGTACTCTGATGAAGATTTAATTTCCTCATGTTTACCATATCTGAGTAATTGAAATTTCTCATCGTTGAACTTCATATTGTTTTCTGCAGCCCACTGAAAGATTTGGTTGATGTCTGCCTGGAGCTTTGCAGTGTCTGCAATGGAAGACACTGTCATGCAGATTCGGGTGTCATCTGCAAAGGAAGACACGGTGCTGTGGCTGACATCCTTGTCTATGTCGGATATAAGGATGAGGAACAAGATGGGAGCGAGTACTGTGCCTTGTGGAACAGAGCTTTTCACCGTAGCTGCCTCGGACTTTACTCTGTTGACGACTACTCTCTGTGTTCTGTTAGTGAGGAAATTATAGATCCATCGACCGACTTTTCCTGTTATTCCTTTAGCACGCATTTTGTGCGCTATTACGCCATGGTCACACTTGTCGAAGGCTTTTGCAAAGTCTGTATATATTACATCTGCATTCTTTTTGTCTTCTAGTGCATTTAGGACCTTGTCGTAGTGGTCCAATAGTTGAGACAGACAGGAGCGACCTGTTCTAAACCCATGTTGCCCTGGGTTGTGTAACTGATGGGTTTCTAGATGCGTGGTGATCTTGCTTCTTAGGACCCTTTCAAAGATTTTTATGATATGGGATGTTAGTGCTATTGGTCTGTAGTTCTTTGCTGTTGCTTTACTGCCCCCTTTGTGGAGTGGGGCTATGTCTGTTGTTTTTAGTAACTGTGGGACGACCCCCGTGTCCATGCTCCCTCTCCATAGGATGGAAAAGGCTCGTGATAGGGGCTTCTTGCAGTTCTTGATGAACACAGAGTTCCATGAGTCTGGCCCTGGGGCAGAGTGCATGGGCATGTCATTTATCGCCTGTTCGAAGTCATTTGGCGTCAGGATAACATCGGATAGGCTTGTGTTAATCAAATTTTGTGGCTCTCTCATAAAAAATTCATTTTGATCTTCGACTCTCAGTCTGGTTAGCGGCTTGCTAAAAACTGAGTCATATTGGGACTTGAGTAGCTCACTCATTTCCTTGTTGTCATCTGTGTAGGACCCATCTTGTTTAAGTAGGGGCCCAATACTGGACGTTGTTCTCGATTTTGATTTGGCATAGGAGAAGAAATACTTTGGGTTTCTTTCGATTTCATTTATGGCTTTTAGTTCTTCCCGCGATTCCTGACTCCTAAAGGATTCTTTTAGCTTAAGTTCGATGCTTGCTATTTCTCTGACCAGTGTCTCCCTACGCATTTCAGATATATTGACCTCTTTTAGCCGCTCTGTTATTCTTTTCCGTCGCCTGTAAAGGGAGCGCCTGTCTCTTTCTGTTTTACATCTACTCCTCCTTTTTCTTAGAGGAATAAGCCTTGTGCATACATCGAGTGCTACCGAGTTAATCTGTTCTAGGCATAAGTTGGGGTCTGTGTTGCTTAGTATATCTTCCCAGCTTATATCGGTTAGGACTTGGTTTACTTGGTCCCACTTTATGTTTTTGTTATTGAAGTTGAATTTGGTGAATGCTCCCTCGTGACTAATCTCCTTATGTCGGTCTGGGGCTCCGCGCATACATGACTGAACCTCAATTATGTTGTGATCTGAGTATATTGTTTTTGATATGGTGATATTTCTTATCAGATCATCATTGTTAGTGAAGATGAGGTCTAGTGTATTCTCCAGTCTAGTAGGCTCTATTATTTGCTGGTTTAAATTGAATTTTGTGCAGAGATTTAAAAGCTCGCGTGAGTGTGAGTTTTCATCAGAGCTGCCTCCTGGTGTTATTTCTGCAACAATATTATTTGCTATATTCCTCCATTTTAGGTGCCTTAAGTTGAAATCCCCCAGGAGCAAGATGTTGGGTGCAGGAGCTGGAAGGTTTTCCAGACAGTGGTCAATTTTTAACAGCTGTTCCTGGAATTGCTGGGATGTTGCATCCGGAGGCTTGTAGACTATCACAATGACTAGGTTTTGGTTCTCGACCTTTACTGCTAAAACTTCCACTACATCATTTGAGGCATTTAGCAGTTCTGTGCAAACAAGTGACTCTGCAATGTACAGGCCAACCCCCCCCTTTTGCCTGTTCACTCTGTCACATCTGTATAGGTTGTAACCTGGGATCCATATTTCGTTGTCCAAGTGATCCTTTATGTGGGTCTCAGTGAAAGCCGCGAACATTGCCTTTGCCTCTGCAAGCAGTCCACGGATGAAAGGTATTTTGTTGTTTGTTGCTGGCTTTAGACCCTGTATATTTGCAAAGAAGAATGTTATCGGACTGGTGGTATTGTTGGTACTGGGGGGGGATTTTTTTTCCGGCATTAGTATCTGTATCTGTTGGTTTGGAGTGGAGGCCATCGACTGTGGTTCCACTCCAGGAATGACTGGATTTGGTGTACGATTTCTGCCATTTCCTGCCAGTTTTTTTTCCTTCCTGGCACTAAAAAACCTCTCCCTCTTGAGTGGCTGTGGCTACCCAGGTTTTCCCATGGCCTGGATGTTTTGTATCTTTTTGTCCCCTTTAGATGGTATGCCTGGCAATTTAAGTTATAGCACAGTCTTTCCTGTACTGAAGAGGTACACAGTTCAGGGTGAAAAAGCTTACAGGAAGGGAGTTTGCATTTTCCTGTTGTCATATGGGCATGGCATTTCCTAGGGTGGTCATAGTTGCACGTCCCATCTGTTTTTCCAGATTTCCCATGCCAGCAGATACCGAGTGCATAGTATGTGCACAGGCTTGGTTTCCGTTTGCCTTGGGTTTCTGTGACTGTATTCCCTGTTGGTGCATGTTTCCCTGTCTTACTTCTATCCTCCCTAGCACCAACAATGGAGCTCCCACCATTTGTTTTTGGTAATATATCCTCACTATTGCTAGTGGAGTCCTCTTGTTTGCTATTTCCTGCGGTATTTCTAGTTTGCAATATTGGTTTTATCTTATCTTTGACTACACTTGTTTCCCTACTATGGCTCCTGTCCCCTATGAGGTCATTCATATGTATTCCTTCCTGCGTATAATTCCCGACTACCTGGACAAAATCTCCAGCTTCACCATTACTGTCTCCCAGGACAGCATCTCCAGCTTCCCCATTACTGTCTCCCAGGACAGCATCTCCAGCTTCACCATTACTGTCTCCCAGGACAGCACCTCCAGCTTCACCATTACTGTCTCCCAGGACAGCACCTCCAGCTTCCCCATTACTGTCTCCCAGGACAGCACTATCAGCCCCCCATTTACTGACTACCAGGACATCATCTCCAGCCTTACAGTTTCTGACTACATGGCCAGTATCAAGGGCAGTACCATTCAGCCCGGACTTTTTATGTTCCCATCTGTTGTAGAAAGCTTCCAGGTTTTCTATGAAAGCAGCTTTGATGTTGACCTCTTTTAATACCCTTGTGATTTTAGTCCACAGATTTATCTCATTTGGGCATACCCAAAAACACTTCCCTGTTTTAATACTGCTTGTAGCTAGTTCTTGGATATCTGCACAAGGGGCGTGACACCAATTTCCACAGAAATGACAATTTATGCATGTGGAAGCCCGTTTGTTTGACTGACCACAGACTACACACAGCTTCATAATGATTTGAATGGTTGATTTACTGCAATTCTACTAGCAACCTCTTGAATATTCTATTAATAACCTGCTAGGTGGTGCACAACGAAACCGTTTGAAACCAGTCCAGGGTTCGACCAGTCAAGGGTTCGGACCAGTCAAGGGTTTGGACCAGTCAAGGGTTCGGACCAGTCTATCTGATCTGATCAGTGGGTCACTTATTTAAACCATACTGGTCGGTGATTTGAGCTAACACATGAAGGATCTACTGGAAATTATCTACCCGAGTAATATGTGATTTGATTGATACAAAAGTATAACTTGCGTGTTGAAGAGCCGGTGACTGCTGGCACTCCTACAATGACGAACGGTCGAGCCTCCACCTTTGTTTATCAATCGCTGTATCTAGCTTCTCTATTTTTTTTTTTTTTTTTTTTTTTTTTTTTTTTTTTTTTTTTTTTTTTTTTTCGTCTCCACCACAATAAATGCTATATTATCACTATAGTTGACTGGTGCAAATTTTGGAGGAAGGGCGCTTTTTCTGTAGTAATAATTGCTTCTCGTTGTGTATATTGCGACCGCTGGTAACTACAGGTTATATGAAATTCACAGTAACGTCTGGTATTTCAAGAAAAAGAAACTAATGAAAGTCACTCCACTTCACTAAGTACCATTATAATACTGGTTAGTTGCTACTACAACACTGTATTCTGCTATTCACTGGTATCACTAGATTATATGCGAGTACACTAGCAGGCCAGGAAGATTATTAAAAACAGCTGACCTGTGGTAAGTTTCTGGCGACTTCTGGCACCTGCCTCTATAGGCTTATCACTTCATTTACAAATTCACCTGTTTTCAAATGACACTTTAGCCTTTATCATCAATATACTAGGGAGCCACTGTAGTATACACTATACACTATGTATACTCAATGCTTTCAGGGAGACTTTCTTTCCTCTGACACAAAGTTCAATATTATTATTTTTTCCACACGGGACAGGCCTATGATTCCCCTCTGGCAGTAAACTCTGCTAGGAAGTGCACACTAATTCTCCTTTTTTTACTCAGTATATAATGTTTTCCGCCCAAGATTGGTTCCAGGCGCTAGAGGGATGTATCGTATAGGATTGATGACACAAATTAAAGTTCTAGCACGTAAGAGCGACCGTGAAAACACCAGAAAAACCGGGAGCACAACGAGGCACGCTGACACGCTATGACTATGTCTGTACCTGTACCAGTCCACTAACACCCGGGATGTGACCCACACCAGTCCACTAACACCCAGGATGTGACCCACACCAGTCCACTAACACCCAGGATGTGACCCACACCAGTCCACTAACACCCAGGATGTGACCCACACCAGTAACACCCAGGATGTGACCCACACCAGTCCACTAACACCCAGGATGTGACCCACACCAGTCCACTAACACCCAGGATGTGACCCACACCAGTCCACTAACACCCAGGATGTGACCCACACCAGTCCACTAACACCCAGGATGTGACCCACACCAGTCCACTAACACCCAGGATGTGACCCACACCAGTCCACTAACACCCAGGATGTGACCCACACCAGTCCACTAACACCCAGGATGTGACCCACACCAGTAACACCCAGGATGTGACCCACACCAGTCCACTAACACCCAGGATGTGACCCACACCAGTCCACTAACACCCAGGATGTGACCCACACCAGTCCACTAACACCCGGGATGTGACGCCCAGCAGTCTACTAACACCCAGGATGCCACCAAGAAGTCCGGAGTGACTCTTCAGAGTTAAAACTTAATACGAACTGACTAATCTTGATAGAGGAATTAAAAATTCCCTTTAAAAATACCCAACATTTATACGACATATAATACAGTTATATATCTGCATACTGGATGAAGGAAAGGTTAATTTTCTAACTATATTTATAACAATGAAAATATATTATGTTAAATTTTTAAATTGCTAAAACGTATTTGAAATATTTGATTAGATTTGCTTGCATTATTACAAGTTGATTTAATCTTAAAGTGAAAAATACCATAATAATTGCAAATAGTAGATAATTAATGTTTTATTAATAACTTTAATTTTTTTACATTTTCATCAGTGCTTATCATAACTTGGAATAATTAATAACACAGAAAACAACCTTGACAATATTATTAATTTATTTATGCATATAGTTAGTTAGTTAGTTAGTTAAAGATTTGCCGGTATTCTCCCGGCCCGGGCCTTGTCCAAGTGGTGGCCCGGCCTTGGCTCCCTCTTTAGGGAGTGTCTGAGACCTAAGTCTCCCATGGGAGGAGGTACAAGCACCTCCTCATCTTTGGGACCAACTGTCCCCAGGCCTAGCCACAAGCTAGGCCTCTCTGGTCTGCCATCCCCGCCCCAAGGGGGCAAATGGGAATGACAGTCTTGTGAGCTAAAGGCTCGGACTCAGGCACCTACCCTACCCTAGAAGGGTTAGGCATGGTGTCGATCTATGCATATATATATACATGATTGTCTGCATCGCTATTGGGCCGTGCAGACCCCCTTGCCTGACGCTCCTCAGTAACCTGACAGCAGTGGTACGAGGAGGTGTTGTGCATTCGCTGCCTGGATGAGGTAGAGTGCGGACGTGCTTTGCACCCCTCTACTGTTTCCCAGACGAGCTAATCAGTCAACGACATGGCGCCAGGTGTTCGCAGGAGAGTGAATACTGTGGGCATTGAACTTATTAGTGGGGCTTTAACACCTACGTCAGTCGATGTGTTATTGCCCAAAATTATACGAGAGACATATGGCATCAGAGACGAGGATTTATATGGAGTGGCACTGAACGGTGTATATAGAATTTTCGTGAAAGTGCTAACTGCTCAAGTATACGAGGCTTTGGTTGATCGTTACCAAGATGTCAGCATTACTGTAACACCGGCAGTGAGGGTCAAGTTGATTGATGTATCACGACATTATTCGTGGGTTAAGCTCCGCAACGTGCCTTTTGAGGCTGATGAGGTAGATATTCGAAATGTTTTCGAACGTTATGGAACTGTACATCTGGCCCAACCTGGCAAATGGGTAAAAGGTGCTTACACAGGATTTCCTGAGGGTTCTTTTAATCTCAAGATGACGCTTAGGCATCCTATACCCTCGTATGTATATCTCGAAGAGTTTAGAACCCAGGTAATGGTAGCGTATGCGGGGCAGAGGCGTACGTGCCGACTGTGTGGCGAATTTGACCATATGGCGGCAGACTGTGGCAAGCGGAGTATGGCTCCTGGGCCGGCAAGGGGCGGAGCACCTGCGCATGAGCACCCGATGCCTAAGGAAGAACGGGGGCAAGGAGGAGGGCGTGGTCGCATGTGGAGTGAAGAGGTAGTGGCTCCTCCAGTGGAATCGGAAGAAGTGGTGATCCATGAATCACCTGGCCCATCAACAGTGGCTCCTGGGCCGGCAAGGGGCGGAGCACCTGCGCATGAGCACCCAATGCCTAAAGAAGAACGGGTGCAAGGAGGAGGGCGTGGTCGCATGTGGAGTGAAGTGGTGGTGGCTCCTCCTGGGGAATCGGAAGAAGTGGTGATCCATGAATCACCTGGCCCATCAACAGTACAGTTGTCAAGTGAGGAGGTACAGGAGGGCGCAGCAGTGAAGGCTATTGAGGAGGAGTTGGAGACGGTGATACAGGCTATGTTACAGTCTACGGAGGTGGAGAGTTACAGCGAACAAGACCCTGGGATCAGGGTAGAAGGTGTGTGTGGGGAAGGGGAGGATCAGGTGGCACCTGTGGTGGACAGTGCGAGTGCCATGGAGGGGCATGGAGGCGGATTAAGGGTGGTAGAGGTGGAAGTCCATTGTGCTGGCTCCCAGGACTCAGATATGGAAACTGAGGGAGCTACAAGGAAAAGGGCAGCAGCGTCAGATTCGGACGATGTTCTGACACCGGCGCAAAGGCCGGGGAAAAAGACATGGGGTTCTGGTACCCAGAGTGACTCTGCGAGAGGGCCACAACAGAAGGGGGGGGGATGGTTGGGAAGGAGGGGGGAAACTGTGGCAAAGGCACAGTCCAGGGGAACAGTCTGAAAGGGAAGAATCTTGACATGAGGCGGGGAAGGAAACCTTAAGCTGGCCTCAGGTGTGTAACAATAAATATTAATGGTCTGTGTGATGGTGTTAAACGGGAGTGCTTCAGGATGTTTTTGAATAGGTATAAGGTTGACGTAGCTTTTGTGCAGGAGCACAATTTTAAGCTTGGTCGTGAATTAGTGGTCCCTGGGTATCAGGCTTATGTGTTGCCGTCTGAGCGTTTAAAAGGAGGAGTGGGTGTGTTGATCAGGGAGGCGGGCCCGTTTGTATTGCATAGGAAAGAGGGGGGGGAGGGGGGAGAGTATTACGTGTGGAAGGATGGTGGATGGGAGAGAGAGTGGCGTTTGTGTGTGTGTATGCCCCAGCAGAAAGTGACGTGAAAGTGAAGATGGATTTTGTGCGGGAGGAGCTCGTGTATTACCTACGCACGTTACCGTCTGTCGCGATTGTGGGGGGGGATTGGAATTGTGTAATTAAGAAGACAGACGTGGAACCCAGAGGAGCGGGATATTTTTCCTCAGTCTTGGGGGGCCTGCTTAGAGATCTTCAGTTACGTGATGCTTTCGGGGGAGGTCTGTGGGAGGTGGAACATACGTTTATAAGAAGGGGATATGCGGCTCGTTTGGACAGGTTATATTTATCTCGGAGGGTTTTGGTAGAGTCTTTTAAAACTATAGAGATGGTGTCTTCCGATCATAGGGCGGTATTAGTGGAGGTGGGATGGGATGCTTTGGCTCGTAGGCAGGGAAGTTATTGGAAACTGAACACGATGGTTTTGGGGGATAGGGAGGGAGTGGAAGCGTTTGCAATATTTTGGGAACAGCTCTGTGCCGACAGAAGAACTGAGGAAGACGTGGTAGGATGGTGGGATAGTGTGGCTAAGTTACGAATACGTCATTTTTATGTGAGGGAGGGCAAACGCATTAATCAATTGCGGTATGGTTTGTCAAATTACTTAGAATCTAGATTACGGAATTGTTACGAGGGGGGGGCGGTGGCCGGGGTGTACCCGGTGGAGGATATACACATGTTGAAGGACAGAATACGGGATTTGCAAGAAGAACGTTTTGCAGCTGTACGGGTACAGGCGGGGTTAGACGAAGTACTCTGGGGCGACAAGCCATCAGCTTGTGTGCTGCGAGGACAGAAGGTACGACAGCGAACGACTACAATACCAGGTTTGCAAGTCATATCTTCTGTGGGGGGTTTTAGAGAGGGTCAGGTATTAAGGGACACCAAGGGGATGAGTGCATATGCAGATAGATGGTTTGAGGAATACGGGAAAAGTAGTGGGGTGGATGGTGAGGTTCTTGGGAAGGTATGTGAGTATGTGCCGTGCAAACTGGGGAGGAGTGATCGGGAGGCACTGGGTGGGGTCATTGAGGAGGGGGAAATATGGAGAGCCCTTATGGACATGAGGAAGGGTAAGGCACCCGGGATCGATGGTTTACCTAGCGAATTTTATGTACAGCACTGGGGTCTGCTTAGGGGTTTCCTAGTAAGGTTAATGAATGCCATGAAAGACGGAGGTAAGATGGGAGAATCTCAGGCAACGGCGGTGGTGGTGTTGGTCCCAAAGGGTAAACAGCAGAGTACCCTTCGGGATTATCGAGCCATTTCATTGCTTTGTGCTGATTATAAATTATTTGCGAAAATTCTTGGGAATCGGCTTAAATGTGTTGTGGGGAGGGTCGTGTTTGAGTCTCAGTTTGGTTTACCTGGTAGGTCAATGAGCGTGGGCCACGGGATTATCAAGGGGTTCCTGGAGGACATGGAAAGGGAAAGAGGAGCGTTGGTGGCGTTGGATTGGCAAGGGGCTTATGATAGGGTGGAAAGAAAGGCTTTGAGGGATATTCTCCTACGACAGGGGTTTGGCGAAGAAATAGTGGGGTGGGTGGATACGCTGTACTCAAATGCGAAGGTAAGGGTGCAAATCAATGGGTGTGTGGGGGGGGGGGGTGTCAACATGGAGCGGGGTCTTCGGCAGGGATGTCCTTTATCACAAATATTGTTTGCATGTGTTCAGGATCCCTTTTATAGGATGGTGGAGGATCGTCTAAGGCCGGGGGGGAGGGATGGTGAGCTGAAGCCGTGGCCTGGTTTGGTGGGCTATGTTGATGATACCACTATTTTGGCAAGTGAGGAGACACGGTTAGGACTTTTGGGGGAAGTTGTACACACTTTTGGGAGAGCTACTGGGATGAAGGTAAATCTGGAAAAGTCAATGATCATGGGGCTGGGAGAGTGGACAGAGAGATTAGAGTGGGGATGTGATGTTGTGCAGCGGAGGACCGGGAGTCTGAAAATCTGCGGTGTCATGTATGAGGCTGACCTGAGTGCTGCAAGGGTTAGCAATTCGAATAGGATGGTGGAACAGGTGCAGCGACGGTTGGGAATGCTGCGACCTCACCATTTAACCCTTAGGCAGCGTGTAATTGTCATCAATGTATTACTATATAGTAAAGTCTGGTTTGTTTCGGCTGTGATGCCGTTAACAGGAACGGCGATCACGAGTATTCTTAGAATGGTGTTCAAATTTTTGTGGGGTTCAGGGTGCAACTGGTTGCGAAGGGAGGTAGTGACATTGCCGGTATGTAGGGGAGGGTTGGGTTTGTTGGACTTGAGAAAGCGCGTGAAATGTGTGTTTATTAAGAGGGAAGTGATGAGTGCAGGTGGATGGAGGGAGGGTCAGCTAGATAAGGTACATGCTCACCTGAGGAAATGGTATGGAGGGGCGGAAATGAAGGAATGCGAGACAGTGTTACGCGCCTTAATGTTAGCCAGGGAACCAGGAAAAGTAAAGGTGGGAACGTTGTGTAAATTGTTAGAGAGACATGTAGTGGCGCCGGTTGAAGGGATCTACCCCATGTATGCATGGGATGTAATATGGCGAAGGTTTAGTAAATTAAGGATACGACCTAGGGCGCGTGAGGTTATGTACCGTTTCCTGCATGGGATTTTGCCAACGGGAGCGATGCTCCGAGACAGGAGGGTTATTGAGGGTGGGGGGTGTGGCAGATGCAGTGGGGAAGAGACTGCGTATCATGTCGTCTATTTTTGTGAAGGTTTGGAGTGCATCAGGGTATGGATGCGTAAGGTAGTGGTGAGGGTGGGGGGCCAAGGTGTGGCGGTATTGCGAGCGTTGAGTCTTGATATGAGTGGTGTGGAGGAGAGTGTGGTAAGAGGTTTAGCATATGTCATCGTGGACTACATATATGTTTTATGGGGTATGAGGGGGAAGGTGGGTGGGGATGTGCTGAGAAGGACTTTGGCGGCGACGTTTTATCGAACTTTGTGTCGCAACAGAGACATTTTTGGGAAAAGGTGGGAAGAGTATTTTTCTGAAGGTTATAGAGGACTAACAATAGGGATTTTATTGGCGTTATAAGGGGCTTTAACTGCCGGGGTGAGTGGGTTGGTAAAAGGGGGGGGGGGTTCAGGGGATTTCAACGGGCTCACCTCCTTGGGAATGCAGTGATGTGGTTGGGTGTGATTGGAGGTACTAGTGTGTGACCAGATGAGAGGTTGTGCAAGATAAGTTTTGCTTAGTTCCCTTGATGGGGAAGGTGTAAGGAGCAGATTAAATATATAACATGTATTAATGTATAACCTATAAATTATATAACATGTATATTTCTTTGGTAGCGTATTATGTTCCACTTACACTGGTATTGCAATTGAATTTGAATTTTCTTGAGAGGGTTTTCCTTTCACTATTTCCTTGAAGCACTGAGTTATTTTTGTTTTATTGTAACGTGGTCCAGCATCAGTTTTGGTAGTAATTACCTATTATTATTGTTCTTATTTAAGGTATTGTAATTTTGGTAGTCCTGTACCATTCATGGTTGTAAATAATGCTTCCTCAAGTGACATGTGTCATAATAATCCTAAATTGAGGATAATTAATGTCATGATTATTCAGGTTGGTGATAGGGTTAGTTTTCAATGTGTGTGTGTGAGTGGGGGGGGAGGGATGATGGGTCACCTGTGTGGCAGCACAGGTTTCTTAATAAGGCATATTGTAGGTCTGGTGTATTTGTTGCGAGTGGTATTATGGGTGATTGTCATTAAGCTTGGAGCATTATTGTGTTGAGGTTGTAATTTTAGGAGTTTTATTAATAGCCATTTTGTGGCCTTTGTTATTATAACTTTATTCCTTCTTAAATTGTGATATGTTATAAAAACTTGTATATAGTAGACTGGCAGATGTTGCCTGGATTGTTTTGTGTTTATATATTGATTTACTGATGTTGTCCTTGATCATTTTTTTGTATATGTACCTATTAATATCTGTACATGAAGTTTTTAAATAAAATATAAAAAATATATATATATATATATATATATATATATTTTTTTTTTTTTTTTTTTATTCACCGGTATTCTCCCGGCCCGGGTCTTTTCCAAGTAGTGGTGACCCGGCCTTGGCTCCCTATCTGGGGAGTGTCTCGAGACTTAAGTCTCCCATGGGAGGAAGGACAAGTACCTCCTCATCTTTGGGACCAAGTGTCCCCAGGCCTAGCCACATTCCCCGCCCTCACGGGGCTCGTAGGGAGAAGCTAGGCCTCTGGTCTGCCATCTACCCCGCCTCAAAGGGGCTCGTGGGGATGGCAGTCTTATGAGCTGCAGATGGTACCAGTTTGGTGACCCGGCATTGGCTCCCCGGGTAGGGAAGTGACATTTATCTTTACTTGCACCTGTGTGGCAGGTCTTCAGCAGGAAGGGGGGGGTACCTCACCGGCCCTATGGCCAGATGACGTACCAAACATTAGTGTGCACTAACAGTGGCTGGTGTGCAGTGCAATGGAGGCCCAAAGCAGGCCCTCGCAGCAACTTCAGCGGGGGGGCGGATGACATGCAAGGACTGGAAGTAAGGTTTCCAAGTCCCTGACAGCTAAGTACACAAGATGTGCTGCCTCATTCTCTCGGGTCTGCCCTACTGGGGTCATTGGGAAGTGTCTACGGCGAAGGGGCATCGTAGCCGGGCAGTCTAACAGGTAGTGCACCAAGGGCTGTGGAACCATTCGGTCACAATGGGCACAGAGCTCCTCTCGTGCCCATTCAACAATCCGCGCAGTGGTGAGATACCCTAAGCGTAGGCGGTGGATATGCACCCTCAGTTCCCTGGACTGTGTCCGAAGACTTGGAGGGGGCACCCTGTGGGTCGCCCTGACATACCAACAGAGGCTCCGTGACTCCCCAGGGTCAGGGAACGGACGCCTCGCCGCACCAGCAGCCAACAGTGCAATCTGGCTGAGGCTGATGGAGATCGCAGCATGTGGCTGTGCCTCGAGGGTTGCCGTCCTAGCAGCCTCATCTGCAGCATCATTGCCAGGGATACCCACATGGCTCGGGATCCAGTTGATGGTAGCCCTGCGACCCTGGGCCATGAGAGTCTGCAGGTCACCCCGGATGGATGTGATTAAGTGTATGTTGTCCTTTGGCTCTCTGTGCATAAGCGCTTGGATTGCTGCCTTGGAATCAACGTGGATGATGGGGGGATGCTGATGGCCTGCAAGAGCATGCCGCAGAGCTTGTTGGATGGCAAAGAATTCGGCCTGGAGGATGGTGCAATGGTCTGGGAGGCGCCAACCTGCTGTCAGATTGCTGTGGAAAATCCCAGCAGCTGTGCGGCCTGCCACTGGGTCTCTGGAGCCATCAGTGTAATATGGCACACACCCTGGGCCTTCCGCACCCACAATGCTAGCCGAGGCAAGGTGGTGCAGAATGTCCCGGGTGCAATGCCTCTTGCTGTCTAGTAGGGTTGTCCAGCTCACTGCAAACAGCTCTGGTGCCCAAGGGGGTGGCACCGTGTAGTTCGCTGCCAGTCTGTCGCAGCCCCCCGCCTGGAGCAATGTCATGGGCAAGAGCTTCTGTGTGGCATCTGCTACCGACCACATCCATCGGCGGCCGGGATGCAATGGAATGACCTGTCCCTGGCGGACCCGTAAATCTCTCATCAGTTTGTCAACCCCTGGGAGTCGGAGATACTTTGCAATCCTCCTGGCAGCTACCAGTTGGATCCTGTCTTCAAGAGGCTGCAGCTGCACCTCAAGGTTCAGAGCCACTGCATTGGCCCACCTAGGAGCCCCCAGCATGGCCCGTACAGCTGTGTTCTGGATGACACAGAGGGATTTGATGTTTGTGGGTCTGGCGTGAACCAGAGCAAGTGCCCCATAGTCAACGAGGGAACGTATTGCCTGGATGTAGAACAACCTCATGACCTCGAGGCTGGCCCCAACCCTAGGGTTGGCCATGGCACTCAATGCCCTGACCCTCTGCAGAGCCCTCTCTTTAATGTGGCGCACATGTTTCTGGAAGGTGAGGTGCCTGTCAATGTAGATGCCAAGGTACCTATAACTTTGAACCCACTCCAGGTCGATGCCCAGGACCCGCAGCCTCTGACTGGGCACCTTGGTGCGAAGGATCATGGCTTTGGATTTTGCTGCAGATATCTTGAGTCCCAAGTGACGGCAGGTGGAAGCCAGCAGATCGAGGTCCTCCTGGGCACGCTGCAAAAGCCGGCGCTTCCTAGGTACGACAAGTGCCAGGTCATCGGCATAGCTGAGGAGGACGGTCCCTCTGGAGAAAGGCAAGCACACCAGCTGGTGCATCAGTACATTGAACAGGGTGGGACTAAGCACCCCGCCCTGTGGAGTGCCATTGTCCAGGGTCTTGAGAGAAGAGGCATGCCCCTGGAAGCGTACCCGGGCCCGCCTGTCCTGGAGATAGGAACGAAGCCATGAAAGCAGCCTGCCTTTAATCCCCCTGCGGGCCAAGAGTGAGAGGATGGCAGGTGCACTGGCTAGCTCAAAAGCTTTCTCGAGGTCAAGAAAGACAACAATGTGGGCTTGGGCGTCCGACCCAATGCCGGTCAGTAGAGTGGTAAGGCTTTCGAAAGTGCCCACTCCTATGGTGAAGCCATAGAGGTGTTTATGAGGAGGGCCAAGCTTCCACCTCAGGCGCTCCAACACCATCCTTTCAGACACCTTCGAAATGCAACTGGTGAGGGAGATGGGTCTCACACTGCCAGGATCCCCAGGCTTAGGAATCGGTATGATGTCAGCCTCCTTCCATACGACAGGGAGTTTGCCAGCTCGCCAAGTCTGGTTGATGACTCCCAGGACAGCTGAATGTCCAGAATGGCCAGACCGAGTGATCATGCCATAGGTGATACCATCATGCCCCGGAGCAGTGTCTCGATGAGATGTGAAGGCTGCCTGGAGCTCCTGGTCGGTGAAGTCTTCATCTGTGACATCCCCAGCCTGGCATGCTGCTTGGATCACCATCACCCTTCTAGGAAGGAGGGTGGCTTGGAGGTCCTGGAGATCCTGAGGCAGTTGAGCCATGGCCGCTCTGGAGGTGAATAGGTCCACCAGACGCTCTGCCTCCGTTGTGGGGTCTGGGTGCAACCGAGCCACACTGCGACGCTGCCCAGTGGCCAAGCGTAACTTGGTCCAAATCTCAGATAAGGTGGAGGAGTAGCTGAAGGAGGCACACCACTCGAACCATTTAGCCTGCCGGACCCTGTGTGAGACATGGCGTGCATGCCGCACCACTTCCCTGAGCAGACGCATGGACTCAACCGTGGGATTACGCCTGTGCATCTTGCGTACAACATTGATGCGGTGGTTCTGTTCCCTGATGTCCTCATTGTAAAACCACCAGTCACGTTTATATGACCCTCCACCTGTAATCTTAGGTATTGCTGCCTCAGCTGCGCATGTGAAGGCCACCTGCAAGCTTTGAGCCGCCTCATCTGGGTCTTCTGGAAGGGGAGACTCCGCCCACCAACGCTCAATGACCTCCTGGAAGCACTGCCAGTCGGCCTTTTTTAGATTCCATTTGGGGGTAGGTGTGGGGAGCGGGCACCGCTGGACCATCAGCGTAGTGACCACTGCAAAGTGATCACTGGTGAGACGGGGGTGGACCTCCCATCTCGCGCTCGAGAGCAACCGCCTAGAGATGAGTGTGACATCCAGGCGGCCACCATAGTGATGGGTTGGCTCACCATTATTGAGGAGGGCGATCTCAGGGACCTCCTCCAGCACAGCCGCAAGGTGCCTCCCAGCTGCGTTGGTAGGAGAGACAGAAGAAAGTATTGGGTGGTGGGCATTGACATCCCCAGCCACAACAAGACCCTCCCGTGGGGCGAGTGCTGCCACCTCTGAGATGTCAAGGGTGTACCGAGAGCTTCTGTAAATATTGTAAACCACGAGAGGTCCATCCGCCAGGTGTAGGGTGACAGCCTGAACCTCTACGCCCTCCCCACAGTCGATGGGGTCAGTGGAGATTGAATGAGGGATAGTGGTCCTGACGTAGATCGCCGTGCCCCTGCCAGTCCCTTCCAGGCGCTGTAGGTAGGCAGAGAATCCCGGAATACGTGGCTGCAATTGACGTGACAAATCGGTGAGTGTCTCCTGAAACAGGAAGACATCAACCTCATCCTGAACTGCAGCTTCAATCACTAAGTGAATTTTCCGCTGCAGCCCACAAATGTTCCACTGGAGGATCTTCAAGGGCCGCAGAAGTGGCTCACTGATTCCATCTCTGCCTGGGACTCGTCCGTTGTTGGCGACTCCGGGGCCTCCTCCATCACAGACTGGAAGGACTCCTGGATGATGGCTTGAAGTTCCATCGAGTCTTTCCTGTCCAGTAGGACCACGCCCAGCATCCATGACAGGAGCTGCCTGCAGGCGCCCCTGTCCTCTGCCGACGGCAGCAGGCGACAGAGGAGCGCTGAGATGATCCCGATGGTTTTCTTCAGTCGATCCGGAAAGGATTCGACCATTACCTCTGCAGGCATTGAGCTGGACGACCCGTCGAGGCGGGGCTGGGTCACTGGGTATGTCTGGGTGGCTGTCGACACTGCAGCAGCATAAGCTGGGTGCTCCCTGGGCCCGGCATGAGTGGCCATGGGCTTCCAAGTCCCCTGGCGGGGAACCTCTGCCTGTCGCTGGCTGCTCACAGGAGGGGCCTGTCCTAGGGAAGAGGCCTGCTGGCCGTATGGCAAGGAATGTTGGTGCCCAGCTGGGACCTGCCTGGCCTGTGGCTGGTTTTCCCAATGATTCTGCCTTCTTGGCCACCTTGCCATCTGACGCCGCAGTTGACCGCGCTGCTGCAAACCAGTGTCTGCCCTCTGATGCCCCCGCTGGGAGCCCAGTGCTGGGAACTCGCTGGTATTGCCCTCCTGTGGTATCCGGGGAACCGTGATTGGAGCCCATGCCGACTGTTGCTGGGCAGTTCCAAGGCTGGGTGGCGTCGGGGCTGTCGGGTCGTTCCGATGACGAACCTGCTGCCAGTGCTGCACCATCACAGGACAGCTCCGGTTCCAGGCATGGTGCCTCTTTGAGCAGTTGGCACACTTGGGCGCTGGCCGAAGGGCTTCGCCAGGTGGATGTTTGAGGATTGCAATGCAGTCCTTCGAGTCGTGTGCCTTGCTGCACACACCACACTTCTTCTCTCGCTGGCAGGTGGCTGCAATATGATTGAACCCCTGGCAGTTGAAGCATTGTACTGGGCCTGACAGGTATGGTCGGGTCTTGAATCTTCCCCAGACCCCAAGGTCCAGGTGCGTGGGAAGTGGACCTTTGTGGTGGATCAGCACTTGGCGGGTGGGCACCTTGTTCACCGTTGCAGTGAGTCGCTCCGCCTTGACAATATTGGGCACTTCCAAAATGGGGTCCAGTGGGAGGGGCACAGGGACGTGTAAAAGCACCCCCTTGTACACCTTCTCTGAAGCAAGCAGTTCCACCATGCTGGGATGGGTCACAACCAGCCCCTTCAACTCCTCGTAAGAGTCTTCGTCCCGAGGAATGACCAGAACCTCGTTCCTGAGAGTGAACTCGCAGCGGAACTTGAGGTGGGGGAGACCTTCCAGATACCTTACAAACCCGTAGTTGGGAACCTTGAATTTGTTGAAGGCCCTGGTTGCTTGTGCCCGAGCTGAGCGGGAACTCCTCCTTCCACGTGGAGTCAACCATTCCCCGTCCACTGTGGAGGCCAACGCAACTGGTGTAGGGACCTGGGATGGCTCCATCCTTGCCACTTGAGGAGCTACATCCTCCTGGCTTCCTTCCACGACCCCTATGGCCATCTGGGGGTGCAAGTCTTCTTGGGTAGGGGCTGCCGACGGACCTAGTGGCAGATTGGTAGATACTGCATCCTTGGCCTTCTTGGTGGGGGCTCCCACCTGCCCCACGTCGTCCTCCAACTCGTCCCCGCATTCCAAGGAACGTTTAGGCCGCTCTCCTGGATCTGTCATGGTGACTGTAGGTGTGGGGACAGAGCCAGCAGCAGAGCTGCTGCCTGTGACCTCACAGCCGCCCACACTGGGTGCAGAGCTGTGAGGCTCAGAGCCCCAGTCGGGGCCCGTAGCCACCCTCTCGTGGCTCACTGCTCTGAAGCACTGAACACAGTCCAAGGATCACCAGGAACGACGCTAATCTGTGCGTAAACTAATACAGATTTGCGAACACAATACACACTGTTTTTCAATCGTCGTCCAGTCGATAATCCTTATGAATTCTCCGATGTGTGTGATGGACCATCCTTCCTCTCGAGCTGTGTATTTCAGTCCCCATACAACTAGGTATGCATCAATACTGCCCAATGCACCTCGGGCCACCTTAATGCTCGAGTCTGGTTTTCAAATACTTCAAAAAACTGTTCAGGCTCGGCTTCAACAAAACGAGGAACTAGCTGCGCTGCCTTTTGCACACTAAAGTTATCCACAGTTTGTTTAAATTGCCTCCTCTCCATCTCTCTATCAAACTCCTCCCTAGCAAATGCTCTGCAGATGGTAGCAAGCTCAGGCTCTTTATATATATATATATATATATATATATATATATATATATATATATATATATATATATATATATATATATATATATATATATATATATATATATATATATATATATATATATATATATATATATGCCACCTTTATATCAACAATGTATCTCTTAAATCTTCTGTGCCATATTATGTAATAAAATATTCCTATTGGTAAAAAAAAAATAGTTTAAAAGATGGGGTGGTAGGGGAAGTGGAATATTCAAATGGCTTCAGGAAGAAATCCAAATATTCTTCCTTGAAGCCTTTTTATCCACTTCTCCGAGGCTATGGGTCCCACAATTTACACCAGAGGTGGACCCCATCATATATATATATATATATATATATTATGGAAAATTTTATTATTTTTTTTTTTTTTTTATATTTTATTTAAACCATGACATTACAAAATATAATATGTAAAACTCATTTAAGTCGATAATTAACACAATCCTCCCTACAGCTAATATTACACACCACACTTACAACTCCGTGTGGGTACACCCCCCCCTCCATGCTCCCTCATCCTATCACTTAACCCAAACCTGTTGGAGCTACCCAACAGAATTACATGATATGAACAACACTTTTATATACACATCCCTCGAAATGGTACTTAATAATCGACTACAGACCATACAATGCATTGCACTGAACATATTATACAGACATATTACCCCCCCCCTCCGAGGTTATCCAACCACCCCACTATTTACAACCTAACATACTATAAACAATGAATGTTGCCTAATCTAAAGTCACACAGCAATGATCCAACATTAATTTATGTAATTGTCCTAATGGTTCAGTTACATAACAATATGTATTACATAACAATGGTGATATAGAAAAGTCACAAAGACATACAAAATTACTACAAAACCATAAGAATAAACTTAGTCTCAAAATCCAACACATGTAAGCCTTTACACATTTAAACATGCAATTCCAGTGTTAAAACAATAACACAGCTTCAACTATGACATTCAAGCTCTATACAGCTTATATGGACATTACATAGTACTATTGACAACAGTACAATACAAAATAAAATATAACCATGACATAAGTAACACATAAAGACTGTGCCTAGCACGCACCTAACCACAAAAACCTATAACACCACTGTTGCCCAACTTTATTACACTATCTGACGTGCATTAACCTCTTTACTCTCAAAACAAAACTGAATTGCAGAACACCAGTGACGAACAATAATGCACAGACATTAATACAAACATATCACATCATATCTCTGGACACCGTGCATGATCACAGCATCAACACTATGCAGTGCAAGGCACCTAGAAAAACAAGTTGGAGCAAATACATGCAATTATTATAGCAAATCTCCAAATTACAATGTCATTACCGTAAATCAATATTACCACACACAATATGTATAATAAGTATAAAGTCCAGTCACACAAAAACTGGCCAGCTCCACAGGTGCTAGCACCCGTGGTCCACATATTATTCACTCATGCATCACTCATCCAACACTCTCGCAAAACTTTTGTTATCCATTACCAGGGAGGCAACCCTGTTTTCACCCCTGACTTCCCTACCCCAGCAACACTTTCCAATCATACCCTCCCCTCCCTCGTCTATTAGAAGTCTAATAAAACCTGTAACGTAAGTTGCCTATATCCCTCTGAAAAATCCTTCACCCACCTCCTCCCATAAATTTCCTTATTTCTACATACCGTTTTATAGAACGTTAACGCTAACACCCTCCTCTTCACCTCAGTAACCTGTTTGCCCCGCAATCCCCACACTATATAGATATAATCTGCCATAATGTACCCCACAGCTCTGATTGCACTTTCCTCCCAACCCCCCACGTCGAGACTTAATGCTCTCAATACAGAAATTCCTTTACCTCCTATCCTATTTATCACCCTATTTAACCACCCCTTGACACTCCTCAGTCCATCACAAAAATATACTACATGAAAAGCCGACTCCTCCCCACCACATATCCCACACTCCCCCCCGTCAACGACTCGTCTATCCCGTAGAACCACACCCGACGGTAAAATGCCATGCAGAAAACGATACATTACATCCCGAACACGAGGTTGCAACCTCATCCTACTCAACCTATTCCATATACTTCCCCATGCATACATGGAGAAAATTCCCTCTACAGGTGCTACAACCCTCCCGGCTAACAATCTACACAACCTACCTATTTTAACCTTTGCTGGCTCTCGATCCCACGCCAGAGCCCTCAACACAGTTTCACACTCATGCAACTCAACTCCTGTATACATCCGTTGCAATCTGTTATGGATCCTGGCCAAATCCCCCCCACCCACACTTTCCCTCATCACCTCCCTTTTAATGAAGACACATTTGACCCTCTGCTTTAAGTCCAGCAATCCCAGCCCCCCCTTACTTACAGGTAACATTACCACATCCCTCTTAATCCAATCACAGCTCGAACCCCACAAGAATTTAAAAACCTTCCTAAGTATGTTCGTTATTGCTGGCCCAGTTAATGGGAACACGGCTGCCACGTGCCATACTTTGCTATACAGTAAGATATTAACAACAATGGCACGCTGCACAAGGGTCAAATGATAAGGTCGCAATGCACCCAAGCGTCCCTGAATCCTTTCTACCATCCTAAGCGAGTTTTCCATGCGTGCCACAGGTAGATCGTCTGCATAAATAAGACCGCAGATTTTTAACGAATGCACCTGCCTCCTCACAACTGCACTACCCCAATCAACCCTACCCGCCCAAGCTCCTAACCCCATGACCATCGATTTATCTGAATTTACCCTCATACCAGTTGCCCCTGCGAACATTTGTACTACCCCGTCTAATGTGTCCATTGACATCCCCTCCCTGATCAGAACAGTTGTATCATCCACATACCCAATTAAAACTGGCCAAACCCTCGCAATCTCACACCCTGGTCCCTCTATGTGACCCATACGCTGCTCCATCAATCTATAAAAGGGGTCCTGTACGCACGCAAACAATAATTGTGACATAGGACACCCCTGCCTAAGTCCCCTACCCATTACAATCTTCCCACCCAATCGACCATTAATCTGTACCCTCGCCATTGCACCTCCATACAACGCCTCAACCCAGCCCACTATTTCTTCCCCAAACCCCTGACCCCTGAGGATGGCTTTCAATGCTTTCCGATCCACTCTATCGTATGCCCCTTGCCAATCGAGCGCCACCAAACCTCCCTCCCTCCCCCCCCCTTTTGCCTCCACGAAATCCCTAAGTAACCCATGCCCCTCCACCATAGACCTCCCTGGCAAACCAAACTGAGTTTTTGATACTACCCGCCCTACCACACACTTGACCCGATTTCCCAAAATCTTCGCAAACAATTTATAATCTGCGCATAACAACGAGATCGCCCGATAATCCCGAAGCGTATGCTGCCCCTTACCCTTCGGTACCAATACAACGACAGCCGTTGCCTGCTTCTCACCCAGCTCACCTCTCTCCTTCATGCAATTTAATAACCTAACCAGAAAATGCCTCAATAATTCCCAATGCTGCTGATAAAACTCTGCCGGGAGTCCATCAATTCCTGGTGCTTTGCCCTTTCGCATTCCACTTAAAGCCCTCCATATTTCCCCCTCAGTTATTTCCCCACCCAGTGCTTCCCAATCACTGTTACGCAACTGACATACCACACTCCCACACACCTGTTCTAAAACCCCATCCTCTACCCCTTCTCGTTGCCAGTACTTCTCATACCACTTGTCAGCAAATGCCCCCATTCCTTCCGTAGCTTGTATGACCTGCCCCTCCCTGTACCCTCCTATCGATTCATGAACCTCCAACCATGGAATAGTCATTGCCTGCTGTCTTTGTTTCTGCCTACGCAATATGCACGATGAAGGTCTATCGCCCCATAACACCTCTTCCACCCCCGCCTGTACCCTCACCGCTTGGAACCTCTCATCCTGTACCTCACGCAGCCTCCCTTTAATTGCCATAATTTCATCCATTGGATAAGTGCCCGCCACCGCCCCCCTCGCATAACAACCCCGTAATCTATCCTCCAAATAGTTAGCAAGCCCATATTTTAAAGAATTGATACGTTTCCCTTCCTTTACGTAATATTGCTTAATCCGTTCTTTAGCCACACCATCCCACCACATCACCACATCCTCTACCCCTTTTATCTCTGCACGTAACCCCTCCCACAGCGTTGCAAATCCCTCTATCCCCTCCTCATCACCTAACACACTTGTATTTAATTTCCAATATCCCCTAGATATACCTGCTAGTGACTCCCACGCCACCTCTGCTACTACCGCCCGATGATCCGAATAAGCTACTTCTATTGTACGGAAAAATGTCAACCCAACCCCTTGAGATATATACAGCCTATCCAACCTAGCAGCGTAACCCCGTCTTACAAAAGTGTGCTCTACCTCCCACGCCCCTCCTCCAACCGCATCCCGCAACTGAATATCCCTCAAAAGATCTCGCAAGGCCGCCGACACGTGCCCCGCCCCTTTTGGTTCCACGTCAGCCCTCCTAATAACGCAGTTCCAGTCGCCACCAACGACGGCCACTGCAGGTAAACCACGTAAGAAGAAAACTAGTTCTTCACATACAAAATCCCTTTTTACCCTCACATCATTTTCCGCTGGTGCATACACACATACAAAAGATACCCGCTGTCCCATCCACCACCCATCCACGCGCAATACTCTTCCCCCTCCCCCCCCTCACTTCTTAGCAACACAAACGGGCTTGCCTCCCTGATCAATATACCCACACCACCTTTCAGACGTGCAGATGGCAGAGTCATGACCTGAAACCCCTCCACCTCGAGCACTCTTCCCTCCTTGAAATTGTTTTCTTGCAGGAACACTACATCCACCCTATATTTATACAGAAACATTCGAAACCATTCCTTCTTCACACTATTACACAGTCCATTTACGTTCACAGTCATACACCTAAGGCCTCTTTATAGTTTCCAACCCTTCCTCCTCTCTTCATTCATCCCAGGGCCTCCTGCCCCAGAGCCAGCACAAGGCTTCACACCATCAACCCCTCCCCCTTTTTTGCGATGCCTCTTATTGTGACTGCTTCGACATTGCTCTTCCTTCCTCCCAGACCTCTGCGCCGGCGTCAGGACATCATCTGAGTCTGACGCCGCCGCTCTCTTCCTCGTGATGCCCTCCACATCCATGTTATCTTCAGAGGTTCCCTCACGATGAACCTCTACCTCCACCACGCCCCGTTCCACAGCACACGGCGACAACTCTCTCTTACTAGTTGGCCCGTCAACCCTGCTATGTTTTTTATCCTTACATTCCTCTACAGGCACCGCCGTGTCTCTCACCAGCTCAGGAACAACATCCACTGCAGGCGGTGTCAATGTCCTTAACACTTCCTGAAGCTCTTCCTCTAGAGCCTGCACCTCCTCCTGCACTTGCACTTCTGTACTTTTCCTTTGTGTAGTAACAGATCCTTTTACATCACAGCTTACCTCACACATGCCATTCTCCTCTTTGGAATCCTCCACCTCTTCACTCCACAAGCGCCCAGGCCCTTGCTTGCGCACTGGGCTCTCAACAGCTATCACGCTGGTAACTGGTGCTTCACCAGTTTGCGCTGGCGCCCTCCTCAGCTTCACGCACTCTGCCGCCATATGGTCGTACGCCCCACATATTCTGCACGTACGTCTCTGTCCGGCATATGATACCATAACTTGCGTCCTGAAGTCCTCCAACACGACGTAAGACGGTATGGGATGTCTCAGAGTCATCTTCAGGGAAAAGGTACCCTCCGGACGTCCCATGTAAGCACCTGCTGTCCACTTGCCCTTTTGTGCCAGATGTACGGTTCCATATGTCTCAAAAACACTCCTTATGTCAGCCTCATCTGCCTCAAATGGGACATTACGTATCTTAACCCACGTAAAGAGGCGAGATACGTCGATCAAACGCACCTTCACAGCTGGAGTAGCATCAAGACTCACGTCTTGGAACCTCGTCACCAAAGACTCATACACGGACGTGGAATTCAGTTTGACGAAGATTCTATAAGCCCCACTCAGGGCTACACCATACACCTCATCGTCCTGGATTCCATAGGTCTCCCTAATGATTGTTGGGAGTAAGACTTGCACTGAAGAGGGTGAAATCGCCCCACGAAGCAGCTCAATACCAATGGTATTTACACGCCTCCTCACACTCAGCGCCATGTTGATACAAGGTAGCTCGCCTGAACAGCAGAGGGGTGCAGCGCACAACCTCACTCGACCGTGGTCAGGCAGCGAATAAATTTTATAGGGTGATTACCTTTATGTACCTCAACATTACATGCATACAAGTAAACTCACTGGGAGACAACCATATTGTTTACCGTAGTCACCCCGTGCAGACATGTGAGAAAACTTCACCACCCCGGGTCACTCAAGGTGGGCCATCGACATCACAATCTTATCCATATCTATCCGAGACCAGTATAGATTGGATAGCACCCACAAGTACGGTGCTACTAATTTATTTTGGACTGTGTAGATTATTAGCGTAACTGAATTATTGGGGGGTGGGGTAGGTTGCACACGGATATATCCATCAAGGAAAACACTTTTACATAATCTCACCACTTACCAGATATTCTCTGGTGGTTACTTGATGTAGCTGGATCACGGAAATGTTCAAACACAGGACGAAGACACACAATCAGCAAAGGTCACATCAAGAAGGATTATCGACTGGACGAAGATTGGAAAACAGTGTGTATTGTGTTCGCAAATCTGTGTTAGTTTACGCACAGATTAGCGTCATTCCTGGTGATCCTTGGACTGTGTTCAGTGCTTCAGAGCAGTGAGCCACGAGAGGGTGGCTACGGGCCCCGACTGGGGCTCTGAGCCTCACAGCTCTGCACCCAGTGTGGGCGGCTGTGAGGTCACAGGCAGCAGCTCTGCTGCTGGCTCTGTCCCCACACCTACAGTCACCATGACAGATCCAGGAGAGCGGCCTAAACGTTCCTTGGAATGCGGGGACGAGTTGGAGGACGACGTGGGGCAGGTGGGAGCCCCCACCAAGAAGGCCAAGGATGCAGTGGAGACTACTGTACCTACCAATCTGCCACTAGGTCCGTCGGCAGCCCCTACCCAAGAAGACTTGCACCCCCAGATGGCCATAGGGGTCGTGGAAGGAAGCCAGGAGGAAGTAGCTCCTCAAGTGGCAAGGATGGAGCCATCCCAGGTCCCTACACCAGTTGCGTTGGCCTCCACAGTGGACGGGGACTGGTTGACTCCACGTGGAAGGAGGAGTTCCCGCTCAGCTCGGGCACAAGCAACCAGGGCCTTCAACAAATTCAAGGTTCCCAACTACGGGTTTGTAAGGTATCTGGAAGGTCTCCCCCACCTCAAGTTCCGCTGCGAGTTCACTCTCAGGAACGAGGTTCTGGTCATTCCTCGGGACGAAGACTCTTACGAGGAGTTGAAGGGGCTGGTTGTGACCCATCCCAGCATGGTGGAACTGCTTGCTTCGGAGAAGGTGTACAAGGGGGTGCTTTTACACGTCCCTGTGCCCCTCCCACTGGACCCCATTTTGGAAGTGCCCAATATTGTCAAGGCGGAGCGACTCACTGCAACGGTGAACAAGGTGCCCACCCGCCAGGTGCTGATCCACCACAAAGGTCCACTTCCCACGCACCTGGACCTTGGGGTCTGGGGAAGATTCAAGACCCGACCATACCTGTCAGGCCCAGTACAATGCTTCAACTGCCAGGGGTTCAATCATATTGCAGCCACCTGCCAGCGAGAGAAGAAGTGTGGTGTGTGCAGCAAGGCACACGACTCGAAGGACTGCATTGCAATCCTCAAACATCCACCTGGCGAAGCCCTTCGGCCAGCGCCCAAGTGTGCCAACTGCTCAAAGAGGCACCATGCCTGGAACCGGAGCTGTCCTGTGATGGTGCAGCACTGGCAGCAGGTTCGTCATCGGAACGACCCGACAGCCCCGACGCCACCCAGCCTTGGAACTGCCCAGCAACAGTCAGCATGGGCTCCAATCACGGTTCCCCGGATACCGCAGGAGGGCAATACCAGCGAGTTCCCAGCACTGGGCTCCCAGCGGGGGCATCAGAGGGCAGACACTGGTTTGCAGCAGCGCTGTCAACTGCGGCGTCAGATGGCAAGGTGGCCAAGAAGGCAGACTCATTGGGAAAAACAGCCACAGGCCAGGCACACTGCCCAGCAGGTCCCAGCTGGGCACAAACATTCCTTGCCATACCGCCAGCAGGCCTCTTCCCAAGGACAGGCCCCTCCTGTGAGCGGCCAGCGACAGGCAGAGGTTCCCTGCCAGGGGACTTGGAAGCCCATGGCCACTCATGCCGGGCCCAGGGTGCACCCAGCTTATGCTGCTGCAGTGTCGACAGCCACCCAGACATACCCAGTGACCCAGCCCCGCCTCGACGGGTCGTCCAGCTCAATGCCTGCAGAGGTAATGGTCGAATCCTTTCCGGATCGACTGAAGAAAACCATCGGGGTCATCTCAGCGCTCCTCTGTCGCCTGCTGCCGTCGGCAGAGGACAGGGGCGCCTGCAGGCAGCTCCTGTCATGGATGCTGGGCGTGGTCCTACTGGACAGGAAAGACTCAATGGAACTTCAAGCCATCATCCAGGAGTCCTTCCAGTCTGTGATGGAGGAGGCCCCGGAGTCGCCAACAACGGACGACGAGTCCCAGGCAGAGATGGAATCAGTGAGCCACCTCTGCGGCCCTTGAAGATCCTCCAGTGGAACATTTGTGGGCTGCAGCGGAAAATTCACTTAGTGATTGAAGCTGCAGTTCAGGATGAGGTTGATGTCTTCCTGTTTCAGGAGACACTCACCGATTTGTCACGTCAAATGCAGCCACGTATTCCGGGATTCTCTGCCTACCTTCAGCGCCTGGAAGGGACTGGCAGGGGCACGGCGATCTACGTCAGGACCACTATCCCTCATTCAATCTCCACTGACCCCATCGACTGTGGGGAGGGCGTAGAGGTTCAGGCTGTCACCCTACACCTGGCGGATGGACCTCTCGTGGTTTACAATATTTACAGAAGCTCTCGGTACACCCTTGACATCTCAGAGGTGGCAGCACTCGCCCCACGGGAGGGTCTTGTTGTGGCTGGGGATGTCAATGCCCACCACCCAATACTTTCTTCTGTCTCTCCTACCAACGCAGCTGGGAGGCACCTTGCGGCTGTGCTGGAGGAGGTCCCTGAGATCGCCCTCCTCAATAATGGTGAGCCAACCCATCACTATGGTGGCCGCTTGGATGTCACACTCATCTCTAGGCGGTTGCTCTCGAGCGCGAGATGGGAGGTCCACCCCCGTCTCACCAGTGATCACTTTGCAGTGGTCACTACGCTGATGGTCCAGCGGTGCCCGCTCCCCACACCTACCCCCAGATGGAATCTAAAAAAGGCCGACTGGCAGTGCTTCCAGGAGGTCATTGAGCGTTGGTGGGCGGAGTCTCCCCTTCCAGAAGACCCAGATGAGGCGGCTCAAAGCTTGCAGGTGGCCTTCACATGTGCAGCTGAGGCAGCAATACCTAAGATTACAGGCGGAGGGTCATATAAACGTGACTGGTGGTTTTACAATGAGGACATCAGGGAACAGAACCACCGCATCAATGTTGTACGCAAGATGCACAGGCGTAATCCCACGGTTGAGTCCATGCGTCTGCTCAGGGAAGTGGTGCGGCATGCACGCCATGTCTCACACAGGGTCCGGCAGGCTAAATGGTTCGAGTGGTGTGCCTCCTTCAGCTACTCCTCCACCTTATCTGAGATTTGGACCAAGTTACGATTGGCCACTGGGCAGCGTCGCAGTGTGGCTCGGTTGCACCCAGACCCCGCAACGGAGGCAGAGCGTCTGGTGGACCTATTCACCTCCAGAGCGGCCATGGCTCAACTGCCTCAGGATCTCCAGGACCTCCAAGCCACCCTCCTTCCTAGAAGGGTGATGGTGATCCAAGCAGCATGCCAGGCTGGGGATGTCACGGATGAAGACTTCACCGACCAGGAGCTCCAGGCAGCCTTCACATCTCATCGAGACACTGCTCCGGGGCATGATGGTATCACCTATGGCATGATCACTCGGTCTGGCCATTCTGGACATTCAGCTGTCCTGGGAGTCATCAACCAGACTTGGCGAGCTGGCAAACTCCCTGTCGTATGGAAGGAGGCTGACATCATACCGATTCCTAAGCCTGGGGATCCTGGCAGTGTGAGACCCATCTCCCTCACCAGTTGCATCTCGAAGGTGTCTGAAAGGATGGTGTTGGAGCGCCTGAGGTGGAAGCTTGGCCCTCCTCATAAACACCTCTATGGCTTCACCAGAGGAGTGGGCACTTTCGAAAGCCTTACCACTCTACTGACCGGCATTGGGTCGGACGCCCAAGCCCACATTGTTGTCTTTCTTGACCTCGAGAAAGCTTTTGAGCTAGCCAGTGCACCTGCCATCCTCTCACTCTTGGCCCGCAGGGGGATTAAAGGCAGGCTGCTTTCATGGCTTCGTTCCTATCTCCAGGACAGGCAGGCCCGGGTACGCTTCCAGGGGCATGCCTCTTCTCTCAAGACCCTGGACAACGGCACTCCACAGGGCGGGGTGCTTAGTCCCACCCTGTTCAATGTACTGATGCACCAGCTGGTGTGCCTGCCTTTCTCCAGAGGGACCATCCTCCTCAGCTATGCCGATGACCTGGCACTTGTCGTACCTAGGAAGCGCCGGCTTTTGCAGCGTGCCCAGGAGGACCTCGATCTGCTGGCTTCCACCTGCCGTCACTTGGGACTCAAGATATCTGCAGCAAAATCCAAAGCCATGATCCTTCGCACCAAGGTGCCCAGTCAGAGGCTGCGGGTCCTGGGCATCGACCTGGAGTGGGTTCACAGTTATAGGTACCTTGGCATCTACATTGACAGGCACCTCACCTTCCAGAAACATGTGCGCCACATTAAAGAGAGGGCTCTGCAGAGGGTCAGGGCATTGAGTGCCATGGCCAACCCTAGGGTTGGGGCCAGCCTCGAGGTCATGAGGTTGTTCTACATCCAGGCAATACGTTCCCTCGTTGACTATGGGGCACTTGCTCTGGTTCACGCCAGACCCACAAACATCAAATCCCTCTGTGTCATCCAGAACACAGCTGTACGGGCCATGCTGGGGGCTCCTAGGTGGGCCAATGCAGTGGCTCTGAACCTTGAGGTGCAGCTACAGCCTCTTGAAGACAGGATCCAACTGGTAGCTGCCAGGAGGATTGCAAAGTATCTCCGACTCCCAGGGGCTGACAAACTGATGAGAGATTTACGGGTCCGCCAGGGACAGGTCATTCCACTGCATCCCGGCCGCCGATGGATGTGGTCGGTAGCAGATGCCACACAGAAGCTCTTGCCCATGACATTGCTCCAGGCGGGAGGCTGCGACAGACTGGCAGCGAACTACACGGTGCCACCCCCTTGGGCACCAGAGCTGTTTGCGGTGAGCTGGACAACCCTACCAGACAGCAAGAGGCATTGCACCCGGGACATTCTGCACCACCTTGCCTCGGCTAGCATTGTGGGTGCGGAAGGCCCAGGGTGTGTGCCATATTACACTGATGGCTCCAGAGACCCAGTGGCAGGCCGCACAGCTGCTGGGATGTTCCACAGCAATCTGACAGCAGGTTGGCGCCTCCCAGACCATTGCACCATCCTCCAGGCCGAACTCTTTGCCATCCAACAAGCTCTGCGGCATGCTCTTGCAGACCATCAGCATCCCCCCATCATCCACGTTGATTCCAAGGCAGCAATCCAAGCGCTTATGCACAGAGAGCCAAAGGACAACATACACTTAATCACATCCATCCGGGGTGACCTGCAGACTCTCATGGCCCAGGGTCGCAGGGCTACCATCAACTGGATCCCGAGCCATGTGGGTATCCCTGGCAATGATGCTGCAGATGAGGCTGCTAGGACTGCAACCCTCGAGGCACAGCCACATGCTGCGATCTCCATCAGCCTCAGCCAGATTGCGCTGTTGGCTGCTGGTGCGGCCAGGCGCCCATTCCTTGACCCTGGGGAGTCACGGAGCCTCTGTTGGTATGTCAGGGCGACCCACAGGGTGCCCCCTCCAAGTCTTCGGACACAGTCCAGGGAACTGAGGGTGCATATCCACCGCCTACGCTTAGGGTATCCCACCACTGCGCGGATTGTTGAACGGGCACGAGAGGAGCTCTGTGCCCATTGTGACCGAATGGTTCCGCAGCCCTTGGTGCACTACCTGTTAGACTGCCCGGCTACGATGCCCCTTCGCCGTAGACACTTCCCAATGACCCCAGTAGGGCAGACCCGAGAGAATGAGGCAGCACATCTTGTGTACTTAGCTGTCAGGGACTTGGAAACCTTACTTCCAGTCCTTGCATGTCATCCGCCCCCCCGCTGAAGTTGCTGCAAGGGCCTGCTTTGGGCCTCCATTGCACTGCACACCAGCCACTGTTAGTGCACACTAACGTTTGGTACGTCATCTGGCCATAGGGCCGGTGAGGTACCCCCCCCCCCTTCCTGCTGAAGACCTGCCACACAGGTGCAAGTAATGATAAATGTCACTTCCCTACCCGGGGAGCCAATGCCGGGTCACCAAAATGGAAGAGACCCGGGCCGGGATTACCGGCGAATCAAATAGAATAGAATAGAATCTTGATTCAGATCGACACCATGCCTAATCCTTCTAGGGTAGGGTAGGTGCCTGAGCCCGAGCCTTTAGCTCATAAGACTGTCATTCCCATTAGCCCCCTTGGGGCGGGGATGGCAGACCAGAGAGGCCTAGCTTGTGGCTAGGCCTGGGGACAGTTGGTCCCAAAGATGAGGAGGTACTTGTGCCTCCTCCCATGGGAGACTTAGGTCTCAGACACTCCCTAAAGAGGGAGCCAAGGCCGGGCCACCACTTGGAAAAGGCCTGGGCCGGGAGAATACCGGCGAATCTTTAATAATAATAATACCCGACACAAAATACCCGACACAAAATACCCGACACAAAATACCCGACACAGAAGGATTGCACCTATATACTCGCAAGATATTGCTGTATATCATACAACAATAACTTACGGCAAGAACAGCTACAAATAAACACAGTAACAGGGTCGTGAACTGAAATATATACACATTCATCATTCACATAACATGACATATAACCAAGGTTCAAGAATATATACAAGGATTATCGACTGGACGAAGATTGGAAAACAGTGTGTGTTGTGTTCGCAAATCTGTGTTAGTTTACGCACAGATTAGCGTCATTCCTGGTGATCCTTGGACTGTGTTCAGTGCTTCAGAGCAGTGAGCCACGAGAGGGTGGCTACGGGCCCCGACTGGGGCTCTGAGCCTCACAGCTCTGCACCCAGTGTGGGCGGCTGTGAGGTCACAGGCAGCAGCTCTGCTGCTGGCTCTGTCCCCACACCTACAGTCACCATGACAGATCCAGGAGAGCGGCCTAAACGTTCCTTGGAATGCGGGGACGAGTTGGAGGACGACGTGGGGCAGGTGGGAGCCCCCACCAAGAAGGCCAAGGATGCAGTGGAGACTACTGTACCTACCAATCTGCCACTAGGTCCGTCGGCAGCCCCTACCCAAGAAGACTTGCACCCCCAGATGGCCATAGGGGTCGTGGAAGGAAGCCAGGAGGATGTAGCTCCTCAAGTGGCAAGGATGGAGCCATCCCAGGTCCCTACACCAGTTGCGTTGGCCTCCACAGTGGACGGGGACTGGCTGACTCCACGTGGAAGGAGGAGTTCCCGCTCAGCTCGGGCACAAGCAACCAGGGCCTTCAACAAATTCAAGGTTCCCAACTACGGGTTTGTAAGGTATCTGGAAGGTCTCCCCCACCTCAAGTTCCGCTGCGAGTTCACTCTCAGGAACGAGGTTCTGGTCATTCCTCGGGACGAAGACTCTTACGAGGAGTTGAAGGGGCTGGTTGTGACCCATCCCAGCATGGTGGAACTGCTTGCTTCGGAGAAGGTGTACAAGGGGGTGCTTTTACACGTCCCTGTGCCCCTCCCACTGGACCCCATTTTGGAAGTGCCCAATATTGTCAAGGCGGAGCGACTCACTGCAACGGTGAACAAGGTGCCCACCCGCCAGGTGCTGATCCACCACAAAGGTCCACTTCCCACGCACCTGGACCTTGGGGTCTGGGGAAGATTCAAGACCCGACCATACCTGTCAGGCCCAGTACAATGCTTCAACTGCCAGGGGTTCAATCATATTGCAGCCACCTGCCAGCGAGAGAAGAAGTGTGGTGTGTGCAGCAAGGCACACGACTCGAAGGACTGCATTGCAATCCTCAAACATCCACCTGGCGAAGCCCTTCGGCCAGAGCCCAAGTGTGCCAACTGCTCAAAGAGGCACCATGCCTGGAACCGGAGCTGTCCTGTGATGGTGCAGCACTGGCAGCAGGTTCGTCATCGGAACGACCCGACAGCCCCGACGCCACCCAGCCTTGGAACTGCCCAGCAACAGTCAGCATGGGCTCCAATCACGGTTCCCCGGATACCGCAGGAGGGCAATACCAGCGAGTTCCCAGCACTGGGCTCCCAGCGGTGGCATCAGAGGGCAGACACTGGTTTGCAGCAGCGCGGTCAACTGCGGCGTCAGATGGCAAGGTGGCCAAGAAGGCAGAATCATTGGGAAAAACAGCCACAGGCCAGGCACACTGCCCAGCAGGTCCCAGCTGGGCACCAACATTCCTTGCCATACGGCCAGCAGGCCTCTTCCCAAGGACAGGCCCCTACTGTGAGCGGCCAGCGTCAGGCAGAGGTTCCCCGCCAGGGGACTTGGAAGCCCATGGCCACTCATGCCGGGCCCAGGGTGCACCCAGCTTATGCTGCTGCAGTGTCGACAGCCACCCAGACATACCCAGTGACCCAGCCCCGCCTCGACGGGTCGTCCAGCTCAATGCCTGCAGAGGTAATGGTCGAATCCTTTCCGGATCGACTGAAGAAAACCATCGGGGTCATCTCAGCGCTCCTCTGTCGCCTGCTGCCGTCGGCAGAGGACAGGGGCGCCTGCAGGCAGCTCCTGTCATGGATGCTGGGCGTGGTCCTACTGGACAGGAAAGACTCAATGGAACTTCAAGCCATCATCCAGGAGTCCTTCCAGTCTGTGATGGAGGAGGCCCCGGAGTCGCCAACAACGGATGACGAGTCCCAGGCAGAGATGGAATCAGTGAGCCACCTCTGCGGCCCTTGAAGATCCTCCAGTGGAACATTTGTGGGCTGCAGCGGAAAATTCACTTAGTGATTGAAGCTGCAGTTCAGGATGAGGTTGATGTCTTCCTGTTTCAGGAGACACTCACCGATTTGTCACGTCAAATGCAGCCACGTATTCCGGGATTCTCTGCCTACCTTCAGCGCCTGGAAGGGACTGGCAGGGGCACGGCGATCTACGTCAGGACCACTATCCCTCATTCAATCTCCACTGACCCCATCGACTGTGGGGAGGGCGTAGAGGTTCAGGCTGTCACCCTACACCTGGCGGATGGACCTCTCGTGGTTTACAATATTTACAGAAGCTCTCGGTACACCCTTGACATCTCAGAGGTGGCAGCACTCGCCCCACGGGAGGGTCTTGTTGTGGCTGGGGATGTCAATGCCCACCACCCAATACTTTCTTCTGTCTCTCCTACCAACGCAGCTGGGAGGCACCTTGCGGCTGTGCTGGAGGAGGTCCCTGAGATCGCCCTCCTCAATAATGGTGAGCCAACCCATCACTATGGTGGCCGCTTGGATGTCACACTCATCTCTAGGCAGTTGCTCTCGAGCGCGAGATGGGAGGTCCACCCCCGTCTCACCAGTGATCACTTTGCAGTGGTTACTACGCTGATGGTCCAGCGGTGCCCGCTCCCTACAGCTACCCCCAGATGGAATCTAAAAAAGGCCGACTGGCAGTGCTTCCAGGAGGTCATTGAGCGTTGGTGGGCGGAGTCTCCCCTTCCAGAAGACCCAGATGAGGCGGCTCAAAGCTTGCAGGTGGCTTTCACATGTGCAGCTGAGGCAGCAATACCTAAGATTACAGGCGGAGGGTCATATAAACGTGACTGGTGGTTTTACAATGAGGACATCAGGGAACAGAACTACCGCGTCAATGTTGTACGCAAGATGCACAGGCGTAATCCCACGGTTGAGTCCATGCGTCTGCTCAGGGAAGTGGTGCGGCATGCACGCCATGTCTCACACAGGGTCCGGCAGGCTAAATGATTCGAGTGGTGTGCCTCCTTCAGCTACTCCTCCACCTTATCTGAGATTTGGACCAAGTTACGATTGGCCACTGGGCAGCGTCGCAGTGTGGCTCGGTTGCACCCAGACCCCGCAACGGAGGCAGAGCGTCTGGTGGACCTATTCACCTCCAGAGCGGCCATGGCTCAACTGCCTCAGGATCTCCAGGACCTCCAAGCCACCCTCCTTCCTAGAAGGGTGATGGTGATCCAAGCAGCATGCCAGGCTGGGGATGTCACGGATGAAGACTTCACCGACCAGGAGCTCCAGGCAGCCTTCACATCTCATCGAGACACTGCTCCGGGGCATGATGGTATCACCTATGGCATGATCACTCGGTCTGGCCATTCTGGACATTCAGCTGTCCTGGGAGTCATCAACCAGACTTGGCGAGCTGGCAAACTCCCTGTCGTATGGAAGGAGGCTGACATCATACCGATTCCTAAGCCTGGGGATCCTGGCAGTGTGAGACCCATCTCCCTCACCAGTTGCATCTCGAAGGTGTCTGAAAGGATGGTGTTGGAGCGCCTGAGGTGGAAGCTTGGCCCTCCTCATAAACACCTCTATGGCTTCACCAGAGGAGTGGGCACTTTCGAAAGCCTTACCACTCTACTGACCGGCATTGGGTCGGACGCCCAAGCCCACATTGTTGTCTTTCTTGACCTCGAGAAAGCTTTTGAGCTAGCCAGTGCACCTGCCATCCTCTCACTCTTGGCCTGCAGGGGGATTAAAGGCAGGCTGCTTTCATGGCTTCGTTCCTATCTCCAGGACAGGCGGGCCCGGGTACGCTTCCAGGGGCATGCCTCTTCTCTCAAGACCCTGGACAACGGCACTCCACAGGGCGGGGTGCTTAGTCCCACCCTGTTCAATGTACTGATGCATCAGCTGGTGTGCCTGCCTTTCTCCAGAGGGACCATCCTCCTCAGCTATGCCGATGACCTGGCACTTGTCGTACCTAGGAAGCGCCGGCTTTTGCAGCGTGCCCAGGAGGACCTCGATCTGCTGGCTTCCACCTGCCGTCACTTGGGACTCAAGATATCTGCAGCAAAATCCAAAGCCATGATCCTTCGCACCAAGGTGCCCAGTCAGAGGCTGCGGGTCCTGGGCATCGACCTGGAGTGGGTTCACAGTTATAGGTACCTTGGCATCTACATTGACAGGCACCTCACCTTCCAGAAACATGTGCGCCACATTAAAGAGAGGGCTCTGCAGAGGGTCAGGGCATTGAGTGCCATGGCCAACCCTAGGGTTGGGGCCAGCCTCGAGGTCATGAGGTTGTTCTACATCCAGGCAATACGTTCCCTCGTTGACTATGGGGCACTTGCTCTGGTTCACGCCAGACCCACAAACATCAAATCCCTCTGTGTCATCCAGAACACAGCTGTACGGGCCATGCTGGGGGCTCCTAGGTGGGCCAATGCAGTGGCTCTGAACCTTGAGGTGCAGCTACAGCCTCTTGAAGACAGGATCCAACTGGTAGCTGCCAGGAGGATTGCAAAGTATCTCCGACTCCCAGGGGCTGACAAACTGATGAGAGATTTACGGGTCCGCCAGGGACAGGTCATTCCACTGCATCCCGGCCGCCGATGGATGTGGTCGGTAGCAGATGCCACACAGAAGCTCTTGCCCATGACATTGCTCCAGGCGGGAGGCTGCGACAGACTGGCAGCGAACTACACGGTGCCACCCCCTTGGGCACCAGAGCTGTTTGCGGTGAGCTGGACAACCCTACCAGACAGCAAGAGGCATTGCACCCGGGACATTCTGCACCACCTTGCCTCGGCTAGCATTGTGGGTGCGGAAGGCCCAGGGTGTGTGCCATATTACACTGATGGCTCCAGAGACCCAGTGGCAGGCCGCACAGCTGCTGGGATGTTCCACAGCAATCTGACAGCAGGTTGGCGCCTCCCAGACCATTGCACCATCCTCCAGGCCGAACTCTTTGCCATCCAACAAGCTCTGCGGCATGCTCTTGCAGACCATCAGCATCCCCCCATCATCCACGTTGATTCCAAGGCAGCAATCCAAGCGCTTATGCACAGAGAGCCAAAGGACAACATACACTTAATCACATCCATCCGGGGTGACCTGCAGACTCTCATGGCCCAGGGTCGCAGGGCTACCATCAACTGGATCCCGAGCCATGTGGGTATCCCTGGCAATGATGCTGCAGATGAGGCTGCTAGGACTGCAACCCTCGAGGCACAGCCACATGCTGCGATCTCCATCAGCCTCAGCCAGATTGCGCTGTTGGCTGCTGGTGCGGCGAGGCGCCCATTCCCTGACCCTGGGGAGTCACGGAGCCTCTGTTGGTATGTCAGGGCGACCCACAGGGTGCCCCCTCCAAGTCTTCGGACACAGTCCAGGGAACTGAGGGTGCATATCCACCGCCTACGCTTAGGGTATCCCACCACTGCGCGGATTGTTGAACGGGCACGAGAGGAGCTCTGTGCCCATTGTGACCGAATGGTTCCGCAGCCCTTGGTGCACTACCTGTTAGACTGCCCGGCTACGATGCCCCTTCGCCGTAGACACTTCCCAATGACCCCAGTAGGGCAGACCCGAGAGAATGAGGCAGCACATCTTGTGTACTTAGCTGTCAGGGACTTGGAAACCTTACTTCCAGTCCTTGCATGTCATCCGCCCCCCCGCTGAAGTTGCTGCGAGGGCCTGCTTTGGGCCTCCATTGCACTGCACACCAGCCACTGTTAGTGCACACTAACGTTTGGTACGTCATCTGGCCATAGGGCCGGTGAGGTACCCCCCCCCCTTCCTGCTGAAGACCTGCCACACAGGTGCAAGTAACGATAAATGTCACTTCCCTACCCGGGGAGCCAATGCCGGGTCACCAAAATGGAAGAGACCCGGGCCGGGATTACCGGCGAATCAAATAGAATAGAATAGAACCTCACAGCTCTGCACCCAGTGTGGGCAGCTGTGAGGTCACAGGCAGCAGCTCTGCTGCTGGCTCTGTCCCCACACCTACAGTCACCATGACAGATCCAGGAGAGCGGCCTAAACGTTCCTTGGAATGCGGGGACGAGTTGGAGGACGACGTGGGGCAGGTGGGAGCCCCCAGCAAGAAGGCCAAGGATGCAGTGGAGACTACTGTACCTACCAATCTGCCACTAGGTCCGTCGGCAGCCCCTACCCAAGAAGACTTGCACCCCCAGATGGCCATAGGGGTCGTGGAAGGAAGCCAGGAGGATGTAGCTCCTCAACTGGCAAGGATGGAGCCATCCCAGGTCCCTACACCAGTTGCGTTGGCCTCCACAGTGGACGGGGACTGGCTGACCCCACGTGGAAGGAGGAGTTCCCGCTCAGCTCGGGGACAGGCGCGGATATAATGGGGGGCCCAGGGGGCCCGGGCCCCCCCCTTTGGCCCTCTTTGGGCTTTGGCCCAGTGTCGTAGCTGGGTTTTCATTTTGGGGCGAGGGGAAGGAGGGGCCAATCCTTTACATGGCGGGGGCATGCCCTCCCGAATTATTTGAGATTTTAAATTATTATTATTATTATTATAATCAAGGGGGAAGCGCCCAGGGGAGGGGGGATGTGGAAGGCATTCAGGCTTAATTCGGGGAATTGGAGCACAGATCCAATTCCCTAAATCAAGAGCCCCTCACCAACATCAAGGAACCTTCCATGAGGGGTTGAGATTTTAAAGCCGATATATATATATATATATATATATATATATATATATATATATATATATATATATATATATATATATATATATTTATTTATTTATTTATTTATTTTTTTTTTTTTTTTTTTTTTTTTTGTTTTATTTTTTTTTTTTTTTTTATTTATTTTTTTTTTTTCTAGACACAAAACTATGCAGATACTCCTTTTCAAGTGGGGGGGCCACAGCTCTAGTGAGGGAGAGGGGGCGGACCCCCCAGGCTCCCCATAGTTACGCCACTGCTTTGGGATACATTTAAATTTGTTTTGCAACTTTGCAAGTTTAGAGACCACTAATACCTCTAGCTCCATAACAATACAAAAATGCTTTTTAAGGTTGGATACTTATAATAAACATTTTGGAGCTGTATTGATGCTGAGAATAATGAGATGTGGCAAAAAAAATCGTGGAAATGTCCTAACTTGAAAGAAATTTGGCATAAGAGCCAGAGAGGCAGGCAGGCTCTGAGAGAGCGAGGCTCAGCCTCAGCGAGCGTCAAGCAGTGTTGCATGTTGAGAGCACGTGGTAACATCAGACGGCTGATGCGGCGTGACCCCGTGACGGTGAGTCACCGTCCCCTGGTATTTCAAGTCTCCAACACACATACTGACTCACTGCGAGCCGGGCACGAACCAGGACGAGAGGGTAAGGGTTCATGAACCATTCAGTGACCTTACTGCACCAGGTAAAGGGGCCAGGGCAAGATTAATACATTAGGCTATTGTGTTTATGCCTGTTTTGGGGCCTTGTGGGACAGTGCCGGAGTGGAGTGGGTTGGAGCCTTGGAGCTATGCCTACGGTAGCCTACCGTGAAAGAGTATAATAATAATAATAATAATAATAATGATTGTTATTTTTATTAGGCTAAGTTTCAACATATTTACCCATATCTCAGAGATATGGGTAAATATGTTGAAACTTAGCCTAATAAAAATAACAATTATTATTATTATTATTATTATTATTATTATTATTATTATTATTATTATTATTATTATTATGATTATTATTATTATTATTATTATTAATATTATTATTATACTCTTTCACGGTAGGCTACCGTAGGCATAGCTCCAAGGCTCCAACCCACTCCACTCCGGCACTGTCCCACAAGGCCCCAAAACAGGCATAAACACAATAGCCTAATGTATTAATCTTGCCCTGGCCCCTTTACCTGGTGCAGTAAGGTCACTGAATGGTTCATGAACCCTTACCCTCTCGTCCTGGTTCGTGCCATGTGATCGCTGAGTTGAAGAGCAGATTTGATGATGACACTGTGCCCGTTGCTCTCCGATTGAAGGAGCTGCTCAGGGGCTCAAAAGCAAACGTGGATGCTGTTCTTAAAGCCACTAAACTCTACGAAAGTGACGTTGAGTCACTTTTGCTCGTGCAGACGGAAACACAGCGGTGGACATGTTCCGCTCCGGCCTTCGAATCTGTCAAGAAAGCAAAGGAATACGCCGAGGCCCGTATGTTTCCGAACATCGCGAAGCTCCTTACCATCCTACTGACCCTTCCAGTCTCAAATGCAGAAGCCGAACGATCGTTCTCAGCCCTGAAACGCCTGAAGACATACTTGAGGAGCACCATAGGTCAGGATCGCCTCAACGGCCTCGCACTACTCGCCGTCCATAACGATGTACATATTCCTGTTGATCGTGTGATCAACAAGTTTGCGGAAAGGAACCGCCGTCTTCTCTTTGCTTAGGCTGCAGTGTGATTAATCCTTTCAGTGTAATAACCTTTGCATGTTACTTTTAAGGCTACTATTATAGGTAATATTATAAAGTATAATGCTTACTGTCTTAAGCAGGTATATATATATATATATCTATATATATATATATATATATATATATATATATATATATATATATATATATATATATATATATATATATATATATATATATATATATTCTACATTTAAGTTAATGTCTAATGTAAAAGTCTCTAGCTATTAAATTCTTACTTTCAATAAAGTTTTAATAAGATACAAAATTCCTCACATTGTAAGGTCAGTGTTTTTTTTTCTCAGAAAAATCGGCCCTCTCATTTGGATCCGAAGAGAAACACTGGCACCTAGAGCAGATGGTTATGCCCATTCATTTAGGTCAGTCCGCCAGTAATTAACAAATAAGAATCGCGTTAGTGGAGAAACGGTAATGCTAATGCTCTTTAAACAACCGAAAATTCTGCCGTCGGGCCCCCCCCCCAAACTTTGTTACTAGATCTGCGCCTGCTCAAAATGGACTAATTACTGTTCCATTCCCTCAGGGGCATCCTTGCACCTTGCATTATTTCATTAACCCCTTCACATACCCTCATTAGTTCCTCTTCAGTTGACGTCTCACCCGGAAATTGTCTACATAAGATTATTTACCCAATTACTACGCTCAGTGGACCACCTGTGCACTTAAGGTGTGCATTTATCGTCGCCTGAAGTAGGAACAATTTATTATTTAACTGTTTATTATTTTTTTTTATTTATTTAAAACAGTGCGATACAAATGACAGAAATATATTAAAAAGATACACGACAACAGATTACTGCACAAGAATCTCACTTAACCCGAAACCTAATAACGACACCATACAGTACAGTGGTAATACACTCTCACACACAACACACCGTATGTTACAGTGGTAATACACTCTCACACACAACACACCGTATGTTACATTGGTAATACACACTCACACACAACACACCGTATATTACACAACACTATACATTACAGTGATATTGTTTTATTTGTTAAAGAACATCTCTAACAAGGTTACATTTTACAAAACATCAAACACTGGAAATTATGAAGATTGTACAATAAAACAGAGATAAAAACACAAACACACACAATGACACACACATACACAAGCACACACGTGAAGCAGTATCGCTGAATAGTGCTCCCAGGATATAGCGTTCTAGTGGCTGTCCTAAGATATTATTAGCGTTCTAGTGGCTGTCCTAAGATATTATTAGCGGTCATCGTACGTGAGTGAATCAGTGAACATACCTACAAGAGTGCAATAGCTTTCAAGAGTGCGAATAATATGATAAGATCAAGAATTTTTACAATTTAGATTTGAATGAAATTTGAGTGAGGGAGGGTAGCAGTCAGCTGATCAGGCTGCTGGCCGCAGTGTTGACACAAAATATCCAAACAGTTAATTGGGTTAACGGAGTGATCTGAAATATTAACAAATACATATGTTGGTTGATTATAGCAGCAGTGTAGTGATAAGGTCATGAAAGAGTGATTAAGTAAATACTGAAAGTAAGAAAAAATTAGTCAATCCCCAGCTGTTGGTGTTGTGAATGTAGCTAACATCATCAGACTTGTTATGACCATAATACTGTACTAAAGAAAAAAGAGGGAATACCAAGTCTTAAAAGAAAAAGAAAATAAAAACTTGAATGCATGATAAAATTCCTGAAGGAGTTACAAAATTGAAGGAGTTGACAGCAGCCGACCAGCAGGAACCTCCATTGTTGTGCAGACGACATCACTTGCCTATTTGTGGTTAATTTTGGTTAGTGTCTAAAGTCTCAGTGTCTCGCCCTGCTGGTTGTATGCTATACCATCTCTCTCTCCCTATTTCAGTACCAGGAGATAGATAGTGGTTAGTAAATTATCTAAATATCGCCAGGTAAACTCCAGAAGAGTTGTGTAGCCTAGTGAACCCCCCCCCCCCGTTTTTCTGAGGGACAAGCTAGTAAACAAGTACGCACATACAAACACACGTGTGCACCCGTAATTATTATTATAATAAACATTAGTATATATTAATAAGGAATTGAGTGAGAAAAATAATCCTATAATCTTCAAAAAGTAAAGTAGCCTAGTGTGCGAAGATCTGGGCCGGGAGAGTACCGGTGAACCAACAACAACAAAGATCTGGGCCGGGAGAGTACCGGTGAACCAACAACAATAACAAATAGTGTTAACGTGACCCCCCCCTCTTTTTCAAAGAACGACAAGCTAGTAAACACACACACACAAACACAAGTGTACACAATTAATATTATATAGTATATATTAGTGTATATTAATAAGGAATTGATTGTGAAAAATTTTTTATGATCTTCAAAAGAGTAGCGTAGCATAGTGTGCGCATGAACACCCACACACACCCCCACACCCACACACCCCACACACACCCACACCCCCCCCCACACATCCACACACACCCCCCCCCCCACCCACACACATTGCCATACTCACACATACACTTCCCCCTCCCCCACCGACATCTCACTCCTTCACCTGATCCCTCCCCTCCCTCTTTCACCCTCCCCCTTCCCACCTCTCCCTCCTTCCCCCTCTCCCTCTCCCACTCACCCACTTGCTTCACTCTCCTTCCCACTCCCCCTTCCCACTAATCTCCCACATAGCCACAGTTCCTCCTCTACCTCCCCCCCCCACACTCTGACATACACACTACTAACCTTACATACAGAATTACATAGGTTTCCCACTCTGAGGCAATCAGGATAAAACAAAAATGGGTTGCCAGAGAGCAACAAGAAAAACCAAGGGACAGGAGGAGGAAACTGCAAAGGAAGATTGGGCAGCAGAGCTCATAAAAAGGGAACATGAATGGGAAAAGAAACTAGAAGAAATTAGCATGAGAATGGAAGAGAGGATAGACATGGAAAACAGGAAGTGGGAGGTGCAAGTCAAAGCAGCAGAGGCCAGGATACAGAGTTTAGAAGAGGAACTGAAAAATCTGAAACAGCCTAAAGAACTAAAGAACATTTTGGGATTGACAACAGAGACTGCTACCTCAGTCACAAATAAGGGGACTGTAGGGAAAGAAGGAGCAAAACAGCATGTAGAAGCTCAATCAGTGGAGAATGTAGTAAATGAAAGACCTAAGCTATATGTGGAGGCCCTAACAGACCACAGCAGAGCCCAGGGAAAGCCGAGAAGGGAAAAATGATAGGCCACTGAGCCCAAGTACATTAGCTAGTGAAACTGAAGAAAGGAAAGCTGCAATGGAGGAAATCAAATTGAATGAGAGGATACACAGGGATATGCAGTGGGAGAAGGAAAGGGTGAGGTCAGTCTTTGTGTATGGGCTCCAGGAAGTTGAAGGGGAAACATATGAAGCCAGAAAACAAGGGGAAAAAAAAGCAATTGAAAGAATCATGAAAGCAATAGGAGAAGACGACATGACCCAGCTGGAAAATTTTCGGAGAATACGGGGGTATGTAAAAAAAAAGAACCCGGCCGGTGAAAGTGACCTTCAAGGCAGAATCGACTCAGAACAGGATCCTGCAGGAGAAAGCACGATTAAGGGACATGCCGGCATACAGGAAGGTGTATCTCGACCGTGACAGAACACAAGCAGAAAGGCAGAAACAGAGAGAGATGGTACAAAGGCGAAAGGAGGAAAGAGAGGGGATGGAGAAGACAGACAGGAGATCCCAGACACAGGAAGATCAAATGCAGCCTCCCTCACAACTTCCTATAGAAGCCTCCCAACCAGGTCAACCCCAGTGCAACCAAACACTCTAAACCAAAACACCCATGCCACATCCAATGCCCCCACCCACTGCATTACAAACTCCACCCCCACAGCAACCACCCATAGTTCCTTATCAGGTCTCCCACTTCCCCAACCCCAATACACCTCCCAGACCACAATCTTAGAAAAGAAGTTGAAGGTGTGGTATACAAATGCAGATGGAATAACAAATAAGTATGAGGAGTGGCACGAAAGAATCAAGGAGACATCCCCAGACATAATAGCACTCACAGAAACAAAACTCACCAGAATAATAACAGATTCAATCTTTCCAACCGGATATCAAATCCTCAGGAAAGACAGAGGGAGGAGAGGGGGAGGAGGAGTTGCACTGCTCATTAAAAACCAGTGGGGGTTTGAGAAAATGGAAGGAATGGATGGCACGGGCGAAAGGGACTACTTAGTAGGAACAATCCAGTCTGAGGGACATAAGGTGATAATTGCAGTAATGTACAACCCACCACAGAACTGCAGGAGGCCAAGAGAAGAATACGATGAGAGCAACAGAGCAATGGTCGACACACTAGCCGAGGTGGCCAGGAGAGCACACATGGGGGGAGCAAAGTTACTAGTTATGGGTGATTTCAATCACAAGGAGATTGACTGGGAAAACCTGGAGCCCCATGGGGGTCCCGAAACATGGAGAGCCATGATGATGGATGTGGTACTGGAAAACCTCATGCATCAACATGTTAGAGACACTACCAGAGAGAGAGGAGAGGAAGAACCAGCAAGACTGGACCTTGTATTCACCTTGATTAGTTCTGACATCGAGGATATCATGTATGAAAGGCCCCTGGGAGCTAGTGATCATGTGGTTCTGTGCTTCGACTACATAGTTGAGCTCCAAGTGGAGAGAGCAGCAGGAAAAGGGTGGGAAAAACCAAACTACAAAAGGGGGGACTACTCAGGCTTGAGGAACTTCCTTCAAGACATTCAGTGGGAGAGGGAACTGACAGGAAAACCAGTACAAGAAATGATGGACTATGTGGCAACAAAATGCAAGGAGGCAGAGGAGAGGTTTGTTCCCAAGGAAAACAGAAATAATGGGAAGAACAGAACGAGTCCTTGGTTCACCCAAAGGTGTAGGGAGGCAAAAACTAGGTGTACTAGAGAATGGAAAAGGTACAGAAGACAGAGAACTCAGGAAAATAAAGAGATTAGCCGAAGAGCCAGAAACGAATATGCACAGATAAGAAGGGAGGCTCAGCAGCAATACGAAAATGACATAGCAACGAAAGTCAAGACTGACCCGAAGCTGTTGTACAGCCACATCACGAGGAAAACAACAGTCAAGGACCAGGTAATCAAACTGAGGAAGGGTGATGGGGAATTCACAAGAAACGACCGGGAGGTTTGTCAGGAGCTCAACACAAGATTTAAAGAAGTATTTACAGTGGAAACCAGTAGGACTCCAGGAAATCAGAGCAGAGGGGTGCACCAGCAAGTTCTGGATGAGGTACACATAACCAAGGAGGAGGTGAAGAAGCTGCTATGCGAACTTGATACCTCAAAGGCAGTGGGACCAGACAACATCTCTCCGTGGGTCCTTAAAGAGGGAGCAGAGACATTGTGTGTACCATTGACAAAGATCTTCAACACATCATTTGAAACTGGGCAACTCCCTGAGGTATGGAAGATGGCAAATGTAGTCCCAATTTTTAAAAAGGGAGACAGACATGAAGCACTAAACTACAGACCTGTATCACTAACGTGTATAGTATGCAAGGTCATGGAGAAGATCATCAGGAGGAGAGTGTTGGAGCACCTGGAAAGAAACAAGTGTATAATTGACAACCAGCATGGTTTCAGGGAGGGAAAATCCTGTGTCACAAACCTATTAGAGTTTTATAACAAGGTGACAGAAGTAAGACAAGAGAGAGAGGGGTGGATCGACTGCATTTTTTTGGACTGCAAGAAGGCCTTCGACACATTTCCTCACAAGAGGTTACTGCAAAAGCTAGAGGATCAGGCACACATAACAGGAAAGGCACTGCAATGGATAAGAGAATACCTTACAGGGAGGCAACAACGAGTCATGGTACATGACGAGGTGTCAAAGTGGGCGTCTGTGACAAGCAGGGTTCCACAGGGGTCAGTCCTTGGACCTGTGCTGTTCTTGGTATATGTGAATGACATAACGGAAGGGATAGACTCAGAAGTGTCCTTGTTTGCGGACGATGTGAAGTTAATGAGAAGAATCAAATCGGATGAGGATCAGGCAGGACTACAAAGAGACCTGGACAGGCTACAAGCCTGGTCCAGCAACTGGCTCCTTGAGTTTAACCCCGCCAAATGCAAAGTCATGAAGATTGGGGAAGGGCAAAGAAGACCGCAGACACAATATAGTTTAGATGGCCAAAGTCTGCAAACCTCACTCAAGGAAAAAGATCTGGGGTTGAGTATAACACCGAGCATATCTCCTGAGGCGCACATCAATCAGATAACTGCTGCAGAATATGGGCGCCTGGCAAACCTACGGATAGCGTTCCGATACCTCAGTAAGGAGTCGTTCAAGACTCTGTATACCATTTACGTCAGGCCCATACTGGAGTATGCAGCACCAGTTTGGAATCCACACCTAGTCAAGCACACCAAGAAGTTAGAGAAAGTGCAAAGGTTTGCAACAAGACTAGTCCCAGAGCTACGGGGATTGTCCTACGAAGAAAGGTTGAGGGAAATTGGCCTGACGACACTGGAGGCCAGGAGGGTCAGGGGAGACATGATAACGACATACAAAATACTGGACGGAATAGACAAGGTGGACAAAGAGAGGATGTTCCAGAGATGGGACACAGACACAAGAGGTCACAATTGGAAGTTGAAGACTCAGATGAATCAAAGGGATGTTAGGAAGTATTTCTTCAGTCATAGAGTAGTCAAGCCGTGGAATAGCCTAGAAAGTGAAGTAGTGGAGGAGGGAACCATACATAGTTTTAAGGCGAGGTACGATAAAGCTCATGGAGCAGGGAGAGAGAGGACCTAGTAGCAATCAGTGAAGAGGCAGGGCCAGGAGCTATGAATCGACCCCTGCAACCACAAACAGGTGAGTACAAATAGGTGAGTTCGTATACAGGTGGCCCGGTGGCCTGGTGGCTAAAGCTCCCGCTTCACACACGGAGGGCCCGGGTTCGATTCCCGGCGGGTGGAAACATTCCGACACGTTTCCTTACACCTGTTGTCCTGTTCACCTAGCAGCAAATAGGTACCTGGGTGTTAGTGGACTGGTGTGGATCGCATCCTGGGGGACAAGATTAAGGACCCCAATGGAAATAAGTTAGACAGTCCTTGATGACGCACTGACTTTCTTGGGTTATCCTGGGTGGCTAACCCTCCGGGGTTAAAAATCCGAACGAAATCTTCTTATCTTACACTACATGAGACTACATCAGGCACATACTAGGTGAGGTTTCCGCCTGTCAACACACACGTATGCAAGACTAACTCTAAGATCTCAGGTGCTCAACAGAGCACCACGATACTCAAACATTAATTTTGGCGATTATCACAAGATCTTAACACAGACATAGGTATTTAGGATACAAAGAAGGAAACGGGATAATACTAAAAGTCACAATAAAAACATCCAATATAATAAAACAAAACAACGATGTGATATTTTACATCTCACCGAAACAAAGAAAAAAATGATGCAAGTAGTTACATGTAATATAACATTACTGAAAAGCACACTGGAACACAGCATAAAATATAAACATAAAATAAGAACCAATTGCTTAGGCTAGGAAAAACAATTTTTTTTTTTTTTTTTTAACAATTACAATTGAATCAAAATCATTAAAGACACCTATAACATATTTGAGTCATTGAAAATTTTCATCATAAAGTCCTTGAAATGATTTATGCATGATAAATGATAATATGCAATCGTAGTGCAATACATTTCTAAATGATAACTTTTTAGTTCCTGAAACCCTCGGGGCAATAACCCTATTGCTCATAGATATCAAAACTCAATTATACAACCATATAAACAGCACTCCATGCTCACTCCCATGTCTAGGAAAATAGCCCGTCGTATCCCCTTACCCATTTTGCAAATCCCATAAATCCCTTAATGTGAAATTTCGATAACCCTCCCTAAAATCTCTCTCCCATCTCCCTCCATACACCCCTTTATTTCTACACTGTGTCCTATAAAAAGTTGCTGCCAATGCATTAATTCTTGCACGCACGTCCGCCTCCCTCATAGCCCACATCGTATATATATAATCCGTAATCATATACCCAATCGCATTCTCAACCCTTTTATTCAACCCAGTTATATCTAAACTTAAAACCCTCAAGACCTGCAAACCCCCTCCCCCCACTAACCTTAAAACCTTACCCATCCAAACCCTTATAAGTTCAATACAATCGCAAAAATACACCGTATGATAAATAGTCGCCAATCCTCCACAATCCTTGCATTCCCCATCCTCTCGTATTCTCTTATAGAATAAAACCATTCCTGACGGCAAGATTCCATGTAAAAATCTATACATAACTCCTCTGACTTTAGGTTTTAAACGCAATTTGTTTAAACGCCCCCAAATATTACGCCAATCATACATCGGATAAACTCCTTCTACCGCCGCTACCAGAGCCTTACCATCTGCCCTATCAAGATTTCTCAATTTAATATGTGAATGATCCCTCACGTTTATGAAGACACGTAACATTGCCTCACCTATCATGAACTCCCTACCCCCCCACCACCGTCGCATATCCTGATGTATCCTATGAAGACCGTCTTCTTTCGCCCCCCCCCTTCCCGCTTATAACTATGTTTTAAATACATACTTATTATCCTCTTTTCGACATCTGTAAGACCCAGCCCTCCACGGCCAACCGGGAGTGTGACAACCGCTCTACTTAACCATTCGCTCCCTGTTCCCCAAATGAATCTAAAAACACTTTTTTGTAACCTTTTTAACTCACAACGAAGTATCGGAAATATTACTGTAACATGCCATAGTTTACTATATAATAGCACATTCGTTGTTATCACCCTTTGTTGCAAACTTAAATTAGCAGCTCTTAAATCACTGAGGCGCTTCAGAACACTATCAACGATACGCACGGAATTTATTTGTTGTGCTAACTTGATTTCATTTACATAAACGATCCCACATATCTTTATTTGGTCCACCCTTTCCCACCTTTCAGCAACCATTCCTTCCTCACGTGACCCTTTTCCAAGATTCATATACTTTGTTTTCCCCATGTTGATCGTCATGCCAGTAGCCTTTTCAAAAACTTTCACTAACTTTTCTACCCGAATCAAATCCATGTTTTCTCTCACCAAAATCGTCGTATCGTCGACATATCCAACAATGCCCGCTCCCCCATCCCTTACATTACCCATCCCCTTTGCTTCCAATAAAACCCTTATCCCTCTATAAAAGGGATCTTGAAAACAAGCAAAAAAAATTTGTGAAAGGGGACAACCTTGACGCAAACCCCTTCCCATCTGAATTCGATCTCCCAACCTCCCATTCATCTGCACACGCAAAGTTACCTCCTGATACATTAATTTAGCTCATGATATAATTTCTGCCCCAAACCCCTGCCATCTCATGATCTTCCATAACGTCTCCCGTTCCACACTATCATATGCCGCCTCCCAATCTATAGCCAATACCCCCCCCTCCCAATCTTACTCTTTCTTCAATAAAACTTCTAATCATACCGTGACCTTCATACATAGACCTGCCCGGCACCCCATATTGTCCCTTGTCAATCACTTTGCCCAGGACTTTTTTTTATTCTGTTAGCCAAGATCCTTCCAAAAATTTTATAGTCCCCACATAATAACGAGATTGCACGATAATCTTTAACCGTTAATGGCTCGCCTTTAGGAACTAGGACGACCACAGGCAACCTTTGTTGTTCCCCTAAAACCCCATCCCGCTTCATTATATTGAATAAACGCACCAAAAACCCCTTTAAAACGTTCCAATTTGGAAGATAAAAGTCGCTGGGCAACCCATCAATTCCTGGCGCCTTACCCAATTGCGCCCCAGATAAAGCCTCCCAAGTCTCACACTCCGTTATCGGCCCTCCCAACATCAAACGATCATGCTCCGTCAGCTCACAATGCACAAACCTACCGATTGACTGCAATGCAATTTCACTTATTCCAACACTTTGTGTTTTCAATTTAACCCAAGCATCAATATACCCACTCATACCCTCCATCGTCGTCAACACCTGATTCACTCTATACCCCTGCATACCTACCTGAACATTCAACCCCATTAACTCCATTGCTTTGCGACGTCTGTGTTGATTCCTCAACACACACGCCGACGGCCGATCTCCCCACAAAACCTCTTCGATTCCACCCTTAAGCCTTTCCCCATCAAACCTTTCGTTTTGTAAATTTCGTAGTTGCTCCTTAATTCTTTCAATTTCTATAACAGGATAATTAGCATTCGCTTGTACATAGCAGTCGCGCAGCTGCCCCTCTAAATATTGTTGGAAACCATACTGTAACTGATTATATCTCACTCCTTGACTAATATAATATTCCTTAATTCGCTTTTTGGCTATCGTTTCCCACCAATTAACCAAAGCCACATCTCCAGGTGCTTCAACCACAAGGCGTTCCCACATATGCCCAAAAGACAAACGACTTTCCTTTCTCTTCAATAACTTTACATTTAATTTCCAAAATGACGGACCCCTTCTAGGCACACCCGCAATATCTACATCCATTACAACTCCTCTATGATCCAAAAAAAGCACATTTATCACATTCAGTCTCCGCACTGTAACCGCACTAGACACGTACATTCTATCCAATCTCGCCGCATAATCTCGTCTAATGAAAGTATGCTCCACCATGCCACCCCCCCCACACACATCCATTAAACCCACACTCGTCAATAAATCTCCCAGGAACCCCAAGCAACAACTCGCTCCTCGAGGCTCCACATCTTTTCGTCGTATTACACAATTCCAGTAGCCCCCTATTATCGCTACATTTGGTAAACTACGTAGATAATATACTAATACATCTTGTACAAAATGAGTTTTAAGTCGTACATCTCCCTCGGCCGGCCCATATACACATACAAAACTTATGTGTACTCTACCCCATAAACCATCCACCCTAATCACTCTCCCCTCCCCCCTTTCACTATGGCGTACTACAAACGGGCTATTTTCCTTTACCAGAATGGCGACGCCTCCTTTTAACCTCGTCGCATATTCCATATACACATCGTAACATTCCATTTCTAACTCATATCCAATTCTGTAATTGTGTTCTTGGATAAATACCACATCCACATCTAGACGCACCAAAAATTCATTAAACCACTTTCGCTTCCGCTCAAATCTCAAACCGTTAATATTTATTGTCAAAACCTTAAAGTCAATTAATGGGATTTTCCTTTCGTTCTAGGTATAGACTTTTCACTTATACATTTTACAACACCTCTATCCCTCCCCCCTTTTTGGGAACCACCTTGATAAACTCTTGTTTCGTGGATTCACTGTTCCCTTTCCTCTGTACATCCGCCCACGACTTTTTTCCTGGCCTTTGGGCAGGAGTAAGCACGTCGTCTGAGTCTGATGGGGTCGCAGTTCGCTTTCACGTCCTACCCTCCACCTGCATTGGGATTTCTTTAGTACTATCGTGATGCACCTCCACTTCTGCTACATTCACCATCACACCATGTGACACACTAGACTCAATGCTTTCATCCGTCGCCTCACCATGATGCTCAACCGATCCCAAAATTGCACCTGGATCTTCCACACGGTTGACGATCGACTCGTCTAACAAAACATCCAGTGCCTTCACTAAAGACGCCGCTACATCCTCTTCCCCCATAGTGGGCAGAGTCTCTTCAAATACTTCATTTATGTCCAGTGACGGTGATTCTTCTTGCTGTTTTGCATCCTCCAAAGCATTCTCCTGCGCTTTTTCTACCTCTTCACTCCAAGATGATCGTTGTCGAGACGGGTTAGCATAAGATTGTTCTTGTCCCTCAACTTCCTCGACCTCTTCCGATTGTTGCTGTTGCGATATTTGGAGATTCCCACGACGCTTACCACACTGTGCCGCTATGTGGTCATACGACCCACACAGCCGACACGTACGACGTTGCCCCACATATGTTACATATACTTGAGTTCGAAATGCTTGCAACATAATATAGGACGGTATGGGATGGTGTAAGGTCATTTTGACTGAATATGTTCCCTCCAAACTTCCAGCATAAGGTCCAGCGGCCCACCGACCTGCAGAGGCCATATGAACAGTACCATAATTACGTAGTTCATCTTTTATAACAAAATCAGTCGCCTCAAAAGGCACATTCCTTATTTTTACCCATGTGTAGTGTCGTGATACATCATGAAGACGTACTGATACAGCTGAATTGACGGCTATAATGGTCTCTTGATACTTATCCACCACCGCTTCGTAGACATTTGCTGACGTCATTTTAACGAAGATCCGTGTCGTCCCATTAAGTGCTACACCACATATCTCTTCATTTGCGATACCGTAGGTATCACGGATAATCGCCGGTAGTAACAAATCCATCGTGGCTCCCGTGACAGCCCCACGGGTCAACTCAACGCAAACAGTGTTGATGCGCCTGTTGTTATGCAGCGCCATGTTGGAAAATGAGCAGAGCACGTCCTCACTACTCAAAGGTTGTGACAAACTGAGGTAGCTCGCCTGAAAACAGCAGAGGGGTGCAGAGCACAACCGCACCCTACCGTGGTCAGGCAGCGAATGCTTTTTATTAATTATATCATCATTAGCAGTCATCAATTCTGGTGTCTTGCTCAGTTCGCAGAGCTGGGCCCTTTAACTGTCCATATGCCATCCTATAATTAGTAGGTAATTCTGGATGGTTGAGCTTCCACGGAAGTCGCACCCAGTAATGTCCAGATTCACATTTAACATCCTTCAGGTATTGTTCCTGAGTAAAGGAATCATCTGGACTTTCCTCATTTATATTAATCCCTATGCTTTCCAGCTCCCACAAATTAGACTGGTTCAACATCATCCTCGATAGAAGAATACTTGTACTGGGTTGACCTTTTATGAGTAAGACACCGTGACTGTATTTACTACTTCCTCTAGTCATTATTACTAGGCGGTAGTCTGCCATATATTACATGGCCTGTACCAGTGTTGAGGAGAGTGACGGTGCATGGTTTTGGATTTATGCCCTTTATCCTGAATTATTACATCCAACATCGGCAAGGCTACCTCAGCTAGGCCATCATTATTGCCGTTAGCTGCAACCTTTACATCAGTCACTGTAGTGTCAGGGTTATTAACATTATCATTATTGTCACCATTATTATAAGAATTACATACAACCCTGCACATAACTGTATGGTGCCTTCCCTTGTTGCATTGATAGCAACTGTTCAATTTGGTATGACAATCCTTTACATTATGATTGTCTAGACATCTGATAAATCTGTCAAGTTCTTTCATTCTTTCCACTTTAATATCCCATGAATTATAGGCATTACAATTTTTAGTGAAATGAGTACCCTTGCAGAAGAGGCAGTCTCTCTTTTCCTTGCCTGACCTCTTATTAACTGGGTTACCCTTACTGAGGTACTTATTCCTCATACCTTGATGTGAGGAACCACTATTACTGATTCCTGTCACTTGATATGTGCCTGTTTAACTCTTGACTATGATTATTACCAATCGGATTATTTTTCTCTTTTGAGACTTGACAGATACTTCAGAGTCATTATGTGTTATATCCTTAGAACTGGCTGACTGGTCTGTAATTGAACAATTAATTCTTTCCGACCTAGTCTGATTTCCTCCAGACCGTACTCTGGAGGTTTTGGCAAACACACCCTTTGCATTAATAGGTTGATCAACTGCCTGGCTACACCCTTTAATTTATTCAAAGCCTTACTTTTACAAGACAGTTTTTCTTCTAATTCGTAATGTTGATTAATTATACCATTGATTTCCATTCCATCTGCACAATTCTCCAGCAGATCTCTTTCACAGTCTTTAAACCACAATTTGTACCACCAAATCTACTCTCTAAAGCATCTAAATATAACTTTAATTCATTAGGGTTCACGGTTCTTTGATTCATTAAATCCAAGCACATGTATGCCTTCGTCACATGGCTTTTAATAGCCTGCAATGATGCTTTCATTACTCTAAAATCTACAGACTTGTCAGCCACATTAACTCCATCAGATCCAGTCATGGTTAGAGAATTATTAATCACTGATTATACAACTTAAGTAGGCGCCTTATAGGAGTAATTCTTGCACTTTACTATTGTATAAATCCTAGCCACCCATGTGCTAGTGATTAATTGGGCTAATTATCATCCACCACACGATCAATTAAATTTGTGTACCCTATACCCTATACCACAGTTGAGGTGGTTCGGACATGTAGAGAGAATGGAGCGAAACAGAGTGACTTCAAGAGTGTATCAGTCTGTAGTGGAAGGAAGGCGGGGTAGGGGTCGGCCTAGGAAAGGTTGGAGGGAGGGGTAAAGGAGGTTTTGTGTGCGAGGGGCTTGGACTTCCAGCAGGCATGCGTGAGCGTGTTTGATAGGAGTGAATGGAGACAAATGGTTTTTAATACTTGACGTGCTGTTGGAGTGTGAGCAAAGTAACATTTATGAAGGGGTTCAGGGAAACCGGCAGGCCGGACTTGAGTCCTGGAGATGGGAAGTACAGTGCCTGCACTCTGAAGGAGGGGTGTTAATGTTGCAGTTTAAAAATTGTAGTGTAAAGCACCCTTCTGGCAAGAGACTGATGGAGAGAATGATGGTGAAAGTTTTTCTTTTTGGGCCACCCTGCCTTGGTGGGAATCGGCCAGTGTGATAATAAAAAAAAAATATACCCACTTCCTTCAATCAGTCACTTAATTATTAAGTAATTAATTCAATTACTTTTTTCACTGATTGCATCCAGTTCGAAGGACCAGCGGGCAGATACGGAAAATTTTATAGGGGTGTTACCTGTACGTACCTCAACATTACATGCATACGAGTAATCTCATTGGGAGACAACAATTATATTGTTTACCTCTGGTCACTGCAGGTGGCCCCTTCGACCTCACAGTCTTATCCATATCTATCCGAGACCAGTATAAATTGGATAACACCCACAAGTACGGCGCTACTAATTAATTGTGGACTGTACAGATTATATTAGTTTAACTGAATGAAGGGGGGGGGGGGGGGTAGGTTACACATGGATATATCCATCAAGGAAAAACACTTGTACGTAATCCCACCACTTACCAGATATTCTCTGGTGGTCACTTGAAGTAGCTGGATCACCCATAACCTATCCAATTACAACATACCTAACTGGCCAGTATAAGTTTGCTATAACTAGAAGGGTTACTTAACTGTGAGTGATTGATGGTCCTTATTTCCTCCATTCACAATCACATTTCGATGTCCTGCTACATCGGCATGGTTCTTATTCCAGCAGGACGAGGTATCCGTTGGTTTGTCCCGCTTTAGAAGTCGTGACTCCATAAAAACTTCACTATCCTAGAGACAGGAACAAAAGATAAACAGATGCTCACTCTGAGAACGGCGACTCATTTCACTTCACACATTCTCTTAACTTGGCGTTATTATCACTGATTACTTCTTAGCCCACCATATGGTTTAATGTCTCCTAATTATTATACACATTGGAGGCCACTCCATTAAGATCTGAGACCGATGAGTGATGATTAAACCACGGGTATGTTAACCCGGGACACACTCCATGGTGACACACCAGCCACCACCGGTCCTACCATAATTCACTCATTTTACCACTTTGTTACGGTGGTCCCGTAAATCACGTTCCCTCACTCTTCACCAGGAACAGTTACGACACTTCCTATTATGAAGTGAGGCCTATATTAATCCTTAGGCTGCCGTGAATGCCAATTTCCTGGTCCCATGTTTTCACAGCCTCCTCACTACATTCAAAACACTTCCGCTGCCCCATGCCCTGTGTCGACCTGTTCCCACGCACATCTGCACAGGCGCAGAGGGAACTGTTGGTTCTATTCTTCTTTCAAATACATTTTTGACACAAATCGACACATTAAACACCTATTAGGCACTATAGTTTCGGAAAATTAAAATATTTTCCACACTGATATTCACAGTTGCCACAGTGATATACATAGTTGCCACTGTGATATACACAGTTACCACTGTGATATACACAATTACCACTGTGATATAAACAGTTACCACTGTGATATACACAGTTACCACTGTGATATACACAGTTACCATTGTGATATACACAGTTACTACAGTGATATACACAGTTACCAGTGATATACCTAGTGACCACTGTGATATACACAGTTACCACAGTGGTATACCTAGTGACCACTGTGATATACACAGTTACTAGAGTGATATACAGTTACCCCAGTGATATACACAGTTACCACTGTGATATACACAGTTATCACTGTGATATACACAGTTACCACAGTGATATACAGAGTTACCACTGTGATATACACAGTTACCACAGTGATATACACAGTTACCACAGTGATATACACAGTTACCACAGTGATATACAGAGTTACCACAGTGATATACACAGTTACCACAGTGATATACACAGTTACCAGTGATATACCTAGTGACCACTGTGATATACACAGTTACCACAGTGGTATACCTAGTGACCACTGTGATATACACAGTTACTAGAGTGATATACAGTTACCCCAGTGATATACACAGTTACCACTGTGATATACACAGTTACCACTGTGATATACACAGTTACCACTGTGATATACACAGTTACCACTGTGATATACACAGTTACCACTATGATATACACAGTTACCACTGTGATACACACAGTTACCATTGTTATATACAGTTATCACAGTGATATACAGTTACCACTGTAGACACAGTTTTCTCTAGCGTCACTATACTAGAGAACATAACATAATAACCTTGAACGTACACTGTCATGTACCACTGTTTACATTCTCCCCTGATAACTTTCCTCAGAATATTTAGACTCCTGAACATCGTGCTAAAAGCACAGTCATTGCTAAACACGTAGATTAATAAGAACATAAGAATGGAAGAACACTGCAGAAGGCCTACTTGCCCATACAAGGCAAGTCCGTATCAAAACGACCCTTACGGTGGCCCGGTGGCCTGGTGGCTAAAGCTCCCGCTTCACACACGGAGGGCCCGGGTTCGATTCCCGGCGGGTGGAAACATTCCGACACGTTTCCTTACACCTGTTGTCCTGTTCACCTAGCAGCAAATAGGTACCTGGGTGTTAGTCGACTGGTGTGGGTCGCATCCTGGGGGACAAGATTAAGGACCCCAATGGAAATAAGTTAGACAGTCCTCGATGACGCACTGACTTTCTTGGGTTATCCTGGGTGGCTAACCCTCCGGGGTTAAAAATCCGAACGAAATCTTACCTATCTTATCTTATCTTACGCAAAGTTACCCAAGAATTTACTCCCGTACCCAATGGCACCATTCAAACCCGGCCCCTCCCACTCATATATTTGTCCAATCTCTTTTTAAAGCTACCCAATGTCCTAGCCTCTATCACCCTACTGGGAAGATTGTTCCACTCATCCACAACTCTGTTAGAAAACCAGTACTTACCTATGTCCTTTCTAAATCTAAATTTATCCAACTTAAATCCATTATTTCTGGTTCTTACCTGGTTCGACACCCTCAGTACTTTATTAATATCTCCTTTGTTTATGCCCGTCATCCACTTATACACTTCAATGATATCTCCCCTCATTCTACGTCTCTGCAGAGAGTGGAGATTCGAGGCTTTAAGTCTTCATACGGGTGATTCCTTACACAGTAAATCATTTTAGTCATCCTTCTCTGTATGTTCTCCAGTGAGTCTATATAAAAAACTGAGCTGCATAATCTAAATGAGGCCTCACTAGTAAGGCATAGAGCTGTAAAATAACTTTTGAACTTCTATTACTTATACTTCTGACACAGACATAAACGACTTAATCAAGGACATCAATACCAAGAACTAAGTCTCAGTTGACAACATTTACAGACCTGATAACTCTGCCATTTTTAAAATACGCTGTTCAGCTTCTGACGCCTCTGTTCTCTTCAGTCAGGGCATTCTTGCCAAAACCATTCGTATTCCTCCAAACTCTCTCTTCCCATTATGTGCCTCTGTAATGTGTAAATACCTTTGTAACTTGTCGTGATTGTGACCAGATCTACCTGGAGTTCATTACCTTTGTAACTTGCTCAGCTATCAAAACTTTGGAGCCCAGTCCTTGGACCCATTATCTACCTCTGTTGTCAGCATAGTTGCTGATCCCCTGTATATGTATATGTTATCTGAGTATCATAGTACAATCCATATGTTTTACATAGTTGACCCCTTGCCAGGCTCAGTGACTATCTTGCGTGATGTCACGTGATGCCGCATGAGAGAGCTGTGCTCCGTGCCTCGTCCTCACTCCATGCTTAGGTCTATGAACAGGCAGGCTGGGCCTCTCCCTCTTACACTCTGCTAATATATGTTACCATCCAATGACTGTGTTAACTCCAACCATCACATCTCCATGAACCCTCTCGACAAATGGTGCTAGCGGTGAGCATGCAAATTTTATGTTTACGCTGATATATGGAGATTAACTTCTACCAGGCGACTGACATTTTGTGTCATGAGCAGGTCGACCTGGCAGCCAACTATCCGAGCACGTGTCTACCAGCCTGTTTGCTTCCTGCTTACTGGTCAGTCTTTGTGTCTTAGTGTTTATCTGCTTATTTACATTACTTCCAAGGGGTTGACCCGGGTTTGCAAATTAAGCCATGCCACCAAGCCAGTCTGTCTGGGGAAGTCAAGCCCTACACCATCCAGCCTGTCTTAAACCAACCTTGCCTGCTAAGCCAGCTTTCCATCCCTGCTGTGCTCATCGTTACAAGTTTTCAAGCCAGACTGTGTGAAGGGTTAAGCCAAGCAAGTCAGTCAACTATCCCAGGTGACTAACCCAGTACTCAAGCAAGCCACATGAGTTCCAGCCTTCACCATCGCTTTGTGCTTCTAGTTCTGGTGTTGTGGTATTTTGTGGGTTTTTAAGCCAGCCTGGCTTAGAATATTTTCATGCCTAGTCTGGGTGTACCCAGAGCATGTGGGTTGCGCCGCTTATCCCGTATGCCCAGCCATCATGTGGTGTCCCAGCGAGCTGCCTCAACCACCCACAACTTCCAACTACCACTATTTTTTTTTACCCTTATAACGGGTCCTAGCACCTTATTTTATGGACCACATAGGGGGTCAAGAGGCAAAATTGTTCCTTCGTCCCTGTGTGCCAACATAAAAGCCTCCTGTGTGAGTTTATCGTCGATTTATGGGCTAAAAACTTCAGTAGAGTCACCGCCAGCCATGAGACTCCACCACCTCCCTCATTCTTCACTAACGTTGCTCCAGTGATAATAAATAATATCTTTTATAGAGACATTTACTAGTGTTGAGACAATTTTTCAGTGATTCCTTAGTGACATTTCTTTTCAGTGACTTTTGATTAGACTCAGTGTTCATTATATTCTTTTGTATTATTCATTTTTTTTCTTCAGTGTTTAATTTTCGTGCTTTATTTTTATGTCTGTTGTGTTGTATTCCTTTTTTTCTATATACTTGAAATAAGTACCTTAACATTTTTCCTTGTTGTGTGTTCACAGTACTGTGTTCCTTGCCTAGTAATTTATGCAGTGAAGTATTTCAGTAACTTGTTATCTTATATTCTGCATCACAACTCAGTGTTGTCTCAGTTATTTTTTTCCCAAGCATTTGTGTATTCTTGCCGTTTTTGTATTAATTCTTTTCACATTTTACTGTGTGTTGATCATTCCTTTGTGTTAATTCTTTATTTAGCCAGTGTCTAATTTGTCCTATCTCCACAGACAATAGTGCCATTATTTTGTTGAAGCAAGAGAATTATTTTCCAATTTTTGTCTACACAAGACCTTTTGGCAAGAAAATTCTCATAGTATTGTGCATATATTGATGTGTTTTCTTCCTGCATTATTATAAGTGTTAACCTTTCTCTGTTTTGCATTTTTGCCTTTATTATTTTTCATGTTTCATTGAGCAAATTCACACTTAGTGCAATTTTTTTAACTTCTTTTTAACATAAATTATTCTTTTGCTTGTTCAGTCAGTGTTGCTTAAGCTGCAATTAAGAGTTAAAGTGTTCAATCAGTTCATTCCTTGATCATTTTTTTTCTTGCTCTTCTAAACTGCATTTTCTTATTATTATTATTATTATTGTTAAAGATTAGCCGGTATTCTCCCGGCCAGGGCCTTTTCCAAGTGGTGGCCCGGCCTTGGCTCCCTCTTTAGGGAGTGTCTGAGACCTAAGTCTCCCATGGGAGGAGGCACAAGTACCTCCTCATCTTTGGGACTAACTGTCCCCAGGCCTAGCCACAAGCTAGGCCTCTCTGGTCTGCCATCCCCGCCCCAAGGGAGCTAATGGGAATGACAGTCTTATGAGCTAAAAGCTCGGGCTCAGGCACCTACCCTACCCTAGAAGGGTTAGGCATGGTGTCGATTGCATTTTCTTGTGTGTGCAGTGACTCTTGAGCAAGTATTGTGCTGCCATTAATTTATTCTTTCAGAAAATTTTAATGTAGTGTTGTGCTGTGCAGTAATTTTTGATTAGTAATTGTTATTTAAAATATTGCTACAGTTTATTTCAGTGCAATATTCTGTGATTTCAGTTTTATATTTCTTGTTCTGTGCATAATATTTTATTCTTTGTGTGTCACTTTATTTTTCTTTAGAGAATCACTTTCCCAGTCTATTTTATTTTTGCACAAGATTTATTGATTCTATTTTATCATTTTTGAGTGATTTATCATTTATTGTTGGATTTCCTTATTGAATTGAGAGTAAAGACAACTCACTGTGCCATTAATTCAAATTAAAGTAAATCTGAGTAATTTGATTTGAGTAAAGTACAATTTCTTATCCAGTATTTTTTTACATGAGTTATCCTTGCTTTACAGTGTGACTTGTCAGTTTTCTTTACTTATTGTTGCCAATAAGAAATTTTTTAAAGAACTTCAGAATGTGGCCTGTTACCATTTATTTCTTATGCAACAAGATTTTTGGATCCGAGTTCTTTAAAGGTCTTTTAGAGTCTAGGGGAAATAATTTCAACTGGGAAACTCCATAGAATAATATTCAAATTTATTAAAGTATTTAAATACAATACTTTATCTTCTCGCTTAATACTTTGTACAATAAATTTACCATATACATTTAGTTCAAAATCATGGAAATGTCACATTAATAAGGAAGTTTAATTATTCTTCCTGTAATTCAGTCATCGACACCATGCCCAGCCCTTCTAGGGTAGGGTAGGTGCCTGAGCCCGAGCTTTTAGCTCATAAGACTGTCATTCCCATTAGCTCCCTTGGGGCGGGGATGGCAGACCAGAGAGGCCTAGCTTGTGGCTAGGCCTGGGGACAGTTGGTCCCAAAGATGAGGAGGTACTTGTGCCTCCTCTCATGGGAGACTTAGGTCTCAGACACTCCCTAAAGAGGGAGCCAAGGCCGGGCCACTACTTGGAAAAGGCCCGGGCCGGGAGAATACCGGCGAATCTTTAATAATAATAATAATAAATTCAGTCTTCAATAACATTTACGTCTTTGTCTTAACAAGACTGTAGACTCAAAATACAAAAGGTACAAGATTTAACAAGACCTTTGAATCTGGCCGTAAGTATCTCTATGGATTACTGAACTGACCAAGAATATAAATATCAAAAGAATCTTTCAAAGTAATGAGGAACAAAGTGAGTCAGCTCTAAGAGTCCAATTCTCAAAACCATTCAACTGTACACCGTAAGAGCCAATATATGATCAGTTGTCAGGTCTAGAGCTGGGAGCAGACTGACTACTTGCCATTCTGTTGACGTGTCGTCAGGTTGGATCAGCTGAGCCACGTCAGCCAGCCGGACATAAACAACTGAACAATTCACCGGATGGTTCCGAGACTTAAACTCTATATACACAAGAAATCCTACCTAACCATAATAGTAAAATAATAGTGATAATTACAAAATAGTGATAATAACAATAATAGTGATAATAACGATAATAGCGATAATACCATGGTATTTTTCATATATTAACAGATAATAATATAACGCCGAAAGTCTCTATTTTAGCTATAAACGGGGACTTTCACGCTATAATATTAAGTGATGAACATTTTCTCTTACAACAGTTAAATAACACAGGATGACCAATTTCGAAGATGTAACACCCCCCCCGTACGACAATAGGTCACAGTAGGGAGTTTGCAAGCGTCCTTGGTAATATCTCCTTTATAGTAAGTGTCCTCTTGGTAAATAAGGCAAGTAGTACGACGGAAGAATGGAGAAGAAATAACTCGATCACCATGGTTATTTGCCAGAGGATGAGCTTTTTTTTTTTTTTTTATATTTTATTTAAAACTTCATGTACAAATATTAATAGGTACATATATAAAATAATGAACAAGGACAACATCAGTAAAACAATATATAAACACAAAACAATCCAGGCAACATCTGACAGTCTACTATATACAAGTTTTTAAAACATATCACAATTTAAGAAGGAATAAAGTTATAATAACAAAGGCCACAAAATGGCTATAAATAAAACTCCTAAAATTACAACCTCAACACAATAATGCACCAAGCTTAATGACAATCACCCATAATACCACTCGCAACAAATACACCAGACCTACAATATGCCTTATTAAGAAACCTGTGCTGCAACACAGGTGACCCATCATCCCTCCCCCCCCCCACTCACACACACACATTGAAAACTAACCCTATCATCAACCTGAATAATCATGACATTAATTATCCTCAATTTAGGATTATTATGACACATGTCACTTGAGGAAACATTATTTACAACCATGAATGTTACAGGACTACCAAAATTACAATACCTTAAATAAGAACAATAACAATAGGTAATTACGTCAAAACTGATGCTGGACCACGTTACAAAAAAAAACAAAAATAACTCAGTGCTTCCAGGAAATAGTGAAAGGAAAACCCTCTCAAGAAAATTCAAATTCAATTGCAATACCAGTGCAAGTGGAACATAATACTCTACCAAAGAAATATACATGTTATATAATTTATAGGTTATACATTAATACATGTTATATATTTAAGCTGCTCCTTACACCTTCCCCATCAAGGGAACTAAGCAAAACTTATCTTGCACAACCTCTCATCTGGTCACACACTAGTACCTCCAATCACACCCAACCACATCACTGCTTACCCAAGGAGGTGAGCCCGTTGAAATCCCCTGAACCCCCCCCCCCCTTTTACCAACCCACTCACCCCGGCAGTTAAAGCCCCTTTTAACGCCAATAAATTCCCTATTGTTAGTCCTCTATAACCCTCAGAAAAATACTCTTCCCACCTTTTCCCAAAAATGTCTCTATTGCGACACAAAGTTCGATATAACGTCGCCGCCAAAGTCCTTCTCAGCACATCCCCACCCACCCTCCCCCTCATACCCCATAAAACATATATGTAGTCCACGATGACATATGCTAAACCTCTTACCACACTCTTCTTCACACCACTCATATCAAGACTCAACGCTCGCAATACCGACACACCTTGACCCCCCACCCTCACCACTACCTTACGCATCCATACCCTGATGCACTTCAAACCTTCACAAAAATAGACGACATGATACGCAGTCTCTTCCCCACTGCATCTGCCACACCCCCCACCCTCAATAACCCTCCTATCTCGGAGCATCGCTCCCGTTGGCAAAATCCCATGCAGGAAACGGTACATAACCTCACGTGCCCTAGGTTGTATCCTTAATTTACTAAATCTTCGCCATATTACATCCCATGCATACATGGGGTAGATCCCTTCAACCGGCGCCACTACATGTCTCTCTAACAATTTACACAAAGTTCCCACCTTTACTTTTCCTGGTTCCCTGGCTAACAAGGCGCATAACACTGTCTCACATTCCTTCATTTCCGCCCCTCCATACCATTTCCTCAGGTGAGCATGTACCTTATCTAGCTGACCCTCCCTCCATCCACCTGCACTCATCACTTCCCTCTTAATAAACACACATTTCACGTGCTTTCTCAAGTCCAACAAACCCAACCCTCCCCTACATACCGGCAATGTCACTACCTCCCTTCGCAACCAGTTGCACCCTGAACCCCACAAAAATTTGAACACCATTCTAAGAATACTCGTGATCGCCGTTCGTGTTAACGGCATCACAGCCGAAACAAACCAGACTTTACTATATAGTAATACATTGATGACAATTGCACGTTGCCTAAGGGTTAAATGGTGAGGTCGCAGCATTCCCAACCGTCGCTGCACCTGTTCCACCATCCTATTCGAATTGCTAACCCTTGCAGCACTCAGGTCAGCCTCATACATGACACCGCAGATTTTCAGACTCCCGGTCCTCCGCTGCACATCACATCCCCAATCTAATCTCTCTGTCCACTCTCCCAGCCCCATGATCATTGACTTTTCCAGATTTACCTTCATCCCAGTAGCTCTCCCAAAAGTGTGTACAACTTCCCCCAAAAGTCCTAACCGTGTCTCCTCACTTGCCAAAATAGTGGTATCATCAACATAGCCCACCAAACCAGGCCACGGCTTCAGCTCACCATCCCTCCCCCCCGTCCTTAGACGATCCTCCACCATCCTATAAAAGGGATCCTGAACACATGCAAACAATATTTGTGATAAAGGACATCCCTGCCGAAGACCCCGCTCCATGTTGACTCCCCCCCCCCACACACCCATTGATTTGCACCCTTACCTTCGCGTTTGAGTACAACGTATCCACCCACCCCACTATTTCTTCGCCAAACCCCTGTCGTAGGAGAATATCCCTCAAAGCCTTTCTTTCCACCCTATCATAAGCCCCTTGCCAATCCAACGCCACCAACGCCCCTCTTCCCCTTTCCATGTCCTCCAGGAACCCCTTGATAATCCCGTGGCCCGCGCTCATTGACCTACCAGGTAAACCAAACTGAGACTCAAACACGACCCTCCCCACAACACATTTAAGCCGATTCCCAAGAATTTTCGCAAATAATTTATAATCAGCACAAAGCAACGAAATGGCTCGGTAATCCCGAAGGGTACTCTGCTGTTTACCCTTTGGGACCAACACCACCACCGCCGTTGCCTGAGATTCTACCATCTTACCTCCGTCTTTCATGGCATTCATTAACCTTACTAGGAAACCCCTAAGCAGACCCCAGTGCTGTACATAAAATTCGCTAGGTAAACCATCGATCCCAGGTCCCTTACCCTTCCTCATGTCCATAAGGGCTCTCCATATTTCCCCCTCCTCAATGACCCCACCCAGTGCCTCCCGATCACTCCTCCCCAGTTTGCACGGCACATACTCACATACCTTCCCAAGAACCTCACCATCCACCCCACTACTTTTCCCGTATTCCTCAAACCATCTATCTGCATATGCACTCATCCCCTTGGTGTCCCTTAATACCTGACCCTCTCTAAAACCCCCCACAGAAGATATGACTTGCAAACCCGGTATTGTAGTCGTTCGCTGTCGTACCTTCTGTCCTCGCAGCACACAAGCTGAGGGCTTGTCGCCCCAGAGTACTTCGTCCAACCCTGCCTGTACCCATACAGCTTCAAAACGTTCTTCTTGCAAATCCCGTATTCTGTCCTTCAACATGTGTATATCCTCCACCGGGTACACCCCGGCCACCGCCCCCCCTCGTAACAATTCCGTAATCTAGATTCTATGTAATTTGACAAACCATACCGCAATTGATTAATGCGTTTGCCCTCCCTCACATAAAATTGACGTATTCGTAACTTAGCCACACTATCCCACCATCCTACCACATCTTTCTCAGTCCTTCTGTCGGCACAGAGCTGTTCCCAAAATATTGCAAACACTTCCACTCCCTCCCTATCCCCCAAAACCATCGTGTTCAGTTTCCAATAACTTCCCTGCCTACGAGCCAAAGCATCCCATCCCACCTCCACTAATACCGCCCTATGATCCGAAGACACCATCTCAATAGTTTTAAAAGACTCTACCAAAACCCTCTGAGATAAATATAACCTGTCCAAACGAGCCGCATATCCCCTTCTTATAAACGTATGTTCCGCCTCCCACAGACCTCCCCTGAAAACATCACGTAACTGAAGATCTCTAAGCAGGCCCCCCAAGACTGAGGAAAAATATCCCGCTCCTCTGGGTTCCACGTCTGTCCTCTTAATTACACAATTCCAATCCCCCCCCACAATCGCCACAGACGGTAACGTGCGTAGGTAATACACGAGCTCCTCCCGCACAAAATCCATCTTCACTTTCACGTCACTTTCTGCTGGGGCATACACACACACAAACACCACTCTCTCTCCCATCCACCATCCATCCACACGTAATACTCTCCCCCTCCCCCCCCTCTTTCCTATGCAATACAAACGGGCTCGCCTCCCTGATCAACACACCCACTCCTCCTTTTAAATGCTCAGACGGCAACACATAAGCCTGATACCCAGGCACCACTAATTCACGACCAAGCTTAAAATTGTGCTCCTGCACAAATGCTACATCAACCTTGTACCTATTCAAAAACATCCTGAAGCACTCCCGTTTAACACCATCACACAGACCATTAATATTTATTGTTACACACCTGAGGCCAGTTTAAGGTTTCCTTCCCCGCCTCATGTCAAGAATCTTCCCTTTCAGACCGTTCCCCTGGACTGTGCCTTTGCCACAGACTCTCCCCTCCTTCCCAACCATCCCCCCCCTTCTGTTGTGGCCCTCTCGCAGAGTCACTCTGGGTACCATAACCCCATGTCTTTTTCCCCGGCCTTTGCGCCGGCGTCAGAACGTCGTCCGAATCTGACGCTGCTGCCCTTTTCCTTGTAGCTCCCTCAGTTTCCATATCTGAGTCCTGGGAGCCAGCACAATGGACTTCCACCTCTACCACCCTTAATCCGCCTCCATGCCCTTCCATGGCACTCGCACTGTCCACCACAGGTGCCACCTGATCCTCCCCTTCCCCACACACACCTTCTGCCCTGATCCCAGGGTCTTGTTCGCTGTAACTCTCCACCTCCATAGACTGTAACATAGCCTGTATCACCGTCTCCAACTCCTCCTCAATAGCCTTCACTGCTGCGCCCTCCTGTACCTCCTCACTTGACAACTGTACTGTTGATGGGCCAGGTGATTCATGGATCACCACTTCTTCCGATTCCCCAAGAGGAGCCACCACCTCTTCACTCCACATGTGACCATGCCCTCCTCCTTGCACCCGTTCTTCTTTAGGCATCGGGTGCTCATGCGCAGGTGCTCCGCCCCTTGCCGGCCCAGGAGCCACTGTTGATGGGCCAGGTGATTCATGGATCACCCCTTCTTCTGATTCCACTGGAGGAGCCACTACCTCTTCACTCCACATGCGACCACGCCCTCCTCCTTGCCCCCGTTCTTCCTTAAGATAAGATAAGATAAGATAAGATTTCGTTCGGATTTTTAACCCCGGAGGGTTAGCCACCCAGGATAACCCAAGAAAGTCAGTGCGTCATCGAGGACTGTCTAACTTATTTCCATTGGGGTCCTTAATCTTGTCCCCCAGGATGCGACCCACACCAGTCGACTAACACCCAGGTACCTATTTGCTGCTAGGTGAACAGGACAACAGGTGTAAGGAAACGTGTCGAAATGTTTCCACCCGCCGGGAATTGAACCCGGGCCCTCCGTGTGTGAAGCGGGAGCTTTAGCCACCAGGCCACCGGGTCACCTTAGGCATCGGGTGCTCATGCGCAGGTGCTCCGCCCCTTGCCGGCCCAGGAGCCATACTCCGCTTGCCACAGTCTGCCACCATATGGTCATATTCGCCACACAGTCGGCACGTACGTCTCTGCCCTGCATACGCTACCATTACCTGGGTTCTAAACTCTTCAAGATATACATACGAGGGTATAGGATGCCTAAGTGTCATCTTGAGATTAAAAGAACCCTCAGGAAATCCTGTGTAAGCACCTTTTACCCATTTGCCAGGTTGGGCCAGATGTACAGTTCCATAACGTTCGAAAACATTTCGAATATCTACCTCATCAGCCTCAAAAGGCACGTTGCGGAGCTTAACCCACGAATAATGTCGTGATACATCAATCAACTTGACCCTCACTGCCGGTGTTACGTTAATGCTGACATCTTGGTAACGATCAACCAAAGCCTCGTATACTTGAGCAGTTAGCACTTTTACGAAAATTCTATATACACCGTTCAGTGCCACTCCATATAAATCCTCGTCTCTGATGCCATATGTCTCTCGTATAATTTTGGGCAATAACACATCGACTGACGTAGGCGTTAAAGCCCCACTAATAAGTTCAATGCCCACAGTATTCACTCTCCTGCGCACACCTGGCGCCATGTTGACTGAGTAGCTCGTCTGGGAAACAGTAGAGGGGTGCAAAGCACGACCGCACTCTACCTCATCCAGGCAGCGAATGCACAACACCTCCTCGTACCACTGCTGTCAGGTTACTGAGGAGCGTCAGGCAAGGGGGTCTACACTGCCCAAGAGCGATGCAGACAATCACAGGATGACCAATTTCGAAGATATAACACCCCCCCCCCGTATGACAATAGGTCACAGTAGGGAGTTTGCAAGCGTCCTTGGTAATATCTCCTTTATAGTAAGTGTCCTCTTGGTAAATAAGGCAAGTAGTACGATGGAAGAATGCAGAAGAAATAACTCGATCACCATGGTTATTTGCCAGAGGATGAGCTTTTGGAACAATGGTCAGAAGAACTATCTGGAGTGGCTTCCATCACAATTCGAGAATAGGAGTCTTGGACATGACTGTCAGGGTCATCCATGTGGACTTACTACTTCGTCCCATCAACGAAACGGCTTTCATAGTCATACTGTCAATATAAAAGAAAATTATTAACAAAAAAATATATATATATAAATTAGGCTCTGAGAGTACTCATTACTTTACTTTACATTTTAAGGTATACATTTTTTTTCAGGGGCGAGAAAGGGTATCAGCAATTATGTTAAGGGATCCACTTAAGTGTTGAATACTAATCAGATAAGGTTGGATTCTCAGAGCTCACCTGAGGATTCGGGAGTTCTTTGATTTCATAGAATTAATATAAATTAAAGGGTAGTGATCAGAAAATACCATAATTTTATGGGGGGATGTTCCCAGATAAATGTCAAAATGTTCCAAAGATATTACTAGGGCAAGAGCTTCTTTCTCTACAGTGGCGTAATTCTTTTGGTGACGTTTCAACTTTGAAGAAAAATAAGATATAGGATGCAAAATATCAGTAGAGGGGGATTTCTGACATAACACTGCCCCCACAGAATAACCGCTGGCATCGACGAGTAAATAGAAGGGTTGATTAAAGTCAGGACTTTTCAATACAGGTGACGAAGAAAGCAACCGCTTCAACCGATTAAAAGCTATCTCACAATCTTTCGTCCAGCAAAACTTCATCTTACTACTGGTTAACTCAGTAAGAGGAGATGCAACCTGAGAAAAATTAGGACAGAAACGACGATAATAACCAGTCATTCCAAGGAACCTTTGTATAGACTTTCTATCTTGAGGGATAGGAAACTCAGCAATTGCCCTAACTTTTACATCAACAGGACGTACCTCGGCCTGACCTATACAAAAACCGAGGTATTTAATCTTGGCTTGTCCAAACTGACACTTGGTTAAATTTATGGTGAAGTTGTACTTTTCTAACTTCTTAAATAAGGTTTCCAGGCGAATTAAATGTTGCTCCCACTCATTGCTATATATAACAAGATCATCTAGATATGCATCCACTCCTTCTAAATCATTGGTCAGCAAGTTCATCAGGCGCTGAAAGGTAGAGGCCGCATTACACAACCCGAAGGGCATAACACGATAATTGAATAATCCGCCTTGTATAGTAAATGCGGATATTTCTTGGGCTCGCTGGGTAAGCGGCACTTGGTAAATAATAATAAATCCAGGCGGGTGACATAGGTGGCTCCTGATACTCTGTCTATTAGATCATCAATACAGGGTAGTGGGAAACCATCTGGTATCGTGAGAGCATTAACCTTATGATAATCAGTGCACATTCTAGAAGTTCCATCAGGCTTGGGAATTAATATACAGGGCGAGGCCCACGGGCTTTTACTCCGTTCTATGAGTCCATGGGACAACAAAAATTCTACTTCTTTGTTTAATGTTTCTTGTTTGAGTGGACTTGCCCTATAAGGTGACTGCAAGGCTTTGCTCCTTGTATATCTATGGCGTGAATTCCCAATGTACAACACCTAGGGACGTCATCGAATAAAGCCTCATAATGTAATATCAAGTCTTTGATATCTTTTGCTTTCTTCAAATTAAGGTCCATAAGAAAGGTATCAAGAGATTGCAATGTCTCTGAATTTTTTAAACGTACTTCTATCGCTTTAGAGATGCTGGGCAGACTTACATTTTCAGTTTCAGCTAAAGGAAGAACTGTCATAACTGGTACGATACTAGGGTGGTAAGCCTTAAGTTGGTTTATGTGATAAGTACGTTTTGCTTTTCTCTTTCCTGGAGTTTGTAGTACATAATTTACCTCATTGAGCTGCTCAATCACTTCCAAAGGACCTTCGTATCTAGGTTGCAGAGCGTGTCCAGGTAAGAACTTCTGTGCCATCACACTGTCACCTGGTTTGAAGAAACGAGAGCGTGTGTGTTTGTCATAACATTGCTTCATCTTGGATTGGGCCTTAGCTAAGTTTTTTGAGGCTAATTCCCTCAGTTGTGACAAACGCTTTTGCATTAGAGTTGGAGTTGTTTTAAGCGAGGGTTCAGATTTTCCGGTCCATGAATCTTTTAGTACGGCGAGGGGGCCACGTACTTGGTGTCCGTAAATTAATTCAAATGGACTGAACCCAGTGCTTTCTTGTTCGCTTTCCCTTAAGGCGAACAAGAGGAATGGTATTCCTTCATCCCAATCTCTGGAAAACTGCTCGCAGTACGCTCTCATCATTGATTTTAATGTTTGATGAAATCGTTCGAGGGCTCCTTGTGACTGAGGGTGATAAGCAACAGAAAATACGGACTTAATTCCGAGGCGTGATAAGGCATCACGAAACATCTTAGAGGTAAAATTTGAACCTTGATCAGATTGAATTATTCGGGGAATCCCCACCTGTGAGAAAATTTTTTGCAAAGCTCGAACAATGATGCGAGAATTAATTTTTCTCAAAGGGATAGCCTCTGGATATCGAGTAACGACATCCATAATTGTAAACAGATATTGATTCCCTTGTTTAGTCCTGGGTAACGGACCAACACAATCTATTATCAGGCGTGAGAAGGGCTCACCACTGACGGGAATCGGAATGAGGGGAACTGGTGGAGGTGTGTGCGAAGGTTTGCCGGTCACTTGGCAGACTTGACAACCTGTTAGATAGCTTTCCACAGTCTCCTTCATTCTGGGCCAATGAAAATGCTTGGCTATTTTGCCCAGCGTTTTCTTTACTCCCAAATGTCCTCCCATGGGACTATGGTGGGCGAAACTAATAGCCAATTCTCTAAAAGTGCTAGGTAGCACTACTAGATGTTTGCTGGTAGCCAGATGATCGTCGGAAGACAAAAAAGACTTTTCCTTTCTCATTAATATACCATTAGCAAGATAGTAACAATTGTCCAGGTCTTGGGCGTCGTCTGCTGTAATAACTATCTCTCGTAATTTCTCTAGGGATGGATCAAGGAACTGATCCCTTATTAAATCTTCTTTCGATAGCATTTTAATATCAAAATCTTGAAAAGGGCCGATCATAGAATATTTCAGATTTGAAGATCCGGGTTGTAAGGATCGGCTGAACAATAAATCGAGACCTAAATCCTCGCCTTCACTTAGGACTTCAGTTGATAAAGGATTTTGAGGCTCTTTAGACATTGCTCTAGTTATAACATTGAGAGGAAATAAGGTAGGAGCCTCTTTTCGAGCTTCTATGGCATAGTTAATGTCAGTAGAATTATCAATAACTAGAGGCTCTCGGCTTATACCCGGATAGTCTAGATCATTGCCTATGAGTAAGTCAACGCCCTGAATAGGAAAAGTTTCACTGAATATACCTACTGACACAAAGCCAGTATAGGTTGGTGTTTGAATGTATATCCTGTGAAGAGGCACTCTTATAATGGCGCCTCCAAAGGCTTCTAATAAGACATCTAGCTTTGTGCGAGTCATATCACTTACGGGAAGTATGTCCTGCTTCAACAATGTTAAATAACTTCCACTATCACGGAAAGAATCATTTTCAACTAATTGACTCTCGTCTATTCCAACTTTCACTTTAGCAAAGTAGGGACTCATAGCTGAGTGAATATCTTTTTCTGAAACAGCTCTAGTATTTAGTCATCTAGAATGACTACTGATTCGTTCTTGCGAACCTTGTTTGGTACTAGGGTTCAGTTTCTTTTGAGTTGTCGATGAAGATATTACCTGAGTTGGGAAACGAAGTCGCTCGTTCCTGGTATCCCTCTCTAGCCAATAACAGTGTTTCCTTAAATGCCCTTTCTTATTACAATAAGTGCAGTTCAACTCACTGTTATGCCTTAGTGGTTTTGAACTTTTCCTAGAGTTAGATCTAAATTTATTATTAATGGGCGTGGAGGCATCATAGGAGGTCGGGTAAGGATTCTGTATGCGACGCATCTCTGTAAGATTGGATCATCCTTTCTTAGGGGCATATTTAGCCACTGTTTCCTTACTTTTTGTTTCGCCAATCAATTGTTGAGATATTTTATAATTATCGGCGAGCGAGGCTGTTTCTAGTATATTTACTATGGGGCAACTAATCAAATACCTATGCAAGTCTTCTGGTAAATTATTATAGAAATCCTCATGCAGGATCAATTGGGAAAGACTTTCCATAGATTTACAGTTAGAAACTCTACACCATCTCTCAAAAGCGATTTTCTTTTCACGTGCAAAATCTACATATGACTGAGTTGGCTGGCGTTTTAATGCTCTAAAGGTTTTTTGATAACTTACTGGGAGGAGATCATAAGCCTCTAGGATAGCCTTCTTAACGGAATCATAATCCACATATTTCTCAAAAGGTAACGTAGCCGTACAACTTTGAGCTTTACCAGTCAACAAAGTATGTAATAAGGTTGCCCAGTGTTGTCGGGGCCAGCTCATAGCACGTGCTTGATTCTCAAAGACTTCAAAATAAGTATCTAAATCTCCGTCATTGAATCTTGGAACCACAGATGCAGCTTTTTGTATATTGAAAGAATCATTTGAGAATTCAGTACATCTTTCACTCACATTTCCTTGTTGTTGTTGTCTTATATAGCGGAGTGTTTCCCTTTGAAAGTCTTCTTCATTTAATTTATGCTGAGCCTCAATTTGAGCAGTCTGTAAAATAAATAGTCTCTCTAATTTCTCAAACTGACTTTGAGAAATATGCCCCGATGGTATCGAAAATGAGGGAATTGAGCTGGCGGTATGTGGATATTCCTTTGGACGTGCACCTTGGTGAGGGCCAGGCTGACCATTAATAGGAATTCCTTCAGTAACGGGCGAATGCCGAACAGCGGCTGCACCTTACAGTACTTCATATCTCGACTGGTAGCTTACTTGAGAAACTAAACTTTCAGAGTCAGAATCTCCTGCTACATGATGGTTAGAGGCCCCTGGAAACAATTTGTTTCTAATTATTGCCCTTGCGGTATTGGCTGTATAATATCTATCGTATGGTACTCCCAATTTACGAGCTATCTGCCAGCACGTTTGAAGTTTCAAGGAGTCCAGCTTTGACAATGTTAAATCTTCAAATAACTCTTTAATGTGATCTTCCATGATCAATATTTTGAAATTAACTAAAGATAAATTCCCAGTATATAACTTTAATATTGTTCTTTTGATCAATGTCTTAGAACAACAGAGATCCCGGACGGGTACCCCATTTGTTGCGAATAAGAAATTTTTTAAAGAACTTCAGAATGTGGATCCGAGTTCTTTAAAGGTCTTTTAGAGTCTAGGGGAAATAATTTCAACTGGGAAACTCAATAGAATAATATTCAAATTTATTAAAGTATTTAAATACAATACTTTATCTTCTCTCTTAATACTTTGAACAATAAATTTACCATATACATTTAGTTCAAAATCATGGAAATGTCACATTAATAAGGAAGTTTAATTATTCTTCCTGTAATTCAGTCTTCAATAACATTTACGTCTTTGTCTTAACAAGACTGTAGACTCAAAATACAAAAGGTACAAGATTTAACAAGACCTTTGAATCTGGCCGTAAGTATCTCTATGGATTACTGAACTGACCAAGGATATAAATATCAAAAGAATCTTTCAAAGTAATGAGGAACAAAGTGAGTCAGCTCTAGAGTCCAATTCTCAAAACCATTCAACTGTACACCGTAAGAGCCAATATACGATCAGTTGTCAGGTCTAGAGCTGGAAGCAGACTGACTACTTGCCATTCTGTTGACGTGTCGTCAGGTTGGATCAGCTGAGCCACGTCAGCCAGCCGGACATAAACAACTGAACAATTCACCAGATGGTTCCGAGACTTAAACTCTATATACACAAGAAATCCTACCTAACCATAATAGTAAAATAATAGTGATAATTACAAAATAGTGATAATAACAATAATAGTGATAATAACGATAATAGCGATAATACCATGGTATTTTTCATATATTAACAGATAATAATATTATGCTGAAAATCTCTATTTTAGCTATAAACGGGGACTTTCACGCTATAATATTAAGTGATGAACATTTTCTCTTACAACAGTTAAATAACACAGGATGACCAATTTCGAAGATATAACACTTATGCAGAATAGTTAAGTATTTTCTTCCCATTTAAACATACTAGAGTTTACCTAGAGAGAGTTCCGGGGGTCAACGCCCCTGAGGCCCGGTCTGTGACCAGGCCTCATGGTGGAATAGGGCCTGATCAACCAAGTTGTTACTGCTGGCTGCACGCAATCCAACGTACGAGCCACAGCGCGGCTGGTCAGGTATCGACTTAAGGTGCTTGTCCAGTCCCTACTTGAAGACAGCCAGGGGTCTATTGGTAATCCCCCTTATGTATGCTGGGAGGCAGTTGAACAGTCTTGGTCCCCTGACACTTATTGTGTTGTCTCTTAGCGTGCTAGTGACACCCCTGCTTTTCATTGGAGAGATGTTGCATCGTCTGCCGAGTTTTTTGCTTTTAAAGAGAGTGATATTTGTGTACAAGGTTGGTACTAGTCCCTCTAGGATTTTCCAGGTGTATATAATCATGTATCTCTCCCGCCTGCATTCCAGGGAGTACAGGTTCAGGAACTTTAAGCACTCCCAGTAATTTAGGTGTTTTATCTCCGTTATGCGTGCCGTGAAGGTTCTCTGTACATTTTCTAGGTCAGCAATTTCACCTGCCTTGAAAGGTGTTGTTAGTGTGCAGCAATATTCCAGCCTAGATAGAACAAGCGACCTGAAGAGTGTCATCATGGGCTTGGCCTCCCTAGTTTTGAAGGTTCTCATTATCCATCCTGTCATTTTTCTAGCAGATGCGATTGATACAATGTTATGGTCCTTGAAGGTGAGATCCTCCGACATGGTCACTCCCAGGATTTTAACGTTAGTTTTTCGCTCTATTGCGTGGCTAGAATTTGTTTTATACTCTGATGAAGTTTTAATTTCCTCATGTTTACCATATCGTAGTAATTGAAATTTCTCATATTTGAACTTCATATTGTTTTCTGCAGCCCTTTGAAAGATTTGGTTGATTTCCGCCTGGAGCCTTGCAATATCTGCAATGGAAGACACTGTCATGCAGATTCGGGTGTCATCTGCAAAGGAAGACACGGTGCTGTGGCTGACATCCTTGTCTATATCAGATATGAGGATGAGGAACAAGATGGGAGCGAGTACTGTGCCTTGTGGAACAAAGCTTTTCACCGTAGCCGCCTCAGACTTGATTCTGTTTACTACTACTCTTCGTGTTCTGTTTGTGAAGAAGTTATAGATCCACCTACCAACCTTTCCTGTTATTCCTTTAGCACGCATTTTGTGTGCTATTATGCCATGGTCACACTTGTTGAAGGCTTTTGCAAAGTCTGTGTATATTACATCTGCGTTCTTTTTGTCTTCTAGTGCATCCAGGACCTTGTCGTAGTGATCCAGTAGTTGGGGCAGACAGGAGCAACCTGCTCTAAACCCATGTTGCCCTGGGTTGTGTAATTGATTGGTATCTAGATGGGTGGCGATCTTGCCTCTTAGGACCCTTTCAAAGATTTTTTTGATATGGGATGTTAACGCTATCTGTCTGTAGTTCTTTGCTATTGCTTTACTGCCCCCTTTGTGGAGTGGGGCTATATCTGTTGTTTTTAGTAACTGTGGGACGACCCCAGTGTCCATGCTCCCTCTCCATAGGATGTTAAAAGCACGTTATAGGGGCTTCTTGCAGTTCTTGATGAACACGGAGTTCCATGAGTCTGGCCCTGTATCATATATTCTCTTTATTATTCTTGCTTTCATGTCCTTGAGTAAGTTCCCTGAGAAGATGTCCCAGTCACTTTTGAATGCTCACTTAGTGTATCATGCCAGTCCAAGTAAGCATGAATCAGTCGACAGTCCCAATATCCCCTTACTAACTGAAAGACAATACCTAGCTCTTAGACAATGTGTTTGTTCTCACAGCTTGTATCTGAGATTTGTTAAAGTGCTGCGAAATGTGAAGTTCAGATTAAGTCCCTATAGATCCGTGAATTACTTATTAACGTAGCCGAGTGGTCTGGACTCCAGCCACAATATCGTACACGCAGGATAGTGTACAGTTACCTTGAGTTTCAGAGGAACCTCAGACAACCCTGGGTGCTGAGGCTACTATCCCTGTGATGGTGACTTGTTTAAGTAGTCGTTCCTTCCCAGGGGACGCTTTGTGAAGAACTTTACTTGCAACGAATTATGCCATCTCTTGCTGATGTCACAAGCCGTTGCAGAAAGACGTTTTTGTGGCTAGTGTACTCACCTGAGTGTTGTTGCTGTTCCTTGTGTTCCAGATGGTGATACTAGCCTCGTTGACAGTAATCCTTGCAATGTAAAAAGTTGTTTCTCGAGTAAGTTTCACATGTTGTTAACGTTTATAGAGCAGTCTCTTTAAAGCTGATACCTTGTGCCACTGTGTGCGACTCAGATTGTATACCAGTATTGTCGACCGTGTTCATTTCTTTTCCCCTGTGCTTGCAGTGAGAGATAGTAGATCCATTCTCCCTTGCTCATATTGCGTGTTATAGCGTTATTTTTTTTAACTGGGGAGAGTCATCCACTCCAAGTTTGTTCATTCCTCCAGTAAGAAAGAACCGATCCCTTGTGGTCTGGTGTGATTCGATTCCTGCTCCAGGAAGATCTTATTCTGACTGTGAAGCCACCAGCACCCATAAGTAACTTTGTAATGAGCCAAGAATTACTGTTATCGAACAGCCGAGTTGAATACTCCAAGCAGAAGAGTTTATCAGTTAGTAATTCCACAGTCACTAGTGAATGTAGCTGTATCTTTTGTAGATACTTGTTCAGATCTCCTTCAGTCAAGGCATGTGTTAGCCATTGCAAAGCAATTCGATCCTCCCAAAGACGATAACCATTCTTCATACGTAAATCTTACCCTTGCAGAGTTGGGTTTAAATGTATATAGCCTGTATAATTAGATGTCCAAGATGAATGAAGTGTCCACTGTGTGTTTATTATTAGCTGATCAGTTTTCAGAATTTTTTTTTGTGTTCACGTTCCCTCTCAATTCTGAGAATTTAGCAGTAATGATCTGAGTGCGCCAGATCTGCCTTTGCTGTTAATTACTTTCACCTTTGTAAATATATATATTCTTCCTCAGAATCCATAGAGTGCATGAATACAGATCGATCGATCAGTTCCATCCCTTATTATACTATGATTTGTTTTTATAATTCGTAATGTATTACTTTAACACCCATTACATTAACATCCTTTACGATACCATCCATCAGTTCTAAGTTACATATGTCTTTGCTATTGTATAGAATCAGCCCAGAGCCACCTGCCTGTCCAGCCTATAGCATAGTATTGTATGTCGAGATGACATATGTAACATGACCGAGCTGTCAGCATAGTTGCTGATCCCCTGTATATGTATATGTTATCTGAGTATCATAGTACAATCCATATGTTTTACATAGTTGACCCCTTGCTAGGCTCAGTGACTAGCTTGTGTGATGTCACATGATGCTGTATGAGAGTGCTGCACTCCCGGCCTCGTCCTCACTCTGCGTTTGGGTCTATCAACAGGCAGCACAGGCAGGCTGGGCCTCTACCTCTTACACTCTGCTAAAATATGTTACCATCCAACGACTGTGTTTAACTCCAACAATCACATCTCTACGAACCCTCCCGACACTGTAATCTTTTGACTACAGCCTATAGGATGGCTATGGAGATAAGATAAGATAAGATAAGATAAGATAAGATAAGATTTCGTTCGGATTTTTAACCCCAGAGGGTTAGCCACTAAGGATAACCCAAGAAAGTCAGTCTAACTTATTTCCATTGGGGTCCTCAATCTTGTCCTCCATGATGCCACCCACACCAGTCGCCTAACACCCAGGTACCTATTTGCTGCTAGGTGAACAGGACAACAGGTGTAAGGAAACGTGTCGAAATGATTCCACCCGCTGGGAATCGAACCCGGGCCCTCCGTGTGTGAAGCCGGAGCTTTAGCCACCAGGCCACTCAAAACTCCCATCCCATCACACAATGTCTAAATTAATACAAGTTTGGTCATGACGACAACACATGTAGTTCCACACAAATTTGTTCCAGATGTTCAGCCGCTGGTCACTTCTGGACTACATGCAACCTTGCCCTCAAATGCTCAAACTGTGGTGGTTCACACACACCAGTTGCAAACTCCTGTCCAACAAGAAAATACATTCTCTCTTCCCTTAGAGGTGGCCAACCTCCCTCTCAGTCCAATCCCTTTTCTGCACTACCCTCTCCTGCAAAACCCCTCTCCCCCACCCCCAATGCATGGGCTACTCTACGTTCATGGTCTTCCTCTTCTTCCTCCATCCCTTTCTCTACCCTTCACACTCCACACACAGACTACCAGCACCTCTCCACCTACACTCACACTAGACTACAAAACTGTTAAATAGCCACTACAAAAAAAGCATACCACCCGTGGTATGGTGTCATTACCATTACGTGAGTCATGTAGCCACTGGTGTTCACTCTGCGATGGTGATCTCCCAAATACTCTAATCAGACTACTAACACGTCCTTAAGTAAGTTTATTCAGGTATACACAAGTACAGTTACACAGATTATCATACATAGCAGCATATGTGTAGAGAACCTGGGATAATCCAAAAAAGTCAGACAGTGACTTATTTCCATTGGTGTCCTTAACATCATCTTGTCTGCTAACTATCCCTCCTTCCTGCTGCTGTGGACTCCATCTCACATTGGTCATCAGATGCATGATAGAACTGATAAATTGGCTAAGCTGTATGCTTTCAAAGAGGGAGTAGATTACAATCTTGGCTTGTCAGGTAGTAGTTTGAGAACAATAATACGAAAAGAACTTCAAATGAACTTTATTGGCTTAAGACTTAGGGAGATTGACACAAGTCAGTCCATCTATCATCATTCTATCATGCAGGAGGAGCCACATGTTTATGTTGCATCCAACAAGATAAGCAGACACTTGGATGTTACAACCGCCCGGCTTCGGCTGGGTTACAAGTATCTTTGGCAGGTAAAAGCGCCACCACCAGATGTAGACCAAACGAAATGTAAACTTTGCCAGATGGACTATTGTCACACCTTGCGTCATTATGTACTGGAGTGTGATCATATTAATGAATTTAGAGACAACTCACTCAGAAATGTTCAAGAAATGGCAAAGTATTTTATCCACAGTGGAATATTGCAGACCATTCTGGAGAAATACCCTGACTTTGCTAGCTGTAAATAAAGCATTACCACGTGTGTGTGTGTGTGTGTGTGTGTGTGTGTGTATGTGTGTGTGTGTGTGTGTGTGTGTGTGTGTGTGTGTGTGTGGGTGTGTGTGTGTGTACTCACCTATTTGTACTCACCTATTTGTGGTTGCAGGGGTCGAGTCATGGCTCCTGGCCCCGCCTCTTCACTGATTGCTACTAGGTCCTCTCTCTCCCTGCTCCATGAGCTTTATCATACCTCGCCTTAAAACTATGTATGGTTCCCGCCTCCACTACTTCACTTTCTAGGCTATTCCACGGCTTGACTACTCTATGACTGAAGAAATACTTCCTAACATCCCTTTGATTCATCTGAGTCTTCAACTTCCAATTGTGACCTCTTGTGTCTGTGTCCCATCTCTGGAACATCCCGTCTTTGTCCACCTCGTCTATTCCGTGCAGTATTTTATATGTCGTTATCATGTCTCCCCTGGCCCTCCTGGCCTCCAGTGTCGTCAGGCCGATTTCCCTCAACCTTTCTTCGTAGGACAATCCCCGTAGCTCTGGGACTAGTCTTGTTGCAAACCTTTGCACTTTCTCTAATTTCTTGACGTGCTTGACTAGGTGTGGATTCCAAACTGGTGCTGCATACTCCAGTATGGGCCTGACGTAAATAGTATACAGTCTTGAACGAATCCTTACTGAGGTATCGGAACGCTGTCCGTAGGTTTGCCAGGCGCCCGTATGCTGCAGCAGTTATCTGATTGATGTGTGCTTCCGGAGACATGCTCGGTGTTATACTCACCCCCAGATCTTTTCCCTTGAGTGAGGTTTGCAGACTTTGGCCGTCTAAACTATATTGTGTCTGCGGTCTTCTTTGCCCTTCCCCAATCTTCATGACTTTGCATTTGGCAGGGTTAAACTCAAGGAGCCAGTTGCTGGACCAGGCTTGTAGCCTGTCCAGGTCTCTTTGTAGTCCTGCCTGATCCTCATCCGATTTGATTATTCTCATTAACTTCACATAGTCCGCAAACAAGGACACTTCTGAGTCTATCCCTTCCGTTATGTCATTCACATATACCAAGAACAGCACAGGTCCTAAGACTGACCCCTTTGGAACCCCACTTGTCACAGGCGCCCACTCTGACACCTCGTCACGTACCATGACTCGTTGTTGCCTCCCTGTCAGGTATTCTCTGATCCACTGCAGTGCCTTTCCTGTTATGTGTGCCTGATCCTCTAGCTTTTGCAGTAACCTCTTGTGAGGAACTGTGTCGAAGGCCTTCTTGCAGTCCAAAAAAATGCAGTCGATCCACCCCTCTCTCTCTTGTCTTACTTCTGTCACCTTGTCATAAAACTCTAGTAGGTTTGTGACACAGGATTTTCCCTCCCTGAAACCATGCTGGTTGTCAATTATACACTTGTTTCTTTCCAGGTGCTCCACCACTCTCCTCCTGATGATCTTCTCCATGACCTTGCATACTATACACGTTAGTGATACAGGTCTGTAGTTTAGTGCCTCATGTCTGTCTCCCTTTTTAAAAATTGGGACTACATTTGCCATCTTCCATACCTCGGGAAGTTGCCCTGTTTCAAATAATGTGTTGAAGATCTTTGTTAACGGTACACACAATATCTCTGCTCCCTCTTTAAGGACCCACGGAGAGATGTTGTCTGGTCCCACCGCCTTTGAGGTGTCAAGTTCGCATAGCAGCTTCTTCACCTCCTCCTTGGTTATATGTACCACTTGCTGGTGCACCCCCCTGCTCTGATTTCCTGGAGTCCTACTGGTTTCCACTGTAAATACTTCTTTAAATCTTGTGTTGAGCTCCTGACATACCTCCCGGTCGTTTCTTGTGAATTTCCCATCACCCTTCCTCAGTCTGATTACCTGGTCCTTGACTGTTGTTTTCCTCGTGATGTGGCTGTACAACAGCTTCGGGCCAGTCTTGACTTTCGATGCTATGTCATTTTCGTATTGCCGCTGAGCCTCCCTTCTTATCTGTGCATATTCGTTTCTGGCTCTTCGGCTAATCTCTTTATTTTCCTGAGTTCTCTGTCTTCTGTACCTTTTCCATTCTCTAGTACAACTAGTTTTTGCCTCCCTACACCTT